>NC_138370.1:83648868-83728553 GCF_054177405.1 Leptonychotes weddellii
AATTTCTGGTTGACCCATTCATTCTTTAGTAGGATGCTCTTTAGCTTCCATGTATTTGAGTTCTATCCAACTTTCCTCTTGTGATTGAGTTCTAGTTTCAAAGCATAGTGGTCCAAAAATATGCAGGGAATGATCCCAATCTTTTGGTACAGGTTGAGACCTGATTTGTGACCCAGGATGTGATCTATTCTAGAGAATGTTCCATGGGCACTAGAGAAGAATGTGTATTCTGTAGCTTTGGGATGGAATGTTCTGAATATATCTGTGAAGTCCATTTGGTCCAATGTGTCTTAAAGTCTTTATTTCCTTGTTGATCTTTTGCTTAGATGATCTGTCCATTTCAGTGAGGGGGTGTTAAAGTCCCCTACTATTATTGTATTACTGTAGATGTGTTTCTTTGATTTTGTTATTAATTGGCTTATATAATTGGCTGCTCCCATGTTAGGGGCATAGATATTTACAATTGTTAGATCTTCTTGTTGGATAGACCCTTTAAGTATGATATAATGTCCTTCCTCATCTCTTATTATAGTCTGGTTTAAAATCTAATTTGTCTGATATAGGAATTGCCACCCCAGCTTTCTGTTGATGTCCATTAGCATGGTGAATGGTTTTCTACCCCCTCACTTTCAATCTGGAGGTGGTTTGGGTCTAAAATGAGAACCCACTCCTCGGCTGAGAGCCCACTCCTCAGCTCCATCTCTGCAGCTGGCTTCCCTGCTCTGATACCTGGGAGCTCTGCCACACTCAGGCACCCCTGGTCTTTCTGTGACCCCAAGGGTCCTGAGACCCCACTGTCCCAGTGAGGGTTCCACCCCCCTACCCCCGCTTAGCCACTGGAGCAATGACCCTCAGTGGAGCAGACTTTTAAAAGTTCCGATTTTGTGCTCTGTGGCTCTATCACTTTCCGGTAGCAGCTGATGGAATCTCCCTCCCCCCGCCATCTATCTTCCCGAATATTGCCTCAGATTCACTTCTCCGCACATCCTACCTTCCAGAAAGTGGTCGCTTTTCTGTTCAGAGAGTTGCTGCTATTCTTTTCTTTGATCTCCTGTTGAGTTTGTAGGTGTTCACAATGGTTTGATACCTATCCAGCTGAATTCCTGGGACCAGACAAAATTTAGGTCTCCTACTCCTCTGCCATCTTGCTTCTCTGTCCTCATTTTTATAAGTCCTGTACTCAAGAGAAACTATTTTACCAGAGCCTAACCAACTAAGGTTTAACCAGTGCCTAACCAACATGGAGAAAGGAGAATTCCAGCCTGCCCTAGCCTTTGATGCGAAGGAAGGAAAATTTTCAACTCAAGCTCACTAAAACCTAATCATTGGAATATAGAATGCTTCTCCCATACTTGTTCTTCACATCAATAAGCCTCCTATATAATAATGGGAAATTACAGATAAATTACTATAACCTTCAAGCCCTATTTTAACAGTCTGTAGGAAAAGCAAAAGACAACAGGGAGACAAAAAAGAATACAAGAGGAAATTTTAGCCTCTGACCTTATAGCTACAGCAAACAGTAAACACAGCCTAACTCCTATAGCCAGATAAACACAAAACCTCATACTATAGGCATGTTTTCCTTAGTTCCTTATTCCCAATACATCATGTCTGGCTTTCAACAAAAAGATACAAGGCATGGTTAAAAAAAAAAAAAAGCAAACAAAACAAAACAAAACAAAAACAGTCTGAAGAGACAACGTAACCACCAGAACCAGACTCATATACAGCAATGATGTTAGGATGATCAGATCAGAAATTTAAAATATCTATGATTAAGAATGCTAAGAACTCTTATGGAAAAAGTGGGTGACATGCAAAAACAGATGAGTCATAAAGGAAACAAATGGAAATTCTAAGAAAGAATAAAAAGGAAATGATCCTGAGTATCAGACTGTAGGTCTTCTTGCCACAGGCTGTGGCAGCTTGAGAGCAGAGAACCAACTTCAGCAAGCTGGACTCATGCAGGACAGGCATTTAGAAAAGTTTCTTTCTCTCTTTGCCTGAGTTTTAGTTGAAAGGGCACAGCTGAGGGGTGCCTGGGTGGCTCAGTCAGTTAAGCATCTCCTTTGGCTCAGATCATGATCCAAGGGTCCTGACTTGTGTTCTCACTCACTCTGCTCTCTCTCGCAAATAAATAAATAAATAAATAGATAAATAAATAAATAAATCTTTTAAAAAAGAAAGAAAGAAATAAAAAGAAAGAAAGAAAGGGCACATCAGAA
Organism: Leptonychotes weddellii; assembly: GCF_054177405.1. NCBI lineage: Eukaryota > Metazoa > Chordata > Mammalia > Carnivora > Phocidae > Leptonychotes > Leptonychotes weddellii. The sequence goes on from NC_138370.1 coordinate 83,651,097, forward strand.
ACTGTAACCACAGGAGGCATTATGCTTCTAGAAAACTCTAAAGGAAAAGCTCTGAAGAAAGGGTGGACAGAGTCAACCAGTTAGTGTGAAAGTTGGAGATAAAATTCTTCTCCCAGAATATGGAGGCACCAAAGTAGTTCTAGATGACAAGAATTATTTCTTATTTAGAGATGGTGACATTCACAGAAAGTATGTAGACTGAAATAAATCATTGTTGAAATGGCATCAAGTGAAGCTTCCCATTCCAGTGAAGTTGTGAAATCTTTCATCATGTAAATAATTTCTATGTCTCTCTTTTAAAATAATGGTATCTGGACTAAAAAAAAAAGAAAAGGAAAGAACAACTAAAGAAAAAAGAGAAACAAGTAGAAAAACAGAGAACAAGCTGGTAGTTGCCAGAGGGGAAGTAGGTGAGGAGATGGGTGAAATAGATAAAGGGGATTGAGAGACGCTTGTCATTGAGTAATGCACAGAACTGTTGAATCACTACACTGTACATCTGAAACTGACATAGCACTGTATGGTAATTATACTTCAATAATTTTAAAGAAGAATCCTATTTTGTAACTTCTTGAGGATTTTTTCCCTTCTCTTTCCAGAATTATATATTTCTTCTGGTGTCAAATTTTTTCCTATTGTTTTTCTCATGGGTAATCAGCTTTTTTTCCCCCCAAGTACCTGGTAATCTCTGGGGTCCTATTCATTTTTTTTAATTTTATTATGTTATGTTAATCACCATACATTACATCATTAGTTTTTGATGTAGTGTTCCATGATTCATTGTTTGAGTAAAACACACAGTGCTCCATTCAGTATGTGCCCTCTTTAATACCCATCACCAGGCTAACCCATCCCCCCACCCCCCTCCCCTCTAGAACCCTCAGTTTGTTTCTCAGAGTCCATAGTCTCTCATGGTTTGTCTCCCCCTCCAATTTCACCCCCTTCATTTTCCCCTTCCTGCTATCTTCTTCTTCTTCTTCTTTTTTTTTTTTTAACATATAATGTATTATTTGTTTCAGAGGTACAGGTCTATGATTCAACAGTGTCACAATTCACAGCACTCACAATAGCACATACCCTCCCCAATGTCTATTACCCAGCCACCCCATCCTTCCCATGCCCCACCACTGCAGCAAGCCTCAGTTTGTTTCCTGAGATTAAGAATTCCTCATATCAGTGAGATCATATGATACATGTCTTTCTCTGATTGACTTATTTCACTCAGCATAATACCCTCCAGTTCCTATTCATTTTTAAGAACAAGAGAGGAAAACTACCAGGAAATAATGTATGAAGATAGGACTGGTTGAATAGCCTTTGGAATTTCTAAATGAGAAGTCTTTTTTTCTGAAGTACTAACACCCTCAAAATCTGCCTTTGTTATCCCAAGATAATTTATTCAATCTCTTTATAAAAGAACATGCCAAGATATTTCCTGGATAAGTAGGAAGACATTAGAAATTATGGTGAGAAAGATGATTAGGCTAGACTTTTTCATTTACAGACCTTTTCAGTTCTACTTCTCCTTCAATGTGCAAATTACAGCCCCACCATCTTTGAGTTATCAGACTCTTGGCAGATAACATCACATTTGACTATTTTCTCCTTTGTCTTGATTATGGACAAGGAGAAAATAGTTTTTTACTACTTTTTTTTCCCTGCTGCTGTATTTCACCCATTAACCATCCCTCCATCTAATATATACTTTCTAGAAATATATGCAAGTCTCACGTTTATCGATGTCATTTCTCTTATTCTCTATATAATTAGGCTTTTGTATTTCTTTACTACCTTTTCAATTGGTTATCAGAAAGAAGGAGATAAATGGAGTATTTTATCATGTTTACCATCTTAAAATGGAGATATTATATTTTGTTCAAGAAGAAAAACATTTGTAACTAAAAAATGCAACTAAAAGTTAGCAGTGTAATTTAATTTGAAAAAAAAAAAAACATTCTGCTTGCACAACCTAATTTCTTCCTTCAAATAATTCCGTCAAGTGGATCATTCTTTTTGCACATTTTATATAAGGGAATGAATGGATGAATGAATGAATAAATGGATGAATAAATAAAAGGAAGGACTGAAACCCATGGTTTCTAATTCTAAATCCTATACTGTTTCTTTAAGTTGGTGATATTTAATGTTTTATTCAAAGCAAATAGCCAAACAAAATAGCTTTCTGTTCTACCATTTCGCTAAGCCCTAAGGAGGGAAAATAAATAATGGCTAAATTAAATTAAATTAGATCCAAAGATTCAGTATTGATTCCTTGAAGCTAATTAATGAGAGAGAGAACTTATGAAGATCTCCATACTAGAAGCTGTTTAAGTGTAAAGATTTGCAAAGAAGTGCCTGCTTGGTAGCAGAAGACTACAGTAATAGAAATCAATAAAATAATTGAAAACACATATACACATTCACTTACAGCAAGTATTTTTTGCAAAGCTTTCTAAATCTGGATAATCTTTGTTCCCACAACATGGTATATATGTAATGAATTCTCTGAGATGGAAATTATTTAATAAGGCAACTTCATACTCCTTCCACTCCCCAAAGTTGCTCTTCATGGGAATAACAACAACAAAAAAGTAATATAGTAAGTCTTGAGGAGTTGTAAAGATCATGAATTGATGGATGGCCTGAAATTAATTATTTACATTTTATTTAAAGAGGAAAGAAATAGGAAATATATAAAATTTTGAGAATTTACAGAGTAAATTTTCACAAGGTACTGGGAATAGAATTGCTATTTTATCAAATATTTTAAAGGCATTTCAGAGAAATCTGAAGAAAGTAGATAATGTGGATGCCAGTTTTAGCAAAACAGAAAACAAACAAACAAACTTGGACTTAACATCTGAAGATACATGTTTGATTTCCAGTGCTCCTGTTTGCTATTTGATTCAGAGTAAGTCATAATTTTTCTGAGTTTGACATCCTTCTATATTATAATAGAAAGTATAGTACCTTCCCCTTATCAGTGTGAAATTTAAATGTGCCAATGTATAAAAGAATTTTATAAAATATTATGCATATTCTAAGTTCTAGTCTCACTTGCAAAGTATGTGTATCAGCTGGCCTGGGTTGATTGCATGCTTGACTCTTGGCCAAACCATGAAACCATGGAACAAATGATTTCTAGTCTGTCAACATTGTTTAGTAGTAATAGTATAATTTATGATTGGTATCTGGTTTTTATGGAGCCTAGGGATAGGGGGAGTTCAACAGTTAGGGCTGGTGACATAGACAGAATAACCAAACATGTCTACATAAGCAGCTCACCATAGAGATCTCCAACACAAACAAAATGTGGGTTTCCTGGTACCAGGGTCTTTTGCTGATGGTTCAAGCCCAGATGACAATAAACATCTTTTTTGACCTGGTCCATTTGTGGGAAGACCATTGCACCTGAGATCTCTCGAGGCTTTTCAATGCATACCTTTCCTTTGTTGTTGATGTTTGTACCGTTGACAAAGGAGATCCTGGAGTAAAAACTGTTTGAGCCTTTTGTATCTGCTCAGCAATCCAGTCTTAAAGTGATTATTATATAATTAACACAAACCTGATAGATGTCACACTTCTAAAAATGTTTTTCTGGGTCACACCTACAGTATAATTTGCAATGCTGTCCTGAATACACATGGAGATTAAACATTAAACAAGAGAAAAAAAAAACCTTATTTCTACCAATCAGCAACCTATAAAGAAAAATACAAATAATTAAACAAAAAATGATTTGCAACAATTTCTAAACAATATTCTACAATTTATAATCTTACAGTGTTTCATGAAGTGATTAAGGAAATTGAGAATGCTTGTACATATAAAAGGTCATAATATTAGCTCATTATTCCACAAGTGATTATTGGTCCCCTACAATGTTCAAAGCACTGTTCAAAGTTCTGGGATAGAAGACATCCCTTTCATTTTTGAGTCCTAAGCTTAGCAAAAGAGACTGGCAATACATACATACATACATACATACATACATACATACATATATACATACATACACAAATAGTCATATTACAACAATTTATGTGAAGTAAAAGTTTTCTGAGAGGAAATAATGGTGGACAGTGGCATTAATTTTACATGATCACTGTCTAGAATCTGTCCATGAGGAAATAGTGTCTTAATGGCAATGTGAAGAATGAAGAGAAGTAAGCAAAGAAAAGATTGGAGGGAGAACATTCCAGGAAGGAAGAAAAATGGCATGTGCAAAAATCATATTCAAAATTTGTAAGCTGAAAAAAGTTTGGAATACCCTATGAATTGATACAAGCCCTATATAATATATATTCACTGAGCAAGGAGAAGAATGGTCCTGGGTGAATGAACTAATATTATTGCAAATGTAGAGATGTAAAGAAACTAAAAGATTTTAGACAGAAGGGTGACAACATGTTATATATCATTTTTAAAATTTCATTTTTGTTGCCATGAGAAAAATGGGTGGGTTGGTAAAGTTTGCATGAAAGGGGAAGCTTGGAGATCAGTTGGAAGCTCTTTTACATAGTCCAGGTGAGAAATGATGGTGATTTGGATTTGACTGATCCCAATGCAAATGGGAAGAAATGGAAGAATTCAAGGTGTGTTTTGAAGGTTAAGTATTAAAAATTTGGAAATGATTTAGATGAGGGAGATGAAAAATTATGATTGTGACTGGATGCGGAGGGGAGAGATAAAAGATTGAGTTAAACAAAATTTAAGGTTGAGGTTCCTATGAAATTTGTAAGTAGAGCGATCAAGTATTTAGTTCGCATACAAATCTAAATATCAAAGCAAAGTATAGAGTGAACAAGGATAAGATCCCTTGGCCAAATATTGTGGAATGAGAAAAGAGTCCAGGAGATTACAAAGAGGAATTTCACAAATTTTGGAAGGCAAGAGAAGAATCTTTTAAGAAAAAAGAGAGGGCTTAGTTATCTTGAGAGTTGTGATCATCAGTACTTTAAATGTGGAAACCTCGGGGCGCCTGGGTGGCTCAGTCGTTAAGCGTCTGCCTTCGGCTCAGGTCATGATCCCAGGGTCCTGGGATCGAGCCCCGCATCAGGCTCCCCGCTCCGCGGGAAGCCTGCTTCTCCCTCTCCCACTCCCCCTGCTTGTGTTCCCTCTCTCGCTGTATCTCTCTCTGTCAAATAAAAAAAAAAAAAATCTTTAAATGTGGAAACCTCTGCATCATCAAGCTTGAAATTATAGCCAAAACCTTAAATCAGAGCTAGATCATATAAAACAAACATAACAACTTACCTACTAAAATAGAGAACAGGAAAGTTGGTCCCAGATGAGCATCAACAGAAAGGTGAGAGTAGAGAGTACATTTGACCCCCAAGATATCCATACCACTCTCCTGTCTGCCAAAGGAAAGATTGAAAATCAACTGAAGACAATTGGTCATTCTCCAGCTCTAAAACCATTTCAAGCTTGTTTTCTTGTTTAGCACTTCTGCCTTTAATTTTTTAATACCTTTAACCTGTTATTTCTTGCACATTGCTGTGCAATTTTATCAACCTGAGCAATGCATACTTACACTCCAGGTCATGGTAAGAGCTGCACCATCCTTGTTTCCTCTGCTCTGATACAGGTTGCTGTCTGGTTAACACATTGCCTGCCGTACCTTCTTCCTGTCACTCCCACCTAGAGAACAATATTGGACACCCACAGTGCAATGATACAGGTCAACCAAATGAAGGAGGATAAGGGGTTACCACACAGTGAAACACATAATGCGCTCACTTATGTTTCCCACATGTGAAATCTGTCCTTTAAAGACCTGACTTAATGCACATGCTTGTATTGTTTAAGTCATAACATTCTCCACTTTTTATTTTTTTATTCTCTTAGTTTTTGAAACTAGCATAAGGATGTTATAACACACCATATGCACATTATTACCCTCACTGTAGGTGTCTATTGATAGTATGCATTCTTCTATGATTCTAGAACGGAGCAGAAATATTGTGGTTAGTATATAATCTCGTTGTAACTGAGGAAAATATTGTAAAAAGATTTTATACTATTCATCTGCAGATTAATGTTTCCTGTGTTTTAAAAGGCATGTTACCCAGCAGCAGATGAATGGTATAAAATGTTTAATTAAAGTCAGTCATAGCCTGCTGGCAAGAAATGACCTTACCTTCAACTCAACACGAGGACCAAAAAACATCTATTGTTTTCATTTTAAAGGAATTCAATGAAGAATATTATTTTTTGGCTTAATTCAAAAGCCATTTATTGAGTGCTTATTATATGCAAGTATTTGAGGGGGCTAGGCATTGGGGAGTTTCAAACATGAATATGAGAGCATTATGTCTAGAAGCAGCTCATAGACTGGTTGTCCAGATAAGCATGTGCCATAAGCTGTGGGTATGTCATATCAGGGATAGAGACAAGAGTCACACTGAAGATGTGGTGGGAGGATTTCAGCAATGCTTTCACTAACATGGTACATATTGGATGCTATGTAAAGAAATGATTTTATTCCAAATTGAAAATAGAGAGGAAGCGTTCCGTCAAGCAAGTAAATCTGCTTGGTACATTGTGGTGCTGAGTGCATGGCAGATCTTTGATGACTTACCAAACCTCTTCCTCTTGAATATCCTGATCTCATGAATGACAGCACCCCTGAGGAATTTTCTCAAGTCAGAAATTTAGCAAGCCCCCTTGATTCCTCATTTTGAATTACTTCCACACAAAATCTTCTGTCACCAACTCCCAGCAATATTACCTTTAAATATCTCTCAAAATTTTCCCTTCCTTTTTAACCTCACTGTCGGCCACTACCTAGCTTCAGACATTCTAATTTCTCATCCATGCTACTCAAAACAGCCTCTTAATCATTCTCTGTCTTTAATCTATTCCTAGCCACAATTTAACTTCTACATTTGAGACAGCATGAACCTTAAATTGCAAATATAACTGTGTCATTATCCTACTCAAAATCCTTTAATGACTTTCTGATGCCTTCAAGGCTCTATTTCAAACTCTTTGATCTGATAGAAAAGGCCCTTTGTGATTTGGCCCCAACTTCCCCACTTCATGTTTCTTACTACTTTTTGCTATCTAGGGTCCTGTGCTCTTCAATCTTCAAATCAGTCTCTGTCTCCTTCCTTTTCTTTCTCTCATTACACACACACACACACACACACACACACACACGTACACGTACACTTTTACATCCAGGGTTAATTTACCCAGAACACTGTCTCTCTAGCCATTTCACTTAGCCAACTAATGCTTTAAGACTCCCTTGTTCTTCACAGACAGCAACTTTTCTGGCAGGTGAAAGCTCTATTTGACCTCTGAAGCTTACCTCTAAGTTATATGCTTTTCCAATATGTCTCTATAGCACATTTTTCATACGTCTTCCACAAAACTCATCACAGTTTATAATAATTTATTTGATTTTTACTCAGCTGTTGTGATTTTCAGAGTATTGTCTTATTCAGATTTTTTTTGTTTTATTTTTTATCTCTAGCACTTCATCCATTATTTGCACATAGTAAATGGGAAGCTTCTTACGTATTAACGAAAGAATACGTGAGCAAATAAAGGGATGGAGGTGGTTACCTGTTTTTGTTTGCCCTGAACCCTTCATTTGGGACATAACTTTGCCCTGTTGTTGGAATTGAATATCCCAGTCCTTCATTTTCTAGATTTAGAGAGAAGCAGGCCGTCCAAGCTGTTTCATGTAGGAGATGTCAATAGATCCTCGATGATCACTTCTTAGAATATTTTAGGTAATAGTCAAGCATCAGAGGTGTCAGATTAAAATTTAGATTATATGATTAAAAATTATATAAAAATTAGATTATATTATTATTTAGGGCAGTGTGGGAGAAATTTAACTTACTTGGTTGTAAGGATTGGTTATGGCCTATCCAGGAGCCATTCACCACGTCATCCATGTTTGGCTCACTTCCATTTTATTTAGGTGTCAACCTCTCCCACATGACTTAGACTTGAATTCCTATCAGTCTAAGCCAATTGTGCAGTTCCAGGTTCCATGTCAGTGATTTGTTTAGAGGTCAAGGTAATAGGAGGAAATGTCTCTTGGGGAGTTTCTGAGAAAGATTGTATGCTCTTAATCAGGAAGAAGGAGTCCTTTTACATGAGGTAGAGGGTTTTGCCTCTTTCATGTTACTGATGGAATGGTGACAGTCACCCTGAGATGAGGTACACCAGCCTGAGGCCAAGGCCACACATTTGGAGTGGCAGAGTGAATCGATTAAAAAAAACTGCATTTTTAATGATGATATTAAGTTGCTGACTTAGCCACTCTGGGTCACCCAATGCTGAGAATTCTTGGTATGTGAGATGGTAAATTGTCCTTATTGTTCACTCTGGATGAAATGTGATTTTATGTTACTTACAGCAATAATTATCTTAATTGTTAATGATGCTATTAAATTAATTCAAAGTAATGAAATTAATACATTTAATTCGGGGTTTAAAATTTTTTTCTTTGATTGAATCACAGATTGAACTGTTCGAATATTTTGATAACCTTCCCTTTTCTCTAAATTCAGTCCAATTATCTGAATGTTAAATAAAACAAACAAAAGTTAATAATATAGATGAAATGGCAGAGTATGAAGTGTTGAGAACTAAACTTAGTCACCTGATAAATGTGTGATACATTAAGATTTCACAGAAGTTTCAAATAAATATTTGAGGAAACATGATCTTAATCCAAGCTTTTCATATAATATTCACTTTGAGCTACCCTGCATAATCTCACCTCACTAAAATATGAGTTTAAGATGAAGTATCACAAAGCAATCAAAAGTAATATGACTAAGGAAATATAATTTTCCAAACCCTAAGAAATTGTGTCATTTCATTTGTATTTTAAATATGTAATAAATATCACCCATATGTATTTCCATATTATTAATCAAGGCAAATCAGGAAACAATATTTCATGTATAGTAATAATTGCTTAAAGTAAATTTGCTTTATAACTCAATCTGTCATATATATAATATTAAATATAAACATTAAATTAATTTTATAGAACACAAATATATTAATTTAGATAATTGTCAATTGAGGGTATATTATTTTGTAGGAAATAAGAAAACTAATAATCATTGCAACAAAAATAACCACCTTTGAAATACTAATGATTTTTCATTTATATACTGAATGAGTTCAGAAAAATTAAGTAAGATGTTGATTTTGATACCAGTAGCCAAAAGATGATCCAGGGTTGTCCACCTCCAACACTTACATACTTTCAATCTATACCCCACCATATAGTGGGACACCTACTGTTTAGTAAGATCAGTAAGAACTGATTTTATCCCCTCTTGATGGACACTTTCTTTGCTCATATTGTAGTAAGGGTACCAATCATTATGGCTATTGCAAAGTTGCATTCACATTCAGGAAAACACGGAGTTCATTTTGGAAGAAATACCCATTTGGCCTGGAGAAAGGCAAACAATGATTAAATGTTGATCAGAAAGATGGTTAAAACATGGAATATTATCATGAAATATTACACAGCATTTTAATGATTTTAATAGTCATCCTTAATAAAGATAGCCAGTATATTTATCCTATACAAAATATTTCACTTTCAGTTTCCTACGATATTCCCCCATGCTAAGATGGTGAACTTTATACCAAAATGGCAATTAAAAAAAATGATTTGTCATAAAGAAACTTTTCTACAACACAGATTTTCTATAAAACCATAAAATAAGGAAGACTGCACATGTTGAATTTTTAACTTAAGTTATATTAGATTGTACTTTTGGTTGTATTTGAATGGTTGGAAAACAGAACATGATTATACAAACTTCCATTTCAAGATGGCAGACTGAGCCCATATATTTATCTTGACTTATATGTAGTAAAGAAGGGATTCTTTTAACATATCTGAAATTTTTGTGAATTTACAGAAGGTAAAAAAGTAAGTGGCATTGGAAGTAGACTGTAGTAAACCTACAAAATGCTAGCTTAGATTCTTTAGGTTCTAGAGTGATTATTAGGGTAATTAATGAGATTCCTGTGGAATGTTTCTTCTTCTTCATCTATAAAAATCAGTCCCCCGATAATCAGTGATTCACAATTGATTATTTGCTACTTTACCATGATAGTAAATATAGATGAAAAAGTAAGTTTCAGCAAAATAAAATGAAGAGTTCACTTATGAATATATTGTAATTGATACAGATGTGAAGTATCTTTGAGAAGACATCCGGGCAGAACCTATAGTGGGTATTTTTGGGGCCTCACTGCCAATTTTAGACCCTACAGATTCCTAGTTCCATTTCTTCAGTCCTAAAATAAAATGCATTATGTTTAACTTGCTCTGGTTAAAAGCTTAAACCATGCTTTCAAGATTATTGCTTTTAAAATCTGTCCGTGGGGACTCTTGGGTGGTGCAGTCAGTTAAGCATCCAACTCTTGGTTTTGGCTCAGGCCCTGATCTCTTGTCATGTGACTGAGTCCCTCCTTGGGCTCCAGGCTCAGCTGAGTCTGCTTAAGACTCTCTTTCCCTCTTCCCCTCCACCCCCCATCCTTCTCTGTCTCTGTCTTAAATAAATAAATCCTTTATAAAACTAAAATAAAATGTGCCCATGAATCACAATCAACTGGAATTTAATTCTAGAATTTAATCTTGGACCTCTCTCCAGAAATTCTAATTTGGTTAAGTCTGATACATAGTAACCTTTCAGTAAACATTAATGAATATATGGAATGGAATATACCAGAAGAATGGAAGAATAAATGAGTGGATGAAATAAGAATCTGTACACATGTATTTGTACTCTTATGGACAGTAGTTTAATATAGGTATATATACTAAGAGTTACATTTTTCCACACAGAGTTTAGCTTTTTATTCAATAGAAATGAGGGTTGTTATTGCCTTCTTTGATGTCTGTGTTATGAATTGAACCAGAGCATCTTCCAACATAACCAGGTGTTGAAATTACAACACTATTTACATCCAGAGAGAGCATCATTACAGCTTGTAACCTGAAGATATCAGCAATCTGATTGGCAACATTTTGTGAAGCAAGCTCTAACTCAATTAATCTCTCTTCAATCACCATAATTGATGAGTTCTCACATAAATTCTCCCTTTTTTCTTCCAAACTTACCTTGTCAACAATAAAGGCAAGGGAAATAAGAAAGAACAAAGCACTTTTAAAAGTTCCAAAGATTCTGAAATGATTTTTATCCCCTCTTGGTAGACACTTTTTTTGCGCAGTACTTCTCTTTAGTAGCACATCTGACACTGGACGTCTGACCTCTGCTACTCTAATAGTTGTTAATGGAAACCTCACCTCATGCAAAGATAAAATGGATTTTTGGCAGCTGTGAGAGATTATGAAGAGTAAGACGAATCTTAGTTGGAATAAGAAGAAAAGAAGGCATCTGTACCTTAAACTCCTCAGCTGGTTTTCATTATACATCAAGCCTACATTTATTACAAAGAGGGTAGCCAAGAGACACACATTGATAGGTCTTTGCACTTAGAGTAAGAAGGCCAGTACTTGATAAATTTTACTTTTCATCTTGACTTGAGTTCAAATGACTCTTAAATCTGTTTGAATTATACAGCATGAATCTGGGAAACAAACTCAAGAAGACCTCTAATTTTGTCCTTATCTGATTGGTTTGCCCCTTATTTTTATCTTGAGTATAGTGAAATCTTAGTTCTTCCAAATCATTAAAAGAAATAAGTGGTTCTATAAATCCCTAAAGTTTTATAAATAAAACTCATTTAAAATTGGTTTTATGATATGCTTTATATACTTATGTTTAATATGGTTTTGTTTGATGTATTGAGAATTTATAATATGACCAAACAAAGAAGAGAGTATATGCATAGTCCTGATACAGGAACAGCTTGATATGAGCCTAATTTCCATAAGTAGAGAACAATTGCATTAGAATTCCTAGGGTCATTTTTTGTTGTGTTTTGTAATGTTTACATATTTAAATGTTGTAAGAGAAATAAAATGCTGGCTCTTAAACATTTTCTAAAGCGTTAATATAACCGTAAGTCTATAATACATAATATTTTAGAAAACTAGAAGAGGGAGGACAGAGGGCTTATACCTATATATGTAAATCAAGGGAATAAAATAATGCAACCTATAGATCTATTCATATCACATATTGGAGTTCAAAGGAGGAATGGTAGTTTCAGAGGTAACATATTTGGAGAAATTTTGAGTTACTTTGAGAGAGCAGTAGGAGAAAATGAGGACAGAGAGCATTAGGAAAAGTCTATTTATGAAGAAAACCAGTTCCATTCAATTCAATAAATTTAAATAAACACTTTATATATGAAACTTATTTTATACCAGGCATTGTATTGCATTAATATTGAGATGGATAATAGGACATGACCCCTATAATCAGTAAGCCTATAAACTAATAAAAAGATAGAAGGGTACAAATGATTTTACCTCACTGAGAACCAGGATGGTGACACTATGGCTAAGCTTCTAGAACTTAGGTGTTTTTTTTTTTTTAATTTATTGGCAGATAATGTATTCATGTGACTCACATAAAAAAGATATCAGCAGGTATTTAGGGAAGAGTCCTCTTTTGTCTGTGTTCCCCTTCATTGCAATAAACTTTTAGTAATTTCTTATTTATCTTCTAGATAATTTTATTTACATATGGAAGCCAACATAGATATATACTGTTTTCCCCCCTTTTTACAAAAATTGTAGCATATCATATACATGTTCTGCATTTTGGTTGTTTTGTTCTACAAAAGATGTTGAAGAAATTTCCCAACTAAGGATAAAGAGCTTCAATTTTTGTTTTGTTTTGTTTTCCAGATATGTGTTATTCCACTATATGGATATGTCATAATGTATTTAATCACCATTGAGGTATGTTAAAAAACAACAACAGGGGTGCCTGGGTGACTCAGTCAGTTAAGTGTCCTACGATTGATTTCGGCTTAGGTCATGATCTCAGGGTTGTGGGTCATGATCTCAGGGTTGTGGGACTGAGCCCCAAGTGGGGCTCCATGATCAGCGGGGAGTCTACTTCTCTTCTCCTGCCCGACCCCCCACTCACATATGCACTCTCTCTCTCAAATAAAATAAATCTTAAAAGCAACAGCAACATTGCTGCAATGTATAACTTTTTAAATATTTTATCTTCTTACATACCTGCTGATATATTTGTATGATGAATTTTTATATGAAATTGCTCAAAGAGTATATATGTATGTAACATCGATAGTATGATAGTGACTAGGGTTGCTCATCAATATTACTGTTGTTCCTCTGAGTACTAAGTGAGCATGCACTTCATCCCTTGTGTGACATCTAGAGTGACCTGCCATTTCCTGAGATAATTATGTAGCATAAAGGATTAATAATCTTTATTATTTTAGACACTGAGCCTATTCAGTGTCATATAGATAAATATTTCCAAATTGGCCTTCATAGGGAATATACCAATGTAAATGCCTACCAAAACCATAGTCTTTAAAACATTGTTGATCTTTTTATGTCAGTCAGGTAGATTAAAAGTTGTATTACAATGGAGTTTTAATTTGCATTTTCATTAATTAATGTGAATGAAATTAAATATCTTTTCCTGACTTATATGTATGTCTTTTTGTATGAATTATCTGTTCATTCTTTTCTATATTCAAACAAATAATTTTGAACACCTATTATGTAGCAGCCATTATTCTAGGTGCTAGAGAAATTGGAAATGAACAAAGTAATAAAACTTTCCTTATTTAAAATTACCATTCTAGTGGGTGTAGGAAAATAAGAAAAAGATTTTAAAAATGCAAGTATTTGAGACAGGGATTACTGCCATAGGAAAAAATAAGGAGAGAGATGTGCAGCTAATAGGATGAAGTTGGTTTGCAATTATAAAATGTAATCTGGAAGCATAGAATAGAAAGAAGGAAGTGAGGTGGTAAGTCACGTGGATATTCAGAAAAGAGAAACAGCAAATACAAAACACCTGATGTAGAGTACACTTGGTGCTAAAGGAGCTGCAAAGAATGGTGTGTCTAGGAAAAAAAATGAGTGAAGCAAAGGTATTAGATGAGGGCACAGAGGGAACAGTTCTAGTTATACAAAGCCCTATAGGTCATTTTAAGGACTTTGGTTTTTATGCTACTGGAGATGATTGACCAGAAAGGTAACATGATTTATGCTTAAAATGATCATTCTGAGTGCTGTGTTCACATTCCATGGATTATTGTTATTGATGGTTTTAAAATTTTATTTCTTATGAATTTGTAGCATGTCTGTGTATATCAGGGAAATAAGCCTTTTGTCACGAGTGGCATGCATTTTTGTCTCACTTTGTCATTTGTTTTTGTCTTTTTAAAAGTTTCTCACTGTCGTCTGTTATTTTGTGATGCAAGAACTATTTCTTAATATAGTTAATTTTATCAAAATTGTCTTTTCTGATTGCTGGATTTTAGTTAGAATTAGCTTCTCTATTCCAAAGTTATAAAATATTCTCCTTGGTTCATTCTTATTTATCTATGATTTCTTCCCCCACCCCCCTGCCTTTTTCTTTAAACATAAAAATCTCTGGTCCCCTTGGAATTCATCCTTGTATGAAGTATGGATCTATCTAACTACTTTCTCACAGATTGTTTTTCATTTGTCTTAACAATTTTTATTCAATGTTATTGAATGGGCAATATTTTTCTTATTTTTAAAGATCGCTTTTATCATAAAGTCCTGTTTGCATAGAGATTACTTCTGAATTTTGTCCTCTGTTCTGTTGGTTTGTCGGCTTAATCATATTCTAATTTAGCATTGTTTTAATAATGGAGATTTTATAATATGTTCTAGTAAGTGGTATATTAGTCTTTATTATTTTCTCTTACTCCTTTAGATCTGTTTTCTAAATTTTTAGTTTTCTATTTAACTTTAGAATTACTTTGTCTAGTTCAAGGAAAAACATATATTAATATGTTTATTGGGATCATATTAAATTTATAACATAAATTGGGAAGGGAATATTTCTGTTAGTATGATATTGAATATTCTTTTTTTTAAGATTTTATTTATTTATTTGAGATAGAGAGAGATGAGCAGTGGGAGAGGCAGAGGGAGAAGGAGAAACAGACTCCCCACTGAGCAGGGAGCCAGATGTGGGGCTGGATCCCAGGACCTGGAGATCATGACCTGAGCAAAAGACAGATGCTTAACCATCTGATCCACCCAGGCACCTCAATATTGAATATTCTAACCAGGATTATAGTTGCCATTTTCTAAGTCTTTTGTGAATTCCAAGGAGTTTTTAAGTTTTCATTACAAATTTTTCTTCTTGTTAAATTTATGCTTTAGATATTATACATTGCATATCATTTATAAATAGGATCTTCTATTTCATTATATCTTCTAATTTGCATTAGTTGTGCATATGGAATCTATTCACATTAAATTTATACCAATGTTTTTTTCATTGTTTTTATTTTGCTGTTTTGTTATGTTATTGTTTATTATGTTTGGATTTTCTACATATACAGTCATATTATTTGAAAACAGTGATAGATATCTTTTCCTTTCCAATGTTATGGTATTTATTTATTTTTCTTATGGTATTTATTTTTTTAACTTGTTTAGTCTCAGTGACTAGCTTTCAAATATAATATTAAGTAAATGGGAGTGTATCATGTTCTTATACCTGACTTTGTTGAAAATGTATCTACTGGTCCCCATTAGGCATGATGACAATGTTTGGATAGAAATAGATATATTTAATCATGTTAATAAGGTATTTCTTTTTTTAAATTTTTTTATTCAAGTTTTTATTTAAATTCCAGTTCATTAACATACAGTGTAATATTAGTTTCAGGAGTAGAATTCAGTGATTCATCACTTACATTTAACACCCAGTGCTCACTACAACCAATGCCCTCCTTAATACCCATTACCCCTTTAAACCATTCCCTGCCCACCTCCCCTCTAGCAACCCTCAGTTTGTTCTCTACAGTTAAGAGTCTGTTTTATGTTTTGCCACTCTTTTTTTCCCCACTATGTTCATCTATTTTATTTCTTAAATTCCACATATGAGTGAAATCATATGGTATTTGTTTTTCTCTGACTGACTTATTTTGCTTAGCATATTACACTCTAGCTCCATCCATGTCCTCCATCTTGCAAATGGTAAGATTTCATTCTTTTTTATGGCTGAGTAATATTTCATTATACACACACACACACACACACACACACACAAACACACCACCTCTTCTTTATCCATTCATCAGTTGATGGACATTTGGGCTGCTTCCAAATCTTGGTTATTGTTGGTAATGCTGCTATAAACATCAGAGGGCATGTATCCCTTTGAATTAGTGTTTTTATATTCTTTGGGTAAATACCCAGTAGTGCTATTGCTGGATCATAGGGTAGTTCTATTTTTAACTTTTTGAGGAATCTCCATACTGTTTTCCAGAGTGGCTGCACCAGTTTGCATTCCCACCAACAGTGCAAGAGGGTTTCCCTTTCTCTGCATCCTTGCCAACACTTGTTGTTTCCTGTATTGTTAATTTTAGTCATTCTGATTGGTGTGAGGTGATATATCATTATAATTTTGATTTGTATTTCCCTAATGATTAGTGATATTGAGCATCTTTTCATGTGTCTTTTAGCCATCTGTATGTCAAGAAGGTATATCATTTTCTAAAATTTATTTCACCCTATTTGTGTTTTTGAATTTAAAGTTGCATCTCTTTTAGACAGCCTATATTTGGATCATATTATTTTCTAACTTTTATATCAGTTTCTACCTTTTGAATGGAATGCTTATTCCCTTTTATACTTAATGTAATTATTGATAATTTAGTATTTATGTCTGTGATTTTGCTATTTGTTTTCTGTATTTGTTGTATCTTTTTTGTTCCTCTATTCTTCTATTACTGTCACCTTTTGTGTTAAATAACTATTAGATAATAAATAGATAATTTACCACTTTAATTCACTTTTTTGTTTCTTCTCCTATATTTCAAGATTTATTTTCTTAGTGATTGACCTGGAAATTATAATTAACATCTTAACTTATAACAATGTAGCTTAGAGTAATCACAATCTGATTTCAGTAAAGTATGAGAACATTACCCCTGTGTAACTCCACTCCCTCCTGCTTCTTTGTTCTGTTGTTGTCACACAAATTACATCTTTTTACATTGCATATACATTGTTCAGACACTGTGTCTATCATCATAGGTATATATGTGCATATATATGTAGTTATTGCTTTATGAAGTTATCTTTTAAATAAGATAGGAGAAAATACCTTTACAAACAAAATATACATTAATACTGCCTTTCATATTTACCCTTTGTAGTTATCTTTACTAATATTCTTTATTTTTTCATTTGGGCTCATGCTATTTTCTAGTGTCTTTTCATTTCAAAAATGAAAATGAAAACTCCCTTTAGTATTTCTTGTAAGTAAGGTCAGGCAGAGATGAATTTTCCGTTTCTGTTGATCTGAGAATGTCTTAATTTATATTTCATTTTGAAGGATAGTTTTGCTGAATATAGGATTATTGGTTGACATTTGGTTGACAGGTATTTGTCTCTAGTTTCAGGGACAGTATCTATTAACTGTTTCTTTGTTTCCTATGTCTGTCATACTGTTTATTTCAATATTGTGTAACTTTTTGGTAAAAAGCGGACATTGTAAATAATGTAATGTGGCAACTCTGAAAATCAGATTTTTCACCTTCCCAGGATTTATATCTGTTTATAGTTGATATTGTTATTGTTGCTGTTCATTTATTTGGTAACTTTCCTGAACTAATCCTGTAAAGTGGGGATTCTTTATCATGTGTTACTAATAATATTCCCGGCCAGCTTGTTTAGGATGTTAGTGACTCAACAGTGTTTTCCTTGAATCCCCTGCACCAGTCTCCCGGCTTTTGCCAAATGGTTCTGTGTATATGGTGAGACAGATCTTCACCACCCAGCCAGGTAATACACAACTCTGCCTTACCCTTCACTTCCTGTTTTCACAGAGCTTCACAATTTCCCTGGTCACCAGCGAAGACCTATGCACTTGTGTGGCCTTCTAGATTTCTAGGAATATATTGGAGCTTTTTAAAGCCCTTACTGTAGACTTTTTGACTAATACCCCTAGGGAAAAAACTGATCTCTCTGAACAGACTTGGATCAAATCTAATAAAGACAAGCTTTGAGAATAGGGTTTTCTACAGAATTTCCTGGCAGGACCAATTATGGCGGTCCTCTGAGAATGGGGCTTTGTAACAACTCTAATTCTATTTTGACTCATTTAGTGACTGTTAGGCTGCTAATTTTCAACATGATTGCAGCCTTTGGAATTCTTCCTTGGAGTTTTGGGGAGAAGATGGTGGGAATAGAGCAAGTTAAAAATGTCCCAAAGCTTGCCCTTGCCAAGATTCATCCTTTTCTTTTCTTTTTGTATGAATATTTTCCAGATTGTTATAAATACTTTTTTCTTTTATTAGATGAGTTCTGACCTTTCATATTTTTTGATAATACTGATTTTTACATTTGTAACAAAATAGTTTATGTTTTATTTCTCTGTTTCAATTTTTGTTACCAAATGGTCTCTATGGGTGTAATTACATAATAAATTACAATCCTTCATTCCTGTCCTTTTTTATCCCCACCAGAATTTAGACAAAAGTAATATATTTCAAATTTTACCTTTGTAATGTAATATACTATAATAACTATACTATACTTTGTAATATTATTTGTCCAAGCTTTTATTCCTTTTCTATGTATGATTTTTGTTATTTGTGTCACACTACATTGTTATAAGTTACTTACATTGTTTTCTGTGACTCATCTCCCCAGTTGATGGTCTATTACTAATTATATTCAAAACTCACTACCAGTGTTTTATTATGATTTCTCAGTTATTCTTTCATTGGCTGAAGTTTTTTCTCTTTTTCTTCAAATAAAGTTCATGGAAATAACATTCCCTGATATTCTATATGTTCAAATTTGTCTTCAGCTTTGATACCTAAAAGGCATTTTTCTGAATTAAAATGTTTCACATTTGCTTTCTTTGAATATCTTTAAGATGTTTATTCATTGTTTTCAGACATTGGATTTTGCTAGGCAAATTGAAGGCCATCATCATTTTATTTTCTTATTTGCGTTATTTTTAGCCTATCTGTCTAGAGAGAGTAATTTGTTTAGTTCTGAAATCTAGTACTTTATCAATATTTTTCTTAATGTTGACAATAATGGATTAAATTTTATGGCATATAAATTTAATGTTGACAATAATGGATCAAATTTTATATATAAACTCGTTCTTTTACTTTTAGAATGTTTTTCATATTTAAATAATTAAATATTTGTTCTGCAAAATTATTTTGTTTTCTTTTTGAGGATTACAAATATGCATATGCTGGAACATCTTGCCTGCTTTGAATATCTACTTTTTTTTCTCTAATTGGTGAACTGCTTTTTACAAAATTTTATTTCAGTTGTCCTTATTTTTCTTAATTGTGATTTCTGTATCCTTTATTTTTTTTTCTGAAGTGTCTCTTCACCTTTATATTTATCCTATTTTTGTATTTATAATCTGTGATTTAAAAAAATCTTAGAGTTCTACTAGATATGTTTCATCACCTTCTCATATCTCATTATTACTTCCCTGAGTTTTTCTTTTTTTTTTTAAGATTTTATTTATTTATTTGACAGAGAGCACAAGTAGGCAGAACGGCAGGCAGAGGGAGAGGGAGAAGTAGGCTCCCTGCAGAGCAGGGAGCCCAATGTGGGGCTCGATCCCAGGACTCTGGGATGATGACCTGAGCCGAAGGCAGACACTTAACCACTGAGCCAGCCAGGTGTCCCTTCCCTAAGTTTTTCTATTTTTGTCTTAAGGATTTTCTTCCTATAAGATTCCACATAATTATTTTAATACATTTATTTTCTCTGTTTTCATCTATTTAGTGGTATTATTGTTCTAGTTAGTGTTCTTCATTTGATAATAAATTTTTCTCCTAATTCCTTATCTTTGTCTTATTGCATGTATTTCTAGGCACTGCACTGCTTTGTTTTTGATTTCTAGTTAAAGCATATTTTAGTGTCTTAAAACCAGCTATCTAAAAATATTTCTCTTGTAGGGAGTGATCAGGGTAGTATTACAAGTTAATTGTTTTCCTTAATTTAAAATATTTCTTCTTAGATGCCACAAAGATACTTCCTTGCAAATACTGTTGTGTGAATGATTTTTTCTTTTTGATACCTCTGATTCTTCTGTTTCTCCAAAACTAAGTCAAGGAGTTTCTTGACATTACCCATTTGCCTCAGTTTTCATCCATTTTGCATCCTCAGGGTGTGATGCACAGCTTCAGAAATATATTGAATTTTAACACTGTCCCCTATTCGTCTCTGCTTTCCTCCACTTAACATTTCTTACCAGTTGGGGTTTATATAAACTTATTTGCTTTTACCAGCCCTTACAAATAGTATAGACATATTTTCTAGTTTTGCTGAAAATGGAGTTCAAGTTTTTACCTTCTTCTATTTAGAGATTTCTATGAAAAGAGAGAATGTGTCAGCTTTTACAGTCATATTCATACTGGGAGTCTCATTCATATTTACTTATCATCTAAGGCTTATATGGAAATGTAGACAGTTGACATCCCAATTTTTATATTTTTCTTCTCCTAAGAAAAAAGACAGGAATCTTTTTAGGAACAAAAATACAGAATTAGTAAAATTTTCAGCAGTTAAGAACCAGCAAATTATTTAGGTTTTCAATACATAAGGTTTTAGATTGTTTCACAATCAGCTACAAATTAGTCTCAAAACATGGGTCTAAGTTACTAAACTTGAACACTTAAGAATAAATTCATAGTAAATTTAAAATTAAAAAATAATAAAATAAAGCTGTAATGTGATTAAAATGCTGATGGATAAGTTTTATTTAAAAAATCTTGTTTAAAAATATAAAAAAGGATTAGGGACGCCTGAGGGGCTCAGTCCATTAAGCGCCCGCCTTTGGCTCAGGTCATGATCCCAGTGTCCTGGGATCGAGTCTCGCATTGGGCTCCTTGCTCAGTTGGAAGTCTGCTTTTCCCTCTGCCTGCCGCTCCCCCTGCTTGTGCTCTCTCTCTGGCAGATAAATAAAATCAATAAAAAAAATTTTTAAAAACAAACAAAATAAATAAAATAAATAAAAATATAAGAAAGGATTAAATGAGACCTGACCAACTAATTTAATCTACTTTACAGCCACCTCATCTTCCACTCTGGGTCACAACATCCAGCCATTGGCAATAAAATTTATCAAATAAATGCAAACAACCAAATAAGCTAAGTAGAAGTTATATACTTATTAATTTATTAATTCACTTATTAGTCATTCATCACATATATGTTCATTCACCAAATAATTTTATATCACCCATTGTATGTAGCTAATTAAGGTACTTATGGCCCTGCCCTTGAACATGTGTTTGATTGGATTGGATTGAAGAACTTGCAGTCTATTGGAAAAACGAACACTAAGGAAGTAGCTGAAAATGCTTGAGCTTTATTTGTCTAGGAGAGGATTAATAGGCCTCTGTGTTTTGTTTTTTTAAAACCTGGCTTCATAGTAGCAGATAGGTTGTCCAACAAGGGGAAGATAAGTGTTTGAAGAAAAAGGGAAGTCCTAGATGATTCTATTTTTTGAGACCCAGGGGATAGTAGGTTTCAGATGGATGGACACCTATGTCCTGCCACAAGGCCCCTGAGAAACTGATTGCTCCCAAAATGGTGTATTGCTTCAAAATAGGAAACTAAACTACAGAGAAAAAAAAAAATTAAGAGCTGTGGAGATTCTGGCAGAGAGGAAATAGATGCCAAGGACACAAAATGTGCTTTAAATAAACAATGTATTTTGGAAAGTAAGCAATTCCAAGGTAACTGCAGTGGGCTAAAGTCCTGATGACTTACCCCAAGATTTTTAACGTTCTTTCTTTTTTTTTTTTTTTTGAAAGAGAGAGAAAGGAGCTCTCTACAATGACTCAGAATTGACTTCCAGCCAACCCCGGTAAATATAGGCTCAGCCAGTCTTGATTTGATGTAGAAAAACCTATTTCTGCAACTCAAATGTCATGCAAAAAATATTTATTGGTCACCATAGAGTGACATTTAATGTGTCTGTTCTACTTAGTAATGGATTCTTTTGTAATTGGCTTTCTAAGAAATTTCTTCTCCTTGTAACAAGTTGGGTATAAAGCCCCCCCATTATAATAGGAGCAGAGATCTGATGCAACTAACATATGGCAAAATGCTGAGCTTCAACTGGCATTTTACTGATAAACCAAAATAACAGATTAACAAGTTTCAATGAGCAGAATATAAGTCTCAGTTTTTGGAGAGGCAAAGCACTGAGCACATGGAAAAAGTTTCTATTAACATGTAATAAGTACCTGGGGCAAGATATACTGCAAAGCATATTCGAGAAAAACTCCTTAAAAATACTGTTTAGGAAAACATGGTAATTTAAATTAAAGTTTAAGCAAATGTGGATGGAGAGACTATGAAATCCTCTCAGTAAAGTGAAACTAGAATCACCTAGAAGTTTACCTGCTCTCAGTATTTGAGGAAAACTTGCCTTGAGCTCCTCCATAGTCTGGGTATTTCCAACACTCTTCCTTTCAATATTTGTAACCCCTGCTTTCATCTTCTATTTCTGGTCTGGTATCCACATAAGTTATTTAGAGATCAACTTCTACCTGGAGGTAAAATTTTAGTCCTGAATGCTGTACATTGTATCTCCATGTCTTATTTATTTTATAACTGGAAATTTGTACCTTTTAATTCCTTCCCTTATTTCACTCTTACCCCCAAACCCTCCCCTCTGGCAACTACCAGATTGTTCTCTGTATTTATGAGTCTATTTCTGTTTTGTTGTTTGTTCATTTGTTTTGTTTTTGAGATTCCAAGTGAAATCATATGGTGTTTGTCTTTCTTTGTCCTACCAATTTCACTTAGCATAATACCCTCTAGGTCCATCCATGTTGTTGCAAGTGATAAAATCTCATTCTTTTTTATGGACAAGTAATATTCCATTATATATATCTCACATCTTTATTTATCTACTGATAGACACTTATGTTGCTTCCATATCTTGGTTATTGTAAATAATGTTGCAAAAAACATAAAGGTGCATATATTTTTTCAAATTTATTATTATTATTATTATTTACTTTAGTAAATACCCAATAATGGAATTACTGGATCATATGGAATTT
The DNA here is from genome assembly GCF_054177405.1 of Leptonychotes weddellii. Lineage (NCBI taxonomy): Eukaryota > Metazoa > Chordata > Mammalia > Carnivora > Phocidae > Leptonychotes > Leptonychotes weddellii. The sequence continues at coordinate 83,674,326 of NC_138370.1, forward strand.
CTATTTCTAAATTTTTGAGGAATCTCCATATTCTTTACCACAGTGGTTGTACCAATGTACATTCCCACCAAAAGTGCACAAGGGTTTCCTTTTCTCCACATCCTTTTTTTTTTTTTAAAGATTTTATTTATTTATTTGACAGAGAGAGACAGTGAGAGAGGGAACACAAGCTGGCAGAGTGGGAGAGGGAGAAGCAGGCTCCCTTTTTTTTTTTTTTTTTAAAGATTTTATTTATTTATTCATGAGAGACAGAGAGAGAGACAGAGGCAGAGGGAGAAGCAGGCTCCCCGCGGAGCAGGGAGCCCGATGCGGGACTTGATCCCAGGACCCTGGGATCATGACCTGAGCCGAAGGCAGACGCTTAACGACTGAGCCACCCAGGCGCCCCATTAAAGATTTATTTATTATTTATTTTAGAGAGCGAGAATGAGAGAGAGAGAGTACATGAGAGGGGGGAGGGCTAGAGGGAGAAGCAGGCTCCCCGCTGAGCAGGGAGCCAGATGTGGGACTTGATCCCGGGACTCCAGCATCATGACCTGAGCCGAAGGCAGTCGCTTAACCAACTGAGCCACCCAGGCACTCCTTTTCTCCACACCCTAACAAAAGCTTGTTATTTCATGTCTTTTTGATAGCCATTATGACTGGTGTGAAGTGATATTTTATTGTTGGTTTGATTTGTATTTCCCTGATGACTAGTGACGTGGAGCATTTGTTCAGGTGTCTGCCATCTGGATGTCTTCTTTGGAAAAATGTCTATTCAAGTCCTTTACCCATGTTTAATTGGGTTAATTTTTCTTGGTATTTAATTGTATATGTTCTTTATATACTTTGGATATTAACCTTTTATCAGGTATATCATTTGCAAATATCTTCTCCCATAAGTCAGTTGCCTTTTTGTGTTGTTCATGGTTTCCTTTGTTGTACAAAAGCTTTTTATTTTAGTGTAGTCCCAATAGTTTATTTTTGCTTTTGTTTCTCTTGCCTGAGGAGACATATCCATATACATGTTTCTAAGGCCAGCATCTAAGACATTACTACCTGTGTTCTCTTCTAGCAGTTTTATGGCCTCTGGTCTCACATTTGTGTCTTTAATCCATTTTGAGTTTATTTTTGTGTATGGTATAAAAAAGTGCTCCAGTTTAACTCTTTTGCTTATAGCTGTCCAGTTTTCCCTACACCATTTTTGAAGAGACTATCTTTACATTGTATATTCTTGCCTCCTTTGTCGTAGATTTACTGACATATAAGCATGGGTTTATTTCTGGGTTTTCTATTTTATTCTTTTGGTTATGTGTGTTTTTGTGCCAATACTGTATTGTTTTGTCTACTATAGCTTTGTAGTATATCTTGAAATCTGGGATTGTAGTACCTCCAGCTTTGTTATTCTTTTCCAAGCTTGCTTTGGCTATTTGGGATCTTTTGTGGTTCCATACAAATTTTAGGATTTTTTTTGTTCTAGTTCTGAGTAAAGTACTATTGTTATTTTGATTGGATTGTGTTGAATCTGTAAATTGGGTAGTATGGTCATTTTAACAATATTATTCTTCTAATCCACAAGTGTGAAATATTTTTGTGTCATCCTTTATTTCTTTCATTAATATCTTGTAGTTTTCAGAGTACAGGTCTTTCACCTCCTTGGTTAAACTTTTACCAGGTATAATTTTATGTGTTCTTTTGTAATATTTTTGATGATTTCATTTTTCCCATGTTCTATTTAATAGCAAAAAGAGAGAGAGAGAAACATTGTTCTGTTTATTTGTCCCTTTGCATTTCTAATTTTGCAAGCTGTTTCTGCCTTTGCTTGTTTTTTAATGGGAGCTTCATTGTTTATTGTTCATTGTCTGCTCATGTGAGGCTTTGAATAGATAGACATAGCAGAATAGAGCATTAAAATATCTTTTAATATAAAAAGGATTTTTATTGAGCATGGTTTGAAATTTGATTTTAATTTATCATCTGTTGTCTTGTATTTATATTTTTCTTGTTTGGTGTATTAATTTGATGATATGTTAAGAATTTTCTCAAATGAAACTCTCTTGTGTTCCCGGGATACATGATTCTTGATTGTAGCATCAGGTTAAATAGCATTTGGGTTATGAATTAAGGTTTTATTTAGCATAGCTTAATTTTTATTAATAAGTAAATATAAACTTTATTTGTTGGGGCACTGTGTGGCTTAGTTGGTTGAGCATCCAATTCTTGATTTCTGCTCAGGTCATGATCTCATTGTAATGAGACTGAGCCCCGGGTTGGGCTCCACACTCAGTGGGGAGTCTGCTAGAAATTCTCTCTCTCTCCCTCTCCCTCTGCCCCTCCCCTGCTCATGTGTGCTCTCTCTAAATAAATAACTAACTAAATAAATAAATAAAATCTTTAAAAAAAACCCTTTATTTGTTGTAGTGCTATATGCTTCAAAGTTGTGTATTAGAGTTCTGCTGGCATGATAAAAGGAGTTAAAATTAAAATTGTCTGTGTTACAAAACTGTTTAGTAGCAAAATAATTGTCATAATTGTTTGAAAGAACTTCCTTGGTATTTTATTTAGAGAGAAGGGTTAATAAAATTCTTTCATGACATTTCTTCCTGTTATTTTTATATAAATTTATATATATATTTTTAAGGAATGTTTATTGAGTGCAGTTTGATAGTCTCAATTTTTAAATAGAAAAGTTTCCATCTGGTATCTTCCCATTAATTGTCATATTGACCTTTGTTCTATTTACCTTCAGAAAACATGTTCTGATATTAATTATCTCAGAAATACTATATCCTGTCATGGTCCAGCAAATCTCTTAAGCTAAGCACAACACACAGATTCTCAGGAGGGTTCCCACTCTTTATACCACTCTTTTACCTTTTTCCTCAGAAGAGATGAACCAGTGAGGATACAATATCTTCTAATTGTCAACTTCATACTTTTATGTTATCCTTTTCCTTCCTTTCTTTAATACTTAAAAGAATGTAACAACATTAGGTAGCACCATTCTTAAATATTTAAGATGAAAAATAAATAGATGGAGAGTGGGGTCTTCTTTTTAGTTCAGAACTACTTTGTTTTGATAGAATTTTTTTAAGGGAACAAGGGAATAAATAAAATGCTAATATGACCATTTAAATTTCAAAATAAATCTCATTGTATAATGTTACATCTTACCACAGATTTTCAAAAGCTGTTATGGAAGTTTAGCCCATTGAGGTAAAACCAGTAAAGACTATTGTACTGTGGGAATAGGGCTTATGCGTTAGGTGATGGGAAGTATCCTGTTTCACACCTACATCACTCCCTTCTGAAAGTCTTGTTCCTGAAATCTCTTATCCTTTACATTCAGAGAAACTTACATAAATAATGGGCATACTAAATATTCTTTAAAGAACATTCCCATTTTCTTAGGCAGTGGTTCAGAATATCTGAAAATTCAAATTCAATAGTGGAGATAAATTCCTCTTTCTTTGAATGTAAAAATAACCTCCTGCAAGCCTCTTCTGGTTTATTGTAATCACTTTGTATTTTAAACATTAGTCAGGATAAGTGCTAGTCAATATCATAGTAGATTATTTAATATAAACCCCCCTTTATATTCTTGAATGTAAATATAAATCTGGAAATGGCATTCTACATCCAGGGGAAAATTCCTTCCAGAAGAAAAAGTAAAAGTTCTGAAATTATTATTTGTTCCTAAGAACATGAATCCTAGATTTTTCCTAACATTTTTCTCCTTGGGTAGTGGTATTTTGCATTGTGAAATAAGCTTTTTAAAAATTTTGTCAGAGTTTCCAGATTTCATTTTAAAATTCATATTAAATGTAGATAAATTACTATTTTTATATACTTGGGAACACTTACAATTAAATTAAAATTTTAAAATAAATGCATTAAAATGTCTTTTCCTTATACTGAAATTATTTTGCTTGGAAGTATGACCCTGGGGACTGTCTAATAATTACCTAGTATTTAGGACTTACAACTTGTACATACACCTTTATATACAGCTATTTTTTTATACATATTTTCCATTTTTTACTTCATGTTGTAAACTTTTGATAAAATTTATTTTTATAAATGTACAAAACATGAATTTACATGCTAGTTTGCAGGCTCTTATAATAAACATTTCCTAAAAGTTAATTTAGATTTACTTACACATTTATTTTTATCAACTATTTTTTTAAAGTTTTATTTTTAGAATTAAGATTTCTTTTTATTTAAGAAATCAAGAAAGCGGGGCACCTGGGTGGCTCAGTCGTTAAGCGTCTGCCTTCGGCTCAGGTCATGATCCCAGGGTCCTGGGATCCAGCCCTGCATTGGGCTCCCTGCTCCGTGGGAAACCTGCTACTCCCTCTCCCACCCCCCTGCTTATGTTCCTTCTCTCGCTGTGTCTCTCTCTGTCAAATAAATAAATAAAATCTTAAAAAAAAAAAAAGAAATCAAGAAAGCAAAGGAAAAATAGATGCTTTCTTAAAGTTCCTGAAAATGGCCCATACTTACCTAGAAGGTCAGTGCTATATAAACACCTATTTTTTTTTAAACTAGGGTTACCACTTTATTTTATTTTTTTTTAAAGATTTCATTTATTTATTTGACAGAGATAGAGAGAGAGCACAAGTAGGCAGAGTGGCAGGCAGAGGGAGAGGGAGAAGCAGGCTCTCCACTGAGCAGGGAGCCGGACGTTGGGCTCGATTCCAGGACCCCAGGATCATGACCTGAGCCAAAGGCAGCCGCTTAACCGACTGAGCCACCCAGGTGCCCCATAAACACCTATTTTTAAAAGTTTCTATGATCAGGGCACCTGGGTGGCTCAGTCAGTTGGGTGTCTGCCTTTGGCTCAGGTCATGATCCCAGGGTCCTGGGATCCAACCCCATGTTCTGCTTCACCTTCTCCTCCCCACTCATTCTCTCTTCTCACTATCTCTGTCTGTCTGTCTCTCAAATAAATAAATAAAATCTTAAAAAAAAGTTTCTATGATCATATCTGTGCTTATAAGATTAAACTGATTTTTTTTCCTTTTCAAGTTTTTATTTAAATTCCAGTTAATTAACATATAGTGTTGTATTAGTTTCAAGTGTATGATATGATGATCCAACACTTGCATACAACACCTGGTGTTCATCTCAAATGCACTCCTTAATCCCCATCACCTGTTTTCATCCAACCCCCAACCCCACTTTCCCTCTGGTGACCATGAGTTTGTTCTCTGTAGTTAAGATTCTGTTTCTTGGTTTGCCTCTCTCTCTCTCTCTTTTTTCCTTCACTCTGTTTCTTTCTTTTTTTTTTTTTTTGGCTTTTTAAGTTTTTATTTTAATTCCAATTAATTAGCATACAGTGTTATATGATCAACTATCATTATTACGCATGCAAACAAAGGAAATTATAAACAGAATATTTTGATGAATATACATAAGACACTTCTTCACATTCAGAAGTGGCTATTCGGAGTGATGTTTTACTCTGAATCATTGATGTCTCTGTTTTTTCATATATTATTTTCCTCTGGGCCAGCAGTTCTACTGAGTGCTACACTATTGTCTGTTATTTTCTTCCAGCTCTCTGACAACTGTTTTGCAATTTGATAATTATTTGATTCCCACACCTCTGGATCTCCTGGCAGGTGTCTACGGAAGGTTTTCAAACAAAAACTTGGGTCCATGGTCCTTTCTCAATGTTCTTTCAATAGTTTTACCTAAGCCTGCAGGGGTTACACTCCTCTGGTAATGCCTTCAGGAAAATATCCAAATCACTACGCTATTCTGTGAGGTTATTTTTTGACAGATGAATTTCTTTAACCCTCAGGCAGTATCAACTACTCATGAATCTTCCTAGCCAATAGCAATTTTAAGATGCAGCCCAACTTTGTATAAAATATAATACCATATGTATCTGAGACTCAGTGAAATATAACAATAGTCTTTTGCCAACAGCAATGTCATGTAGAAAACAGTTTTCTGCATGGTAACCAGCAGTCAGTGATACTAGATATTCAAATCCATTGTTTGTAGCACAAGAGCAAAAAACTGCCCTTTGCTGGCAGTTTGGAAACCCATATGGAACAAAAGGAATGCTCTGGAATGAGCTGAGAGTCTGTGATTTGATTGATGGACATAAACCAAGCAGCTCATGTTTAGCTGGTGTTACAGCTAAGCTTTTGAGTCCTTCTGGGTGCAGCACTTTCAAAAAAATACAATAATATTTCATTAAAACACACATAATTTTTATTGCAGTTCCACATTTACATAGCACAGCAGTGTGACATTTTAGTTCTGTTAAGTCATACTACTTCTTGAACAATTTGCAATAATATTTTCTACTACACTTCAGATCTTTATTTCTTATATTATTCTGCCTGTGACCAAAAAAAAAAAAAATCTAGACAAAGCCATAAATATTGATTTTCATTTATGTTATTTTACTATTTCACTTATTTTTTTTTCTTTTAGGTTCTTTGGGGAAATTTGTTGAGTCTTAAAACAGTATAGCTCTTAATAGATTATACAGTAAATTGTGAAAGTATAAGTCCCAAAAGGTGGAAGTAATCTTTATAAAGAAACATTTTACAATGCAACTCTTCTCAAGGGAGGTGATGGAGCTGAGTATCAGATGAGAAATAAAAGTTACTTGGGAAACTTTAAAAAATGCCTACTCTGCTTTCCATCCTTCAAGATTAATAATGAGCATGTCTTTGAGATTAATAATTAGCATGTCATTTGCATGTCTAGAAAAAGGGGCAAACACGTGTAGAAAGAAAGGCATAAAATCAATTAGGAGGTCCAGACTTATAGCTTAACTTTTCCCCTCTGATTAGATCCTCTGTTGTGTTCTTTCACTTTGTTGTGCCTAATAGAGGCTCCAGAATCATAACTAACATTGTCAGGCAACATCCATCTGAACCATCCAGAACCCAGGCATAAAACTAAATGGGTTCCTTTAACTTGGGATCATTCCGAACATTTTTGGATTCAAATTAAACTAGTTTAAGAATAAAAAGAAAATTTACTGGAAGACTACTGAGAGTTTATAGGGTAGAGAACAATTGTAGGATCTGGGGCAACTCTGGGACTTTAGGAAGAGGGAACTTGTGTTGCCAGAATCCGTGTGTGTGCGTGTGTGTGTCTTTCTGTCTTTCTGTTACTCATCTATTTGTTACTCGGTTCTGTTTGTCTTTGCCTAGATGAATTCTCTCCTTCTGTACTCAGGTTCTTGCACAGGTTTTATCACAAATGGGGTAGCCTTATATTCACATCCTAGCTCTGTGACTTAAGAAGCAATGGCATTTACTTCACTGAGTTAAGTGAGAACAATCTTGGAAATAATACTAGTTGGCCAAGATTATGTTACATGCCCAGCTGTGTGAAATCCAATGGACAGGGATACTAATTGGCCAGGCCTGAATCACATTCCCTCCTCTGTGATCAAGCGTATGTGACAAACTGTTACTGGGGAAATGGAGAAAGGAAGCATGTCAAGAAGACTAAAGTAGGTATTCATCCTTTCTGATGGTTGAATAATATTCTGTTTGCATCAACATGGATGGAACTGGAGGGGATTATGCTAAGTGAAGTAAGTCAAGCAGAGAAAGACAACTATCATATGGTTTCACTCGTATGTGGAACATAAGCAATAGAACAGAAGACCATAGGGAAGGGAGGGAAGTCTGAAAGGAGAGGAATCAGAGAGGGAGATGAACCATGAGAGACTATGGACCCTGGGAAACGAACTGAGGGTCTCAGAGGGGAAGGGGGTTGGGGGATGGGGGAACAGGATGATGGGTATTAAGGAGGGCATGTGTTATGATGTGCACTGGGTGTTATATGTAACTAATGAATCATTGAACACTACATAAAAAACTAATGATGTACTATACAGTGGCTAACAGAACGTAATAATAATAATAAAAATGAAGACTAAAGTAGTAGTAGCAAACCCAGGGAGTTTAGGAAGATACTTGAAAGATTTGTTGAGGATAATATAGCCCACAATTTAGAAAAAAAGAAGTATCCATTTTATTAGAATTAACATAATTGGATAATACTTCTTATATCTAAGACATGAGATTCTGATAAAAAGTCCGTTTCTTCTTCCCTCTCCTTACTAGTCTTATCTGGATTCTTTAGCTTCTTTTTAGTATGTTCCTTGGGGCATATTTCACTGCCAGATGTATTCTGTCATTTTATGTGGTCCCACAACTTTGATTTCTGCCACTAAAGTGGCATCTAGTAACTAATTTTGGACCAGCATCCAGTGACTTTTTCTCTTAAACCCTTCGCCGTAGTCCCATGAATGTAGAGTTTTATCAGTCTCCCTATTTATAGAAAATACTTCACCTAGTGTTCTATCTTAAAATAAAGTCTATCATCATGAAAAAATATGGGTACTGTGACAATGCCTGAATGTCAACAAACAGGACCATTTTTCTTACTTGCCCGTGGTCTGTGCCTTCAGTAATGGCCGCTGAATGCGAAGTATGCTTATTTATGCAACTTAAAGCACCAGCCAGATTTAGACTCGGTTTGAACATACCTCCTATTTTGAAAGTGATGTTGCTCCTTTATCCTTTATCTTTTGATACTTTGTTTGCTTTCTCATTACATTAACAGATTCTATCTTTCCTTATACCTCCTTACCTGAAACTCCCTTTACCTTTTTAAAAATATAATTTGTTGTATTATATATTTATGTGTAGTGTTTTTTTAGTTGGAATCAGGTTACAAAGTTGTGTATATTTTAAGTGGTTTGTCCATAACACTGTGCAACATGCTGTATTATTTTAATTGACAATCGTACGATAGTACCAAATGTTCAGGAATATATGTATCATATTACAGAAGAAATGGTTGTTACACACTTAAACTGCAGAGATATTATTTAATAGTATACAAACAAATAAGTAAACATCACAGTATATTAACAAAGGTAGAAATGGTAGATGCGGCATGTAAAGATGAGCAAAGAGCATCATGACTTCCATTCTAATGAATATTGTGTTCCATTATTTGAGTCAAACAAATAAACATAAAGTTTCAATGGTGAGAAAGGTTTTGGAGTTGTATGAGATACAGTTATTATTTTAAAAATTAGGGAGTTATTGGTGGCAAGGCAAGAGACAAGGAATTATATGGCAAATGGTGTCTTTAAATCATGTACCATCCTCAAATATATTGATTTTGTTTTAGGTCCTGCCATCTATTGGTATGGCTAGTCAAAAACTGGTCCTCTACTTATTCCTGTTAAACTTACAGACTTCTTAATACATAATAATATGCAAGTATGGGATATTGTGTCATGCAATATCTTAGCTTTTGAAACTCTGGCACTTTTCATTTTATTTTTGTTGTTTCTTAGTTGTATCCTACTTTTGATTTGTAATATCAAATATTACATATATCTGAAAGCCACTTTAAATCATATGAAGTCCTTTAAAACAAGGCAGAGAGTTTTAAAAAATCTAATAAAAAGCATCAAGAAATGGGTAATTACCTTACGACAAACTTGTGAAACTCTTCTGCAGTTTCCCAGCATATTTCTATATGTAGAGCCTTGTAGAGCCTCCAAGTTTTCAGTAGAGCCTTGGAATAAATCAAGAACACAGTGGCCAGAAAAAAATTATTTCCGAGACAGTCCATTGTATGGATGTCTTAGATTCCTCGCATATACCTCAACCTGAATTTTGTATGGTAAAGACAATTCCCATATGCTTCTAGCTGGTGTTCCCCGGGTTACTCTTAATGAATATATCTTGTTGCCTAACATTTGGAATGGCTCATGTGTGATACTGATGGAGCTTCTCAAGGTGCCAGATGTGCCATCTGTGTTAGTTCAGGTTGTGAAAATCCATTTATTTAATTTTGACATGGTTAGTGGTTTGGAGAACTTTCATGTGGGTTTTAATTTAATGCCAGTTTGGTCTGAGTCTATGTCTGCCAGTCTCTGAAAGAACATGGTGGGCTTTCTTTGTTTATGGAATTTAACCCATCAAGCATCACTGAATGGAATGCTTTAAAGGATCAGAATATGTAGAAAACTTTTAGTTGTATGCTACCTTTTCTTATCTATTGACTTATTTTAAATCTGCATGTTTTTAGTAATTAACCAAATTGATTCATGTTTAACTTTCTCATATATTTCAATATTTCAGTGATAATTAAGTTATTAAAATTCACAATGAAACATTTCTAGGCCCTTTTGATGCATAAGAATATAACCAGGGGTGCCTGGGTGGCTCAGTTGGTTAAGCATCTGACTCTTGATTTCTGCTCAGGTCATAATATCAGGGTCCTGGGATCAAGCTCTGCATTGTAGAGTCTGCTTGAGATTCTCTCTCTCCCTTTACCCCTCCTCCTGCTCTCTCTCTCCAAATAAATAGATAAATCCTAAAAAAAAAAAAAAAGAAATATAACCAGACAAAGCAGCATCTCTGTCTTTTCTCTGTCTCTTTCTCTTTTTCCTTCCAAAAACAGAAGTTAACCTACCTCTTTAAATAGGCATAGAGAAAATGTCATTGCATGGCTTAAAATTGTTCTTGATTTTTATGCAGAAAAAAGAAGGTGAGCAAAAATACCTTTACCTCATTTTTTTTCTGAAACCAGTCAAAAAGAAGAAATAACATTTTTACAGTTCAAGCCACAAGCTACAAAGAAGAGCTGCCGAATACATGAAAAGTAGACCCAGTGAAAGGACAATTCGGAGAACACATGTATCTCAATAGATTTTGGCAGCACAAAGAGTTTCCCAAAAGTAGGTTTCGTGACCCCAGTGTTGTCTCAAATATGTTACTTGGAACCATAACCTAGGAATAAGTATCAGCAACAGAAGTGCCCCTAGGTTTTATGCCACCATACAATATAGTAGGGGAGGAGACTGAACAACTATGGAGGCAGCAGAATACCGATGGGCACAGGGGTGGAGTGTAGGTAGAGTAGATGGTAACTACCTGCTAATCACAGGTAGCTGAAGGGGAATACATAATTTTTAAATTATTTCACAGACAGACAGACACATACACACACACACACATGGCTACTGACTTTAATTGTGAGTTAAGCTAATTTCCTGCTCACTCAAAAGCATGGGGGTTATGGAGAAAAGCTCATTGGGATAATTGCATAGAAGAGATGATTAAGACCCTATAAGAGATGATTAGGACTCCATACATGATTTGAAGATTCCTGTATTCCCAGCTAACTTCTATGGCCAGTCTACATATTATTTGTAAAAAAACAAAAAACAAAAAACAAAACAAAACAAAAACCTCCAAAAGTCTTTTATTTAAAAAAATAGCAATCAGAAAGAGACCAACAGGACAACTGTTGTTGGCTACATAGTAAAATGGAAATTTTTTTTTAAATTTTATTATGTTATGTTAGTCACCATACAATACATCATTAGTTTTTGATGTGGTGATCCACGATCCATTGTTTTCATATAACACCCAGTGCTCCATGCAGTACGTGCCCTCCTTAATACCCATCACCGGGCTAACCAATCCCCTCTCCCCCCTCCCCTCTAAAACCTGTTTGTTTCTCAGAGTCCATAGTCTCTCATGGTTCATCTCTCCCTCGGAATCCCACCCCCTCATTTTTCCCTTCCTTCTGCTGATGTCCTCCATGCTTTTCATCCGCTCACCTGAGTAAAAAGAACCTGGGTAAAATACTGTTTAAATATTTTAAATGCATCATTGTGTTGGCAAAAATAGAAAGATATCAGATATAAACCAATAATTATCAGTAATTACACTAGATATAAACAGAACCAAAAATCATTCAAAGACAAAAATTGTCAATTTTAAACCAGGTGATAGCAAATTACAAAAACCACAACTGAATACTGCATTCAGGAATCCTTCACTAAATATTAGGCCAATGAAAGTTTGAAATGTAAGAAAGGTTAAAGATTTTTTTGTGCAGGGACGCCTGCGTGGCTCAGTTGCTAAGCGTCTGCCTTCAGCTCAGGTCGTGATCCCAGGGTCCTGGGATCGAGTCCCGCATCGGGCTCCCTGCTCAGCAGGGAGTCTGCTTCTCCCTCTGCTGCTCCCCCTTCTTGTGTGCTCGCTCTCTCTGTCTCTCTCTCTCTCTATCTTTGGCAAATAAATAAATAAAATCTAAAAAAAATTTTTATGCAAGTATTAAAGTTTAAAAAACAAAGATAACACATCAGACATAATTGACATAACTCTACACCCAACTCGGACAGAATTCATACCTTCTCAATTATACATGAAACCCATATCAAAATTGGTTATATGCCTTGACTTAAGGAAAATCTCAACAAATTTCTTAGGATTGAAATCATTCAAATCTTTTTTCTGACTACAGTAGAACTGAGCTAGAAATTAAAAAAATAAAAACTAAAACAAAAGTGTAACTATGAAATGCCCAAATATTTGGACATTTATAAACTTCCAAGTAAATGATAGAAGAAAAAGAATAAAAGAATAAGTATGAAAATATTTTAAAGCAAGTGATAACAAAAGTAAAGCATATGCACATATTATGGTATGAAGCTAAAACTGCTTACAGAGAAAGATATAGCCTCACTTGTATATTAGCTGATAATCCATTATATAGAATCAAGAAAAAAAGGAGAGCATTAAACCCAATGAAATTACATGAAAAGCAATTAAGAAGTGTATACTTCAAAAACATTGATAAATAAAAATGATGAAGAAATAAGCAAAATAAAAACTGATTATTTACAAAGACAAAATTGATAGACATCTGGAAAGATTAACAGATTAAGAAAAAAATACATTTTACTACAGATCTTATGAAGGAATTGTTATGAATATTAACATTATTAAGCCAGGAAATGTTAAAATAGATTAAAATGATGAATCTTATAAGTTTGCATCTTTAAAAAACAAACATAAATAGAAAATCTGAATATCGTTATGTCATTTGAAAATTAAATCACTGGCTCTGTTGAGTTCTCTGGGAAGCATATGCTAAAACATTGTTAGGTTTTTAAAAAAGTTTGTTGGGAACAGGGTGCCTGGGTAACTCAGTCAGTTAAACATCTGCCTTCCACTCAGGTCATGATCCCAGTGTCCTGGGATCGAGCCCCCCATCGAGCCCTGCATGGGGCTCCCTGCTCATTGGAGAGTCTGCTTCTCCCTCTCCCTCTGCTTCCCCTGCTTGCGTTTGCTCTCTCTCTCTGCCAAATAAATAAATAAAATCTTAAAAAAAAAAGTTTATTGAGAAATAATAATCGGGAAAATATGAGAAATAAAGCACAAATGGTCTCATATTGTTTTACTGGTGAATTCTACCAAATTTTTAATGAAAAAAAAATGACAGGAATCTTACACAAACACTTCCAGAAAATAGAAGAGAGAATATTTTCCAACTCATTTTGTAAAGCCAACGAAACCATGACATTCAAATGTGACAAAAACATTCAAAAAAAGAAAATTACAGACCAATAATTTTCATGAAAATATGCATAAAATTCCTTAACAAAATGTTAATAGAGATAATCTAGCAATAGAAGGAAAGTTAATACATCATGGCCAAGTGGGTTCCATTTTAGAAATGTTAGGTGAGTTTACCATTCAGAAATTGACCTGTTGAATTTTTCTATTAATTGATTGTAAGAGAAAAATTATATAATTATTTCAATAGATACAGATAAAACATTTTATAAAACCCCTATTTAATGCCCATTAATGTTAAAACTTCTCAATAAACTAATGAAATGAAAGTTTCTAATTTATAAAGGACATTTACAAAATGTCCCTGAATGTTCTATAGAAACAATGAAGTACCTCAATCACTTTTCACATCATTACCAAAAAATAATTTAATTTGGACAACAGACCTAAACATAATAGCTAAAACTATACATTTTCTAGAAGAAAGTGTAAGTGAATATCTGATTGATTTGGTAGTAGATAAATTTTTCTAAGACAGGAAATATTAAGCAATTACCACAAAAATGGTAAAGTAAACATCATACTTAAAAGATATTGATGTAGGAAAGACATTAGGGTTTGAAGCCAATGACCAAGAAAGAATTCTTGAGACGTCTTTGGTGCAAAACGGTGATTTTATTAAAGCACAGGGACAGGACCCGTGGGCAGAAAGAGCTGCACTGGGGTCAGGAGGGGTGGCCCATGATAAACTTTCAAGTTGGGAGGGGGTTAGGGATAGCATAAGTCTCTATGGAATTTTGGAATCAAGGTTTCCAGGACTTTGAGGGGAATAGCTATTGTTGGGAAAAGGTCATTTATTACTGTCTAATAAAACCTTAGTCATGAGACTCTTCAGATGTATATCGGCAGGTCATATGCTTGGGGGATGATTGCCAACATGTATCTTGGGGGGTTTAGAGATAAAGGAAGTTTCCAAAAAGAATTTTTATATGTTAAAGTAGACTTACAGGATCCTGAAGTGGGGAGCGGGGGAGGAGGTTCCGGCTAGGATTGCCTTTCTCCCTTAGCAAAGTGTCAACATCCAGGCAGTTGAGTCCTTAAAGGAATGTCACTCTGCCTATTTCAAGGACTTGTCAATGGGCTATAGGTAGTAAGGAAATTTAATAATTTTTCTTCTGCCTTTGTTTCCTACATCAGATACCACACCAATGGCGGGGGCGGGGGGACACAAAAACTTCTGGTCATAAAAAAAAGAGCACTTTAAAAAATAAATGAATAGGCAAGATACCAGGGAAGCATTCACAAAACATATATCTGACAAAGGACCACTATCCAGGGTATATAAAGAACTCTAACAGTAAAAATACAAACAGCCTAATTAAAAATGAGTAAAGACTTAAATGGGTCCTTTACAAAGGATGTTACTTTACATAGGATAATAACTATATGTGTTTAATCTCATTAATCATCAGAGAAATGCACTTTAAAAACATAGCAAAACGCCACTACATATTCCCCAGAATAACTAAACCTAGAAGATCAACAATATTATATATTGTCAAGGATGGGGAGCAATTGGAACTGTCAAACATTTTTCATGGGAGTGTAAAATCATACATTTATTCTATAAAATGTTCTGTATACATTAACATACATGTACCTATTAGTCCAGTAATTTCAATCCTACTTATTTACCAAAGAGAAATAAAACATATGTCCATAAAATGACTTGTACAACAATATTCATAAAAGCTTTCTTCATAATAACCAAACATAGAACTACATCAGGTGTTCACCAACAGCAAAATGGGTAAAGTTTGGTATGTTTATACAATGGAATACTACTCATTAATAAAAAGCTTTGAAGTACTCAAACACACAACATCATATAGTCATCCCAAATCATATGGTGAGTGAAAGAAGACAGAGGGTACATACTGTTTTTCTTATTTATATAAACTTACAATCTCTGGTAAAGAAAATCAAGAGTATTTGCCTGTGGAGGAGTGAAAGTGAGGGCACTAACTGATGGGAAAGGGGTGTGAGGAAATTTTCTGAAATGTTGGTATTGATTTATATTTTGATGGGAATTTGTGTTACACAGATGTATGCACTTCTCAACACTCTCCTAGTGGTAAACTTACACTTGTGCATTTCCATGTACAAGTAAATTTTACTTCAAAACAATCTATAAAACATTTAATTCTGCTTTAATGACACGTATACTGACATGTTGAGGGTTAAAGTTTACTGATACGCAACTTACTTTGAAATGCAATACAAATAAGATGAATTGGATGAATAGAGAGATGCAAAGTTGTATAAATTATAAGCAAATATATTAAAATATTAACTGTATGGTTTATGTGGTATGATACAGGTTTTTATATACAATTCTTTCAATTCTCTGTGTATTTGGAAATTTTCATAATAAAACATTAAAAAAACTTTAACCTGAGACTGAGAACAAACAGGGATATATACCATTATCAATTTTTTTTTGCTGGAGGTTCAAATCAGGATAATAATGGGCAGAAAACAACATAATGAATATAGTTGTAAAGGATGAACTATGTCTCCTATTTTTCATAGACGACATGATTGTATTCTTGGAAGAATTTAGTGGGATATACTGATAAAAATACAAGAGTTGATAAGTAAATTTAATGAGTTGCTATAATTCAGATTAAACTAAAAAATTCAATTATATTTGTATAAATGTAGAAAATGAAGAAAAAGTATATTATAACCACATATATGTGGGTATGTTTATATATACAAACATCAAATTCCTAAGAAAAGTATATTTACTCTAAGTAAATCTGTGGATTCAAAGTAATCACAATCAAAATCATAGCATATTTATTGTGAACATTGACAAGCTTATTCTAAAATTTATGTGGAAATAGAAAACGCTATGATTTCCTAGGGCAACCTTGAAAAAGAACAAAGCTAAAAGACTTAAACTACTAGCTTTTAAGATTTATTTTAAATCTACAATACTCAACTAATGAATCATTGAACATTATATCAAAAACTAATGATGTACCATACCTTGGCTAATTGAATTTAAATAAAAAAATAAATCTACAATAATCAAATCTATATGATAATGCACAAGTTTTGACCATTTGACCAATAGTCAATGACAATATAACTTTCAGAAACAGACCTATAGTCATATGATTCATGACAAAGTCATCATTTTAAGGAAATTGGATAAAATACAGTATTTTCAATAAAAGATACAAGTTCCTGTGAGGAAAAAAAATAAACCTTGAAGATGATTAGCACCATAAACAAAATATTAAATACCAAATAGACTGTATTGCTAAATGAGATGGTAATACAATAAATTTTCTAGAAGAAAACAAAATATTGTCATCGTTTTGGGGATTGTTCAGCTCTCTTAGATAGGACACTACACACTACAAGTAATAAAAACATTGATATCTGTCGACATTGATATAAAGAATTCCTCTTCCCCAAAAGAGACCTTTACGTAGTGAAATTACGTAGGATGAATAAATCTGGAGATCTAATGTACAGTATGATGACTGTAGTTAATAATATTTTATTGAATACTGAAATTTGTTAAGAGAGTAGATTTCTAGTTCTGCATTACACACAAAGAAATGGCACCTATGTCAGAAGAAGATATGTTAATTAGTATGACTACAATAATCATTTCACAATACATATGTATATCAAATCATCATGCTATGCATCTTAAATATATATGCATTTTTTATTTAAAAATAAAATAAAGAATTGAAGTTAAGATGCAGAATGAAAGACATAATTGGTCATAGATAGAATCAGCAAAATTCTCTTAACTAAAATTACATAATTACCTCCTGAAATTAAGAGAGAAACAGAAGGAAGAAAGATAGAAAATAATAATGGAAACAAAGAAAACTAATGTATACTTATTTCTCACTGATAAATTTGAACACCTAGTAGAAATGGATTGTTTTCTAGAAAAAGCATAAAATGTCTTACTATAAAAAGATAAAAATTTAGGTTCTTATCTCCGAAAGTTTTGAAAGAGAAATTATTATGTCATAAACTGAGAAAATTTCTGTCAGGAACTATGGCTGGTTGGTTTTTTGTATCTTCTTGAGTATTTAATGAAGTGTGTTGTATGTAGTTAATTTATCCAATAATATTTCTTCAGCACTTATTAAAAACAAGATACTTTAAAAACTAGGAATGAAGTGATGAACAGATTTTACATGATCCCTTCTTTTGAAACTTGTGCTCTAGTAGATTAAAGGGATAATACTTAACTCATCACTTTTAAATCTAATTAATTAATTTAATTAATCATAAATCAAATTAATACATGCATATGAATAAAATTAAATAGTACAGACAAGACTTAGATGGATACTGTCTCTGTCCCTTTCATCTGTCCTCATTCCCTGTAATAGTCCTTGCGGGATTTACTTTTAACTCTTAATTTTTTTATTTTGGTGTGGGTGGTAATAAATGCAATATTTTCCCAACTTTTTCCGAAGATACCAACTAGCATTATTTTTTTTTCTGTTTTCTTAATTACTTCTGTTTCCTCTGAAGTAATATTTCGGCAGCTTTTCAACATAATCTTTAAACTTTTACAAAAGTTCGGTAGCCACTCTTTGGCCTTTATGTTTAAAATAATGCAACATAAAAGCTGACTGTGAACTATTTCTGTGGGTTAAGTATCTTGACTGGTAAGTCTTCATTTGAGATTAAATGAAAAGGAAGCTGATATTTGCATATTTAACTCAAAGCAGAAAGCATAGATACTTTGGTCTAGCACATTGGGTCCACATTAGAAGCCCTCGTTCTCCAGGGAAATCTGTGATTTTTTTTGAGGGGAGTGGTTTTGGGGAGTTGATACTTGTTTCTGGTTAAGACTGATGGTTAAGTTTGAGTGGGTAATGAGCAGTGTCAACTGTTCCATTTACAAACCTTGAATTAATCCCTGTTCCTTGAGACCCATTAGTCCACATCTACCATCCAGCACATTTAACATTTCTGAGTCAAGGTCCATTCAAGGGAAAAAAAAAATTAGAGATTTTCTGGGCAGATTTTTTACTTCTAGGTTATGATCTCTTCTCCCTCTTTGTAATCATGTTTTCCTCAAAACTTTCCTTTAATTGCCACACCTCTATTCTCTTTCTAAATGTCTCTGTTATTTTTTCTATGTTATTAAAAAAAAAATGCCGTCAGCTGATGATTCACATTCACATTCTTCCCGGTTGTGTGTTTAATTTATATAGTTATCATTTTTATTCATGTCTATCATTTTAATTGAATGTTATGAGAGAGGAGATAGTATGTACACTGTTTTGAATCATGCACATTTATGTTATATTATTGACATAGATTACTTTTGATTTTTCATTGTTTTGTTAGGAATAGCTAATTTATAATAAAATTACTACAGCTCAGAAAACAAAATTGTAACTTCTAAATGCAAAATTTCTCAAATCATGTAACACAAAATGGTCTATAATGAGAACAGTTTAGGAATCTTGTATCATTATCTATATAATTCCAATCCTGGTCCTTTGCTTGATAGATATCAGGCACTCAATAAATACTTACTGGATAAATACAAATATATGGAAGCATTATTTTGAGACGTGTTTTTAAAAATCCTTTATGTCACAATGCAGTCTCTTTCCTTAATTAAATCTTACGCAGTCTGAGAATTCTGGAGCTGTTTAACAGAGGTAATTCTAGTAATGTGCCTTAATAAGGTGGAAGCCTTAAGGTCAAAACATGAGTTTTCCTTTTTTAAAATTCTTCCATCAACTCTAAATACAGAGAAACTGACATAACAAAGTTTTACAAAAGATATTTCCAATAAAGAAAAGCTGGGTAATTATGCAAAGAGATTTTCCACTGAGTAGAATCAGGAGAAGCTTAAAATTAAACTTTCCATTTAACAAGAGCAATGTAACTGAAGACATGGTTTTAAAAATCCATTAAGTCACTTTGGAAAAAGGCAGTAAACACAACTTCTGGAGACTAGTGAACTCCATTTGACAAGCTATACCATTAGTGATAGCATTTCCATTAAATTACATACATTCATACCCTGTTCCCCATCCTTTCTTACAGAACACAATTTACACAAAGTTGTTTTTGCTTCTTTCCTAAGCATATGCTTGAAAGGATTTGCGATGACAATGAATACTCTTGTCAATAGCAATTTATGTTGGAAGAAGTCATTTATGTCAGGACCACTTAAAATGCAATTTATTTTTCATTGTTTCATTGAAAACAATGTTCATTACAGTAATGTTACTATATTAGGATTTTCAAAAAATCAGAAAGAAAATAACGGTGAAGTGGTTTGTTAACAAGTTTCGTACTATACTTAATTATAGAAATGGCAAGATATGCTAAATGTATTTTTGTTTTCCTTTTTTAATGGTGAGAAGAATTAGTGATTCCTATGTTGTAAGAATTTAGCATGCCATATATGACATTTCAAATCAGGTCATGTAAGTTATGGGCATTTTTTTTTCCCATAAAGCAGAATCTGATTGTCCTAGCAATACATTTTCTCCAGAATTTTTGTGTAAATGACTTAACAACTCACAATGAGATGACCCTCTATGACATTAATGATATTTACACTTCTCTTCATTTGATCATAAAATATTATATGGTATTTTAAACTCTTGTTGTCATCAATAGTTGCCAGATAGTTGGAGATGTTTCTCTGAGAAACATCTCCAATATACCATTTTATGTATGTTGCTTACTATAAAACTTATTTTCACATGGTTAAAATACAAAACTTTCACTTCAGAGTCATAACTGCAAATGCAAGTGTATTTTCCAAAGTTCCATATCTGGCGCTCCAATGTCACTTCTGTGTGCTCTGAAAAATAGTCCACTATACTGACTTTGCAAAAGATTAGAAGTTAATGGTTGGGGCTTCATAATTCACCTTTGAAATTTTATTAAGGCCAATATATTGGGAACTTTTTAATTCATGACCTGAGCAATGTATGGATATTAACTATAGAAATAGTTATTGTATTTAGAGCTAGATCACCTTTTTCTTTGTAGTATTGCCACAGGAAGGGAAAGTAAATCATGAAAGGTTAGTATTAGATCTTACACACAAATAAGAACTCAATGCGATATTAAACTATAGTTGATTGTAGTTAAACAGTTTATGGATTGGAAAACAACACTAGAGAATGAAACAATTACCCTACATCTTAATAAAAGTTTCTTATTTATTTTTATTTTCAGTTAAAGTGCACATTTATTCTATAACACCACTAAATAATGTATATCTAATTTAAGAACAAGGTTACTGTCTGCTTCTGATGTCCTTTGAAATAATAGTCATTTTTTTAATGTTACAATACCAAACAAAAAGTAATGTTCTAATGAGAGAAAATTTCTGTCATATAAGGTATTGGACAACACATAAAAATAGTAAGTGTATATATTAGAAGGTCATTTTCTTTTTGATGAGATCATAATATGTTATCTATACTTTTATGTAGTTTTTATTAGTAGTTATAGAAACCACAATCTTCATTGTTGTACATACAATGCCTTTTTATATTTTGCATTCAGTTCAGGTATAAGTACAAAATTCAAATAACTGGTCAAATAACTGGTTCATTGATTAATAATGAACCAATGATACTTGATTTCTTATACTACATGATTCACTTATACCACTCTATATTTATTATTTAAAGAGTAGAAGAGTGAAAGGATTGGCTTTCCCATAAATGTCACTACACTAAAGACGCACGTATAGACAGTATTACTCATCACCATTTTACCTCATAGTATAATTTTCTGACAATGACTCAGAGATTTTTCCAGTGTAAATTTAGCTTTCATAGAGTTTTAGTTACTTTGGTATTATCCAAGAAAAGCAGTGAAATACTGAGATCTTTTATATATTGAGCCAAAGATAAGAAATGCATATGTATGTGGTATGAAGTTTATACCTTATTAGGTCTCTGGCTTCATTACCAATGCTATATCAATCATATGGGGAATTGAGTTAAAATACCAAGTGATATATGTTTAATATAAATACATATTACTACCAATAAAAGGGCAATTAGTGTGAGCTGAGGTAATCTAGAAAGGCCTCTTGGACAGTATAGACAGACAATGAAAAACAAATAGAATGGCTACCATTTATGAACATTAATATATAATTTATTTTCATAACAACTACATAAGTTGCTATTATTATTATCCCTACTTAAAGATGGAAAAAAATGAGGCACAGAGAGATTAAATCACATACCATAGACTGAGTGGTTTATAAACACTAGAGATTTAATTCTCAGCTTTGGAGATTGGGAAATTCAAGATCAAGGCACCAAAAGATTTGGTGAGGGCCTGTTTCCTGGTTCATAGACAGCTGTCTTCCTGTGCCCTCATATGGTAGAAAGGGGCAAGGAAGCTCTCTGAGGTCTTCTCTTTGAGAACACTAATCTCATTCATGAGGGCTCCACCCTCATGACCTAAACCCCTCCCCAAAGATGAAACTTCTAATACCATCACATGGGGGTTAAGGATGTAACATATGAACTTGGCAGGGATGGGGGGATGCAAACATTTAGTTCATAACAGTGCTGAACTTGGAATATTAATCCCAGGCATTATAGTTCTAATCTATACTGCCTCGCAAACATGTAGAGTTTGAGTAAACACAGCTCATAGCTCACAATTATTTCAATCCTGTATGATATAGTCCAGGAGTAAGAGAGTTATTCATGAGTCTTCTCAGGATACTTTTTCCTTGTGTGTGTCTGGTGTGTGTGTGTGTGTGTTTGTGTGTGTGTGTCTGGTTAGATATTATTCCTAAAATTTATAGATTATAATTCCCTTTTACATGAATTTTAATAAAACTTTTTGCTGAGGTTGCATTAGTTAATATAAAACTACACAACTGGGGCGCCTGGGTGGCTCAGTCATTTAGCGTCTGCCTTCGGCTCAGGTCATGGTCCCAGGGTCCTGGGATCGAGCCCCACGTCAGGCTCCCTGCTCGGTGGGAAGCCTGCTTCTCCCTCTCCCACTCCCCCCACTTCTCCCTCTCCCACTCCCCCTGCTTGTGTTCCCTCTCTTGCTGTGTCTCTCTCTGTCAGATAAATAAATAAAAATCTTAAAAATAAAAAAATTAAAAAAATAAAACTACACAACTTATGTCTCTCATTGTAGAAATAAATTTTATATTTCCAAAGAGTCTCGATTACATTTTTGAAATTGTAAGCTTGTTATATTTTATTCAGGATGAATGAAATTTCTTGAAAGCAATATATACATAATAATGGAATTTGCATTGAAAATTGTTTTGTTAAAGAAAAATAGCTTCAATAAAAACTGCACTCATTCTCTCTAATGCAAAATAATAATCTTTTAAAAAATGTTCTAAAAGAACAGTCCTATTGTTAGTACAGAATTTCAAAATATTTTTTATCAATTACTACAAATTTTAAGATATTATATCAAGCTTCGTAAATCAGGGAGGTATAAATTAGCAAGATGGAGACATTTACTTGTCAGGTAATAAATATCTGTAAGTGAAATGAAATGCACTTCTCATCTATAGCCATTATTTTTATTATTCCATCTGTCAAAATATTTTTCTGGCAGAGAATTTTAAAGAATAGTAGAATAAATGAAAATACCTAATTTAAATGTTAAGATGATGTATGTGATGGGGTGCCTGGGTGGCTCAGTTGTTAAGTGTCTGCCTTCAGCTCAGGTCATGATCCCAGAGTCCTGGGATCGAGTCCCGCTTTGGGCTCCCTGCTCCACGGGGAGTCTCCTTCTCCCTCTGCCTGATTTTCCCTCTGCCTGCCGCTCCCCCTGCTTGTGTTCCCTCTCTTGCTGTGTCTCTCTCTCTCTGTCAAATAAATAAAATCTTAAAAAAAAACATTAAAAAAAAAAAGATGATGTATGTGATAGAACTGTATTTACCATTCCAGACTTTGCATCCTACAAGAGAGAGAACAGAGGAGCATTTGGGATTTCTAATAACTAATAACTATATCTTAATTTTTAGACTGCAGCTGAGGTATACATGTTAGTCCATCAATTTCATTGCAGAAAACAGAAATATTCAAGAAAGATTAAGCATAACAAGAATTAGTACAG
This sequence comes from Leptonychotes weddellii, assembly GCF_054177405.1. NCBI lineage: Eukaryota > Metazoa > Chordata > Mammalia > Carnivora > Phocidae > Leptonychotes > Leptonychotes weddellii. Next base: position 83,697,830 of record NC_138370.1, read on the forward strand.
GGATTTACATGCTATCAAATTACTTGGAGTCTAGTGGAGGATAATTTATATGGCTTTTACTTGACTATTAAATCCAAACTGTAGTGCAATGCAGAGGTGAGATACCAAATTATACCCTTAAAAATGGCATACATTTTTTAGTCAGTTTTGGCCAATGTTATTGACCAAAAATGCTAAATAATCCAACCAGTAGATATTTATTTAACATCTATATAACAAGATATTTTTCAAAGTGATCAAGGGATATGATGATGATGATTGATGGGGAGGATAGCAAATACTTATAAAGGGATTGCTATGTGACAGGTACCATTCTTTATATAAAACATTTTATTTAATCCTTACACCAACCCTGTGAATTAAGGAGGCTAGTATTGTTCTTATTTTATAGAAATAAAACTGAAACAGAGAAATTAACTGAGTTGCCCATGACCACAGGCTAGTAAGTGGTGAAGGTTGGATTTGAACTCAAATGGTTCGTGCTTTTGATTACTGTTTTCTGCTAGATTCTAAGTGAAAAGACAAGAGAGAAATACATGAATTAAGTAAAAATACAGAAGTTATTTAATGTTTAAGAAGCAGAAACACTGTAGATATTACTAATGATTGTGTCAGAACCATAAGGCAATCCATGGGCATATGTCACTTTATCCCCTGGGGGCAATGTATCATATATGAAACTCCAGAGAGAAGAGAAAGCATGGCAGGTTCTTACCTTTGAAAGCCATGACTGAAATTTGAATAGATGCTTTCTGACTTCTGTTCCAATTTCATTGCCCAGAAATTATTCTATGCCAGCAACTACCTTCAAGAGAGGTGGCAAATGAAGTCTTTATTCTGGGAGACCGTGTGCCAAGTTTAAAATCATATTTTGCTTGAAATATAGGAAATGCATATGGTATGATACTAACAATATCCACCATATCATCTGAATATACATATTATCAGTCATCAAATTCTATATTTATAAAAAGAAGACTATTTTAAAAATCAAGTATCACTCTTAAAATAGGAGAAATTATTTGGTATATGTACCATAGTTGATTTAGTTCAGTTACTACAATTCGAGCTTTCTAAACTCACTGGTCACTGTGTCCATTAGAATGAATATCCAAGGACAAACTATGAGTAGGATTTACTAGTTTTTATAATTTTTACTTGACAAAACTGACCACAGGGATGCTAATTACTTCTCCAACTTCACATAGTTAGTAAGGAACTATAAAATTGTATTTAGATCTGAATGACTCCAGAGTTTTGCCAGTAAAAATTACTCCTCTCAATAATACGGCAAAAATAAAGACATAAATGAGAAATTGCTTTGAGGGACCCATGGATAAATTTGTTAGGCTACAATAAAATTGTCATGGAAATTTTCTGTTTTCAAAAAATATTACAAAACTATACTAATTGAAATTGTATGATGCTAGTATAATGAGTCATTTAGACTCATGGAATGGAATACAAAGTCCAAAAATAAACCCACACATAAAGTGTCAACTGATCTTCAACAAAAATTCCAAGAATATACAATGGCGAAAGATAGTCTCTTTAACAGGGGTGCCTGGGTGGCTCAGTCGTTAAGCGTCTGCCTTCAGCTCAGGTCATGATCCCAGGGTCCTGGGATCGAGCCCCACATCGGGCTCCTTGCTCAGCGGGGAGTCTGCTTCTCCCTTTCCCACTCCCCCTGCTTGTGTTCTCTCTCTCTGTCAAATAAATAAATAAAATCTTAAAAAAAAAAAAAAGATAGTCTCTTTAACAAATGGTGCTGGAAAAACTGGATAGCCACATGGAAAGGGATGAAACTAGACCCATTATCTTGCACCGTACAACAAAATCAATTTAAAAGGTATTAATAACTTAAACATAAGATATGAAACTGTAGAATGCCTAAAGGATAGCACTGAGGAAAAACTTCTTGACATTGGCCTTGGCAATGATTTCTTGACTATGACACCAAAAGAACAGACAACAAAAGCAAAAATAGACAGATGTGACTACATCAAACTAAGAAGCTTCTGCAAAGCAAAGAAAATAACCAACAGAATGTAAAGGCAACCTCTGGAATGGGAGAAAGTATTCGCAAACCATAACTCTGTTAAGGGGCTAATGTACAAAATACATAAAGAACTTCTACAATTTAATAGCAAAAAGCGAACAAACAAACAAAAATCATCGAATGGGTTAAGGGCTTGAATAAACATTTCTCCAAAGATAAACAAATGGCCAACAGGTATATGAAAAGATGTTCAACATCACTAATTGTCAAATTCAAAATAAAAACCATATAAGATACATCTTTAATCAAACTGAAATGAGGGATGCCTGGGTGGCTCAGTTGGTTAAGTGTCTGCCTTCAGCTCAGGTCATGATCCCAGGGTCCTGGGATCGAACCCCGCATTAGGTTCCCGACTCAGCAGAGAGCTGCTTCTCCCTCTCCCTCTGCAGTTCCCCCCTGCTTGTGTGCGCTCTCTGTCTGTCAAATAAGAAATAAAATCTTAAAAAAAAAAACATAATGAGATATCGCCTCACACCAGTTAGGATGGTTATTAAAAAAAAAAACAACAAATGTTGGTGAGGATGTAGAAAAATTCGAACACTTGTATACTGTTGGTGAGAATGTAAAATAGTGCAGCTGCTATGGACAACAGAATGGAGAATTCTAAAAAAAAAATCTAAAATAAAACTATTTTATGATCCAGCATTCCCACTTATGGGTAAATAACCAAAAGAATTTAAATCAGGTCTTGAAGAGATATCTGCACTCCATGTTCATTGCAGCATTGTTCACAATTGCCAAGGTATGGAGAAAACCTAAATGTCCATTGTCTGATGAATAGATAAAAATGTGATATATACATAAAATGGAACATTATTCACTCTTTAAAAAGAAGGGATTCCTGTCATTTGCAACAACTTGGATGAACCTAGAAAACATTATAGTAACTGAAAAAAGCCAGTCACAGAAGGACGAATCCCTCACAATTCCACTCATGTGAGGTATCTGAAATAGTTAAAGTCATAGAAACATAGAAAAGAATGGTGGTTTCCAATTGGGAGAGGGAAATTGGGAGTTGTTCAGTGGGTTTAGGTTCAATGGGCATAAAGTTTCAGTTATGCAAGATGAACAAGTTCCAGGAATCTATGGTAAAACAGTGCCTGTAGCTGACAATTTAGTGTTGTGCACTTTTTTTTAAGAAGGTAGAGCTCATGTTAAGTGTTCTTACCACACACAAAACAAAAACAACAATGAGTAAATAAAAGGGGGCAAGAGAAAACTTTTGGAAGTGATAGGTATGCTTATTACCTTGTTTGTAGTTATGCTTTCGTGGATATATACGTATCTCCAAACTCATCAAATTGAGTACGTTAAATATATCCAGGTTTTCTGTATATCAGTTAAACCCCCATAAACAAAAGAATGTAGGAAGACTACTTAGAAAAAAAGAAGTGAAGAAATCTTATATTTTATAATATAACCTCACTTATGGCACTACCTTAATTTAGAATTTATAGTGGCTACAGGTAACAAAGAATTAAACCCAAGGCTTCTCAGCATACCAGTCAATATCTTCCTTCAGTCAGTCTTAACCTTACTACTGCTAAACCAAACTTAACCGATCCAGTCATATGTTAGTACTCCACTTCATTAAAAGTATTCTATTTCTTCCTCAATATATTAAGCTCACATTTTTCACATGTTTATAATCGCTAAACATATGGATCCTTTCTCCTCTGTTTATTGCAGTTTAGGAACCATAGTATATTCATCTCTGACAATTTAATAAAATTCCTGTTATAAAGTGGACATCCATTAATCATTTGTTTAAAAAAATTGCAAGATCAATTTATTCCATTCCCCATGAATTTCAACATCATAGTGATCTACTATTTATGTAGAATTTTCTTCGAATTTATGTTCATTGTCTTAATCACATACAAGGCCTTAGAATTTACCATAATATTAGAGATTGTAGCAGCAAGCCTTCAGAGTAGCTAGCGCAGAAACTGACAGTATCTAAAGAAGTTGGCAGCCTTGTCTAAAACTTCTTGACTATGCATCTGTAATAGTTAATTGGCTACAGAAAACTACCAATATTATTGTGGAGTATGATTTTATAAACAAACAATCCAAAAAGGACTTTCTATAAGAACTTTTTAAAAAAACTAGTGGCTTTTAGTTTTTAGTCTCAGACCTTGTATAAAATTTCTGAGTATTAGGTCCATGAGACACTCAATACTGGCTGATTAATGAGTGTTTTATTTTGTAATTCTGAGATTATTCAGTGTTATCATATCTCCTACTAAACTATAACTATTTTAGTGGCAGGGTTTATATTTTTTCTTTATTCATATTTTTCATAGTCTTTCTATAGAACTAATAAATTTATTTTGACAGCTTAGGCTCTAGGTATAAACAAACAATGTTTTCTGAATAATTTTTAGCCAGAAGGGAAGTCCCTTTTTACACAAAGCACAAATAGATATTGCCAGTTAAATGAGAAGCCATCTGAATGAAAGGAGGTAAAGTTATTTAAAAGTCGATTCCCCCATTATTCAACAAGACTGAGTACAAAGGAGCGTAACTTCAGATGCTGTCTACTGTTCTAAACATGCAATTCATTTCACTTCAAAGTGAGGAAAGACACAGTGATAGCAGAGGGCTTGGGTCTATAAGTACAAACATTTGCACTGGTGACCAATCCATGTAAATTAGTCTCTGTTCCAAAAATGGTGGTTTATTATTCTTCCTCTATTTTACTATTTGATAGGTGGCTTTAGAAATCTTTCTTTTTCCATTCTCAATAATCAATAAATAAGACTTGACTCTACATTATGTTCTGTAAATTTGTTCCTAACCAATTTACGAAAAATCCTTGGCTTAATATTTCATTAATTCCATACATCAATGTGACTTGTCCTGGACTATCAAGTCTCATTTTTATTTCTTTTTTCTTAATAAAGGACTTCCAGATAATGACACTATCATGAAACACATTCTTATGTCAATCAGGCCATCTACAATGTCCTTGATAATAGAATTCCTATCATTAGCTCTAATAAATCTGATAGAGGAATAAGACTTCTAAATAAAAATACTATAAAATGCTATTAAGGAATAGTTTTTAAAAAATAATCTAAATAACCAAGGGATATGCCATTCATACAAAAGAATTTAATGATTCATTATTATAATGGTGACAGTTCTTCCCCAACTGATTTGTAGATCAATGTAATTACAATAAAAATATCAACAGGTCTCTTATGGAAATTGACAGAATGTATCTAAATTCCTATGGACATACAAAGGTCTAATTAGCCCAGACACTGCTAAAAAAGAATTGTGAAGGGAAAGGATTTGCTGTGATAGACGACACAAAATATTATAAATCTATGTTAAATTAGGCCAGTATAGTATTTTCAAAGAATATTCAAATATTTCAACAAACTATGCACACATAGAATTGATTTATGACAAATGTCACTGCAGAGCAATAGGGAAAAGAAGGTGCTTTTGAGAAATAATGCTGAGTCAATTGGGAATACATAAAGAAAAAAACTCACACCACACATAGACATACAAACAAACTCCAAGTGGATTGTGCATTTAAATATAGAAAGCAAAATTATAAAGATTCTAAGTAACAGTGTAAGAATATATTCATGACCTCAGAATCAAGAAAAATTTTTTAAAGAGGACACAGAAAAAAGCTAACTTACAGGAAAAGATTGATAATATTTACTACATCAAAAGGCATTGTTGAGAAACAGAAAAAGGGAACCTGAATGTAGAAGATATTTGAAGAACTTATTGTACAACATTTCACCAAAAGCTCATCCAATTGACAACTAAACAGATGAAAATTTGCTCATCATCATTACTCATGAAAAGACATATTAAAAACACAATAACATGTCTATAGCCCCACAGGAATAGAAAATTATAAAGACTAAATATACCAGTGATGGTGTGAATGTGGAACAAGAGGCATTTTTATACACAGCTTGTGGGACAACAAATTGGTATATTCCCTCCAGAAAAGTGTTTAGCATTTCCTGTTGTGCTGAACATAGTTACAGCGCAAAATGAGAAATCCCAACAGCTAAGTGTATACTAACAGAAATGCATACATATGTAAAACCAAAGCACATGCAAAACATTCATAACAGTATTATTTTATATATTTTTTTTACTTTTTAAAAAGATTTTATTTATTTATTTGAGAGAGAGCGAGAGCATAAGCAGGGGAGAAGGGGCAGAGGGAGAGGGAGAAGCAAATTCCCCAATGAGCAGGGAGCCCGAAGTGGGGCTCGATCCCAAGACCCTGAGATCATGACCTGAGCTGAAGGCAGACGCTTAACTGACTGAGCCACCCAGGTGCCCCCAGTATTACTTTAATAGCTGAAAATCTAATCATCCAGATAATCATACTAGAAAAATGGGAAAATAAATAAAGGACTATTTGTAAAATGTTGATACTATACAGCAATGAAAATGAATTCATTGCAGCTATATGAACAGTATAGATTAATATTATTCATAATATTGAAAGAAAGAATCCAGATGCTAAAGTGCACATTTTGAATGACTTCAATTATACTAATTCCCCAAACAAGCAAATTATCCTACTAGGATAGTTAGGATAGCAATTCACTTTGGGGAGAAATTAGGTTATTGATTAGGAGGTAGCATAAATGTAGCTCAGACAATGAGGTCAATGGTCTGTTTTTTGACCTGGTTTTGGTTATAAAGGTGTTTGTTTTGTGATAATTCATTGAGCTGTACATTCATGATATGCATAGTTTTTTCAATGTGATAAACACTACAAAAAGAGGGTAAAAAAAACCCAACCAAACAAACATTTAAACATAATCATGCTGACTGATTTTACTCTAAAATTAGGATCCTGAACTTTAAACGGAACATGAATTCTGTCAGGCAGTTATATTTTATGTTTTCCCCTTTGATTAGGAGAAATAATCATTTTCTTTCCTGGGTTTTGCCTTTTCAATTGCCTTAATCTTAATAAATTACAAAAGAATATATTCTGATGAAATTACAGAGGTTAGGGCACCTGGCTGGCTCAGTCAGTTGAGCCTCTGACTCTTGATTTTGGCTCAGGTCATGATCTCGGGATTCTGGGATGGACCCCTATATCGGGCTTCAATCTCAGTGGGGAGTCTGCTTCTCTCCCTCTCTCTCCCTCTGCCCCTCCCCCTGCTTGCACTCTCTCTCAAATAAATAAATAAATCTTAAAAAAAAAAGAAAATACAGAGTTGAATATGAAACATAAACTTGGGGAAAAAGATTTAGAATCCTTGATATGGGGTTTGAAAAAGAATTTCATCTAGAGATAAACTGAATTAATGTCATTGTTATAGTATAATATACTTCCTAGCTTCATTTCCAAGTGTCTGTGGGTGAAATTCTTGTGAGTTTAGACAAACTAAACTCCTTAATGGAAAATGCAAATTCCTTTCTTCATTCTCTTCCCTCCTCATTCTGCTCATCCCAAGGTAGGCACCTGATTGCTCTTTCATCTACAGCCTAATTTGCAACAATCCAATAGTATATCAACATTTCTGGTGCTCTCTAAGCTTTCCCTTGAGGCTCATCAAGTTTTCTGCATCCTGTTTGGATTGACTAAAGTATATTCCTTCTTGAATGTTAAATCCAATTCTTCCATGTAACAGAGGTCAGCTTTTTCACACATATATATATATTTTTAAGTTGTTTATGACAACAGTTGTTTTCCTAGGAGACTTTCTTAATTATATAATCAGCACCCCTTCCTCTGGGCAAACATTGCTGTCTTCATTTTAAAAAGTCATCTAGGGGCGCCTGGGTGGCTCAGTTGGTTAGGTGTGTGCCTTTGGCTCAGGTCATGATCCTGGGGTCCTGGGATGAGCCCTGAGTTGCACTCCCTGATCAGCGGGGAGCCTGCTTCTCCCTCTCCCTCTGCCTGCCACTCCCCCTGCTTGTGCTCTCTCTCTCAAATAGATAAATAAAATCTTAAAAAAATAAAATAAATAAAAAATCAAAAGCCATCTACAGGGGTGCCTCAGTGGCTCAGTTGGCTAAACGTCCTTGATTTCAGCTCAGGTCATAATCTCAGGGTCCTGGGATCCAGCCCTTCCTCCAGTTCTGCGCTCAGTGGGGAGTTTACTTCAAGATTCTCTCTCTCTCCCTCTGCTCCTCCTCCCATTCTCTCTCTCTCTCTAAAATAAATAAATAAATAAATAAATAAATAAATAAATAAATAAATCTTTATAAAACTAAAAATAGGTAGGAGTGCCTAGGTGGCTCAGTCGATGGGCGTATCCCTTACGCTTGGGTCATGATCTCAGGGTCCTGGGATTGAGCCTCATGTTGTTGTGCTCCTTGCTCAGTGGGGATTCTGCTTCTCCCTCTGCCCCTCCCCCTGCTTGTGCTCTTTCTCTCTCAAATAAATAAAATCTTTAAAAAATATATAAATAAATATAAAAAGCCATCTATAAAAGCCAACACAATATTGTGTGAGGTTTTTTTTTTTTTTAAAGATTTTATTTATTTATTTGACAGAGAGAGACACAGCGAGAGAGGGAACACAAGCAGGGGGAGTGGGAGAGGGAGAAGCAGGCTTCCTGCCAAGCAGGGAGCCCGATTCAGGGTTCGATCCCAGGACCCTGGGTTCATGATCTGAGCCGAAAGCAGATGCCCAACAACTGAGCCACCCAGATGCCCCAGTGTGAGGTCTTAAAAAAAGAAAAACCCTGATTAAATTCAATGTAGTATCTTGTGCTGGATCCTGGCACAGCAAGAAGACACTGGTGGAAAAATTAGTGAAATTGGAGTGAGGTCTGTAGTTCAGTTAACAGTACTGCATCATGTTAATCTGTTACTTTTAACAAATGTTCCTTGGTTAGATAAGATCCTAGCAATAGAGGAAGGTGGATGAAGGGTCTACAAAACAGATTCTCTATGCTACCTTTGGAACTGTTCTGTAAACCTAAATCAATTCCAAAATAAACTTTAAAAAGGAGGGCCTGGGAATCGAACTACCTGTACCTTGTAATAATAATTTTTAAGAAAAAAATTAAAAATTAAATTAAATTGGAAAGAAACATTACCAGATGAAGTAAAATGATTTTTGTGTGTTTGTTTATTTTTTCTATATTTTCCGTATGTTCTACAATGAGCATGTAACATTTACTAAATAAAAACATAAACAGTAACATGTGCAAATGCATAGACACACATATCCAAAAATCCACATAACTTACTAGATTAATCTCAGAATTAATATTTCTGAGCCAAGGGGTTGTTTCAGAGAAGAGATAATTGGCACAATGTTCTTCAGCTATACCACCTACTCAGTTTACTTCCTCCAGACTCTTGCTGAATCTTTCAAGCAAGTGTTCTTATGAGGGCTAAATGTTTAATTTTAACACTATCCAAATTCCTAAAATTTGAATAACAATGGCAAACATACAGAAAAAGTAGAGTTGTTTTTAATAGAACCAGCCCTAATTCTTAAATCAATGATGTAACCATAAACTACATGTAGTAGAATCTCATATTAATGTGTTAATCCTTGCCATTTTCTTCTTTTTTTTTTTTTTTTTTAAGATTTTATTTATTTGTTGGGCAGAGAGAGACACAGCGAGAGAGGGAACACAAGTGCGAGAGGGAGAAGTAGGCTTTCTGCCATGCAGGGAGCCGGATGCAGGGCTCGATCTCAGGACCCTGGGACCATGATCTGAGCCGAAGGCAGACGATTAACAACTGAGCCACCCAGGCGCCCCAATCCTTGCCATTTTCTAAAGATCATTTCCTGAAATTAGAATATAGTTACACCTTGATTTCTTTACCAGTAATATAAGTGACAAAATTTCTCACAGCATGAGGACAAAAACTTTATTTTTCTCACCAGTGCAGTCAAGGAATCAAGTATATTAGCATTTCTATTTCAATCATTAAATAGTTCACTATTGAAGATGATGGGATTGATTATGACTGGAGTTTCTAGAAAAGTATCACTTATTGGAGGTTAGTTATTACCAAGAATATGCAAGAATTTGTCTTCAGACAAATTCAGACAAAACATTTATATGTCTTTAATAAGAACATTTTTGGAGCTAACTTTTCAATGATAAGTCATAATTCAGCTGAGAAAAAATATGCATTTATCATTCTTCAGAAAAAAGATGATTAGAAAAGAGTTATAAACATTATCTTTTTTTTTTTTAAAGATTTATTTATTTATTTATTTGACAGAGAGAGAGAGATAGCAAGAGCAGGAACACAAGCAGGGGGAGTGGAAGAGCGAGAAGCAGGCCTCCTGCCGAGCAGGGAGCCCGATGTGGGACTCGATCCCAGGACCCTGGGATCATGACCTGAGCCGAAGGCAGACACTTAACGACTGAGCCACCCAGGCACCCATAAACATTATCTTCTTATATCTGTGACTCTGGAGTCTAACAAGGAGACATGCAGTCTATTTTTTTTAATTTTAATTTTTTTGTTTTATTATGTTAATCACCATACATTACATCATTAGTTTTTGATATAGTGTTCCATGGTGTATTATTTGTTTCAGAGGTACAGGTCTGTGATTCAACAGTCTTACACAATTCACAGCACTCACCATAGCACATACCCTCCCCAATGTCTATCACCCAGCCACCCCATCCCTCCCACCCCCCACCACTCCAGCAGCCCTCAGTTTATTTCCTGAGATTAAGAATTCCTCATATCAGTGAGATCATATGATACATGTCTTTCTCTGATTGACTTATTTCGCTCAGCATAATACCTTCCAGTTCCATCCACGTCGTTGCAAATGGCAAATGAAACTGGACCATTTCCTTACACCACACAAAAAAATAGACTCAAAATGGTTGAAAGACCTAAATGTGACACAGGAGTCCATCAAAATCCTAAAGGAGAACACAGGCAGCAACCTCTTCAACCTCAGCTGCAGGACAAAATGAACTATTTTTTTTTTTATTTCTGATTTTTTAAATTTCTGATTTTTTTAATGGAAAATACCCTAAGGAAACCAAAGTATTTTCTATGTTATAAGAAATAATTTCTTTTTGAAGAGAGTGTTCTCTGGATCAGGCCATTTAACTTGGACTTAAATGTTACATCGCTTTGCACTTTCTAAATAATTGGTTTTTTTTTAAATGACATTAAGGATTCGGTTGTATTTACTTTTTTGTTTCTAGACACATTAACAATATGCTCATCAAATAAAGACATTACACAGTATAATTATAGTGGTACTTTTTTTTCCCATTTTATTTTGTTTCATATCCACGCTGATCCACAGGGTTTTGTTTCAAATATTTCTAGTTGTAATTTTCCAAAGATAAGTTTCTTTCAAGCTATGAAAATGAAGAAATTCAAACTTTGTTTTAGAAATTAGATTAGGAAAGAAGAAACAACTAGAACCTCATTTACTGTTTGTTTTAATAACTAGCATAAAACATGAGTATATATTTCTTTGAAGTAGATTGCGTAGAGTGACATTAAATATTTTATCGTGAAAGCAATGTAACCACATATTGACCTCATTCTTTGGCTATGTTCATAGCTATGTCTACATATCTCCAAAACACTTTGTTTGATTTCTTTCCCTGATTTATGGTTTTAAACAGCCCCATTGTTTCAGAATAGTATAGTAACTTACACCACAGTTACTATAAACATCCTTTTGGCAAAGACTAAATTGTTGCATATGGTTGTAGGTGGTAATGTCTGATAAAATAATTGATCTTAGTAGCAGAAACTTTTGATCAAATCTTTTACTTGGAATGTTCTACTATGCTCTACTAAAGGAAATGTCTTGTCAAGTAGTTCTTTGCTACCATTTATACAGCTAAGAAGGCTACTCAAGTACATAAGATTTAACCTGGAATTTTCTGTGCAAACTTCTCCAGATTCTCCATGTTACTGTGTGTACTACTACTAACTGTAAGTCAAAATATTCATGAATTAAATAAAATAATAAGTGTAAGAACACGATGTTAAACAAAGAGTTCATTTTTACAATACTACACCATTGTAAAATTTATTGGCTCAAGTAGAAGCAAGTTAAAGTAAAACTTAAGAGCATGGTCAATTTGGCTTAATAAGAGGTTGGTGTAAATCTCATCAAGTACATGGTTTGAATGATTGCCATTAATAATATACATACAGTGGATGAGAGTAGGTTTTATAGGATATTTTCAAATATATCTATAGTCAGTGTCATCATATCTCTACACAATTTATTCCACCAAAGGCAGCTTTAGCTACATATATAGACAAATACATAGATTATACATATTTGAAATATTGGATATTATGTGGCTGACAAACACAGTTTTGGCTGTGAGGCTGCTATTAATGAATAATGTATAAGGCATCTCCAATGTGGCATTTCAAATCCTTTGAGCCCACTTGTCTCCTGGCCCCTTTGTTTTCTCCTTCAATGTAGATACGCTGTAATGACTTTCTTTCAAATTATTAGCTCTGTCCTTTGTTAAAATAAATCTACTGTCAAACTCATTCCTTCAGTTAATAACTTCATATCTTGCATGTTTTAGTCCTAGAATGTCTATTTATTTTTCATGCCTTCACATTCTCTGTGGAATGATTTCATCTTTTCATCTATATTCTTCATTTCTTCTTCTATTTTCTTAAACCTGTTAGTTATAGTACATTTTTAAAGTTCTTATATCCTAACTGCACTATTTGGATCAGTGTTGGGTGCAAGATTAAAGAATGTTAGAATGTTCAAATATTCTGTATGAATAAAAAAAAATGTTAGTTATAAATAAAGAAACTTGGACTAAAAGAATCATTAAATAATGCACAACCAAAAAATTATAGTCATTGAGAGTTACATTCTCTTCCTATCCTCAAACATTCTGATGTGTGTGTGGAACCTGTAGCCTATATAAACGTCTGTATATTGTTCAGGGGAAACTTTAAAAATCAGAGATAGATGAAAAGAATCAGAGCTATAGGGGGCAGAGCCCAGAAGCAGAAGCTTGCCTCTGGAGTCAGTACCAGTAGGCACACCAAAACCATAACTGATGAATTACTGGAGGTTCAATGTGGATTAACTTGAGAGTTAAAAAATCTCCAGGGATGAGAGTGATTTTTAATTGGGGACCCTATGTGAAGATCTAAGATAAATTTACTCATGCTCTTGGCAGAGTGAGATGAAAAGTAACCACTATGAAATATAGACAGAGTGTTCTGTTCTACCTCTGTTTTGTGAAAAAAAAAAAAAAAAAGCCCAGCCCATGACAGAAATTACTTTATCAAAGCTTTATATGATATGGGAAAGAGCAATTAGCCAACTCTAGTCCCTTTGGCCTTCCAGTCTCACATAAAGGGAGGAGAAAAAGAATAGGGGAAGTCAAGGCACTCTTCAGAATATCACAGCCCAGGGACCCTGGTCCACCAAAATAATGAACAAACAAAAAATTAAAAAAAACCCAAAAATTTAATTATGAGTTTATAGAACACTTCCTCTATCTGGTATCTTGCTACCATGTCAAAGGACTCCAGGATAATAACAGTGTGTACAACTAAGGGTGTTGCAAGACAGACTTCTTTTGAGAAAGAATTCTTAGGAAAACCCAAAGACAAAGGGGGAGAAAAAACAACAACAAAAACAATAGCAAGGCTACTAGATAAAATTGAATTCTCTGGCACCTACAGATAAAGGAAATATTTAATAGAGTCTAACTTTTAGCAAGATGATATGTACTGAATTGTGTTCCCCCCAAAATTTATACATTGCAGCTCTAACACTCAATGTGACTATATTTGGAGATAGGGACTTTAAAGAGGAAATTAAGGTAATGAGATGATAAGGGTGGACCCCTAATTCAATGTGACTGGTGTTTATCAGAAGAGGAAGAGGCACCAGGGATAGGCACACATAGAAGAAAGACCATGCAAGGAACAGGGAGAGGGCAGCCTTCTGCACGCCACAGAGAAAGGCCTCAGGAGAAACCAAACATTTTGAACAGCTTGATTTAGGACTTCTGGCCTCCAGAACTGTATGAAAGCCTTAAAATGTTGTTTAAGCCTCTTAGTCTGTTGTATTTTGTATGGCTGCCATAGCAGACTTATATACTGATAAACATAAAAATCTCACACTAAAGGCTTATGTATGTCAGATTCTATTACCTGAAACATTATGCCCAGCTTCCAACAAACAATTGTCGGACATGCTAAGGGCAAGGGAGGGGGAGAACATAATCTGAAAAGACAAAAGTAAGCACTATAGACAGACTCAGATATGGCAGAGAATTTGGAGTTATCAAACTGGGTATTTAAAATAACTATGATTGGGGCACCTAGGTGGTTCAGTTAGTTAAGTGTCTGCCTTCAGCTCAGGTCATGATCCTTGAGTCCCGAGATCAAGCCCACATTGGGGGGCGGGGGTGGCCCTACTCAGCAGGGAGTCTGCTTCTCCCTCTCCCTCTGCTCCTTCCCCCACTTGTGTTCTCTCCCTCTCTCTCTCTCTCCCATTCTCTCTCTCTCACATGAGCAAATAAAATCTTAAAAAAATAAAATAAAATAACTATGATTAATATGCTAAAGGTTCTAATGTAAAAAATGGACAACAATTAAGAACAGATGGGTAATGCATGAAGAGGGAATGAAATTCTGAGAATCAAAACAAAATGCTGGAAGTTAAAAACCCTAACAAAAATGAAGAATGCCTTTCTTTGATGGACTCACTATTTAGTAGATTAGGCAAACTGAGAAAAGAATAAGTGAGCTTGAAGATAGGTCCATTGAAACCTCTCAAATCAAAATGTGAAGAGAAAAAACTGAAAACAAAAGAAAAAAATCACAAAACTTAAAAACAATTACAATAGATGTGTCATACACATACACATACATGTAATGGGAATACCAGAAAGAGAAGAAAAAGAAAAAGGAGCAGAAGAAATACTTGAAATGATAATGACTGAACATTTTCCAACATTAATGACAGACACAAAACCAGAGTATAAGAAGCTCAGAGAGCATCAAGTAGAATAAAGTCCAAAAATCTACATGTAGGCATATCATATCCTAACTTCAAAAAAAGAGACAGAAAATTTTGAAACAAACTAGGCTGTGGGGTTGGGGAGATGGTGGGGACACTTTATCTAAAGAGGAGGGAGAAGAATTACATCAGACTTCTCTTCACAGACTATTCAAGCATGGACAAAATGGAATAAAATATTTAAATCTTAAAAGAAAAAAATCAACATAGAATACTATATCCAGGAAAATTATGTTTCAGAATTCAAAGAGAAATAAATACTTTCTCAGGGAAACAAAAATTTAAAGGACCATGATATAAGTAGACTTGCTTTGTAAGAAATGTTAAAATAAATTTTTCAGAAAGAATGAATATGATATAGGTCAGAGATACGGATCTACATAAAGAAGAGTATTTGAGAAGGAACAAATGAAGGTGAAATAAAGCCTTTTATTTTTCTTATTTTTAATTGATCAATAGATCTTTCCAAAATAATAATAACAGCAGTGTGTTTGGTAAAATAGATAAGATGAATGCCAGCACTAGTATAAGGCATGAAGAAAGAAAATGGGAATTCTTTGCTATAAGACACACTATCTGTGAAGTTATAGTGTGATTTGGAATTAGTTGTAAATGTATACTGCAAACCCTAGGGGAATCACTTAAAAATTTTTTAAAGTATAATTGGTATGCAAAGAGAGGAGAGAAATTAAATCGTATAAAATGTTTAAGTAAAGAAGGTAGAAAAATACTGAAAGACTTTTTTTAAAAAAAGAAGAAAGGCAGGGTGCCTGGGTGGCACAGTCAATTGAGCATTGGACTCTTGGTTTTAGTGCAGGTCATGATCTCAGAGTCATGGGGTTGAGCCCTGGTTCGGGCTCTGCACTCAACATAGAGTCTCCTTGAGATTCTCTCTCCCCCTCCATCTGACCCTCCCACTCATGCTCTCTCTTTCTCTCTCTAAAATAAATAAATCTTAAAAAAAATAAAGACAGAATAGGCAACATATATATTATATATATATTAGATATTAATCCAAATATAGCAGTAATCCCTTTAAAACTTCAAATATATTTATTTATTTATTTTAAAACTTCAAATATATTTAAAGTGATTATCAATATATATTGATATTTATATATCTAAATATACAAATAAAATACAGAGACTGACAATGTGGATTAAAAAACGACACAGCTATATAATGTCCACAAAAAAACCCACCTTAAATATAAAGAGACAGAATAATGAAAACTAAAGGGATGGAGAAAGATACAGCACAGTAATACAAATCAAAAGAAAGCTGAAGTACCTACATTAATTTCAGACAAAGATGACTTCAGAACAAAGAAATTTATAAGGGAATAAAGAGGGCCATTACATAATGATAAATGGGCTACTCCAAGAAGTTATGTGTATGTACCTAATAACAGAGCATTGAAATAAATTATGTGAGACAAAAGTAATAGAACTGCAATGAAAAATAAAGAAATTCACTATTTCTGAGACTTCAACAGAGTTCTATCAATAATAGACAGGAGTCAGTAAGGACATATTTTAACTGAACAGCATCATCAATCAATTGCTCTACCTTACATTTATAGAATATTACATGGAACAACAGTAAAAGATACATTTTTTTTTTCATATGGAACATTCACCAAGATAGACCATATTCTGGACCAATGATTTTAAAAGAACAGAAGTCATACAAAGTGTGTTCACAAGGACCACAGTGACATTAAAGTGGAAGTCACAGACAGAATGATTGCTGGAGGGCGCCTGGGTGGCTCGGATGGTTGGGCGTCTGCCTTCCGCTCGGGTCGTGGTCTCAGGGTCCTGGGATCGAGTCCCGCATCGGGCTTCCTGCTCCTTGGGAGCCTGCTTCTCCCTCTGCCTCTCTCTCTCTGTCTCTGTCTCTCATGAATAAATAAATAAAATCTTTAAAAAAAAAAAAAGAATGATTGCTGGAAAATCCTCAAATATTTGGAGATGAAACACCACACTTCTAAATAATACATAGGTCAAAGAGGAAATATCAAAAGAAATTAAATTAAAAATATTTTGAACTGAATGAAAATAAAATACAACCTATAAAAATGTGGGGGATACAATAAATGCAGGGATTAAGAGGAAATTTATATCACTGAATATATATATTAGTAAAGCCGGAAATCTAAAATCAATAATCTAAGTTTTCATTTTAGGAAACTTGAGAAATTTGAGCAGAAATTAATGAAACTGAAAAGAGGAAAACAGAAAATTAAACAAACCAAGAGCTAGTTCTTGAGAAGATCAATAGAATTGATAAATTGCTAGCCAGGTTAACAAAGAAGAGAGACGATGGAGAGAGCAAGAGAATAGACTTTAAAAACAAAAACAAAAACCTGATATAAGAAATAAAAGAGAGACCATCACTATTGATCCCATGAATGAACATTAATAAGACAATAATGGAATATTATCAACAAGTCTCTGTTCACAGATTTAATAACTTAGATGAAATGGACCAATTCCTTGAAACACAATTGACCAAAACTCAAACAAAGAGAAATAGATAATCTGAAGACACCAATCTCTATTCAGGAAATTTAATCAATATCGTAACCATCCAGAGCAGAAAGCACCAGGGTCTAATGATTTCACTGGTGAATTCCGCCAAACATTTAACGGAGAAATTATACCAATTCTATATAATCAGTTCCAGAAAATAGAAACAGAGGGAACACCTCCTAGCTCATTCTATGAAGCGAACATTACAGTAAGTACCAAAATAATACAAAGACATTACAAGAAAGAAAAACTACAGATGAATATCTCTCATGGACAAGATACATAAATATTAGCAAATTGATTCCACCAATGTATACATAGAATTATAATCTCCATCGAGTGAGATTTATCCCAGGTATGCAAGGCTAGTTCAACATTTGAAAATCAATGAATGTAATTCTCACATCAGTAGGCTAAAAAATACATCATATGATCATATCATAGATTCAGGAAAAGCAACTGACAAAATCCAACATCCACTCGTGATAAAACCGTCAGCAAACTAATAATGGGAAATTCCTCAACTTGATAAATAACATCTCCAAAAAACCTACAGGTAGCATCATAACCAATAACCAAATGCTTTTCTTCTAAGATCAGGAAAGAAGCAAAGAAAACCTGTCTCACCTCACCTAGTCAACATCATACTGGTGGTCCTAGTAATGCAGTAAGATACTGTAAGTAACTAAAAGGCATGCATATTGGAATGGAAAAAAATAAAATTCTCCTTATTCACAAATGGTATGTCTGTTAATTTTTTTTAAATCCCAAATAATTGACCAAAACACTCTATAAATTATTATAGCAAGTTTGCAAGATACAAAGTTAATATACAAAAGTCCATTGTTCTCTTATGTACCAGCAATTAATAATTAAAATTTAAAATAAAGTTTAAAATAAAATTTAAAAAACCACAAACTAATTGACATTAACACCAAAAAATAATGAAACACTCAGATATAAATCTAACAAAGATGTATTTATATGAGGATAACTATAAAACTATAATGAAGGAAATCAAAGAATCTAAATAGATATTCTATGTTCATACATGAGAAAGCAGTATTTTTTTAGATGTCAGTTCTTCCCACTTGAAATATAGATTCAACTGAACCCCAGTCAAAGTCTGACCAAGTTAATTAGTGAAAATGGACAAACTGATTCTCAAGTTTCTATGGGAAGACAAAAGAACCTGGATAACCAATATAATCCTACAGAATAAAAATGAAACTTAAGGACTGACTTTACAGACCTCAAGATAAAGTTACAGTGATCAAGATATTATGGAATTGGTGAAAAATATAGACAAAGAAAGAAACCACAAAACTACAAAATATAGGACAAAAATCAAATGTGACTTTGGAATTGGCAAAGAGTTATGGATATAATACCAAAAACACAGTCTGTGAAATAAAACCTTGATATTTTGTATATGATTAAAATTTAGAACTTTTGGTCGGTGACTCTATTAAGACAATAAAAAGAGAAACCCAAGCCTGGGATACAATATTTGCAAAACATATATGATAAAGGGCTTTTATCCAAAGTATACAAATAACACTTAAAATTAAACAATCAAAAAAGAAACAACCCAATTTAAAAACGAGAGAAAGATCAGAACAGACACCTCATGAAACAAAATATACAGATATCAAATAATTACATGAAATGTTCAACCTAGTATGTCATTAGAGAATTGCAAATTAAAACAACAATGTGATTTTGAAATGACTAAAGTCCTGTCAAACTCTTATTCCTGGTGGAAATGAAAAATGTTCCAGCCATTTTGAGAGACATTTTGGCAGTCACTTGCAAAACTAAGTGTAGTCTCACCATATGGTACCATCCTACATTCGTGACCTAAGGTATTTACCCAAATGAGCTGAAAACACAAAAACCTGCATATTAATGTTTATAGCAATTTTATCCATAGTTTCCAAATAGAAACAATGAAGATATCCTTCCATAGGTGAATGGATAAACAAACTGCTACATCCAATCAGTGGAACATTATTCAGTGGTAAAAAGAAATGAGCTATCAAGCCACAAAAGACATGGAGAAAACTTAAATGCATATTTCTTAGTAAAAAAAAAAAATATCTTAAAGGGTACTTACTGTATTATTCCAAGTTTATGACATTTTGGAAAAGGCAAAATTATAGAGACAGTGATTGCCAGGGTATATTGACGGGGAAGGGATGGCAGGGGAGGCAGAACACAGGGGTTTCAGGGCAGTGAAACTACTCTGTAAGATATTATAATGATAGGTATGTGTCCTTATACATTTGTCAAAACCCATAGAATTGTACAACAGAAAGAGTGATGCAATTTATAAGCTTCAGTTAGTAACAGTGTATCAATATTGGTTCATCAGTTGTAACAAATATACAGCACTAATGCAAGATGTTAATAATAGGGGAGCTGTGAGAGGGAGATGAAAAGGGAGTATATGTGAACTTTCTGAAGTCTGTTCAATTTTATGTACACCTAAAACTGTGCCAAAATTTCTACTAAATTAAAAGCAAGAATAAAAACAAAAATTATTCCAGGCAGGAGGGCTAGAAGGACCTAAGGCAGCTAAAGTTAGAGTGAAGAATCAGATGCCTGGCAGAGCAGGACCAAAGACAGACTAAAGGGAAGTGAGAATTCCAGATCATGAAAGACAAATTTACCCTCCTGCAAGGAAAGAGTGATTAGGAGTAATTTACAATATCTAAATTTCATGCTTATTCTCTCACATAATTCTCCTAATGATCCTCCAACAGAGTATATTCCTGATTTTTTAGTTGATTAAACTAAGGTTAATATTGGTTAACTAATTTGTCCAGTACCACCTAAATAATAAGCAGTAAAGACAGAATGTATTCTACATTCTCCTGTGACCTAGTAATCATCATGCAAGTGTAGATGATATTTGAACATAATGGTAAGGGATTTATTTTCTACTAAGAACTATACACACACATGCCTGTGTGTGCATGTGGAAATGGATGTGGAGGGGGAGGAAAAGCAACAATCTTCAGTCTTCCTTAAAATGAGCCCCCTGATTTGCTCTAATAATTTATTTATTTTCATATACTGGAAGAAAGTAAGGCCTCTGGGTTGGCCTAAAGAGGAAAATTTTGGATAAAGTTAAAATGTTTTGTATAAAAAGTTTCAGGAATTTTGTCTCTTCAGTCAATGATGCTGGGGAGAAAGCTAAGGGATCCGGGACATGGAAGACGTTGAGTGGGGCCCTTTATGCATAAATGAAAGAATCTGGCTGTTATCCAGAATAGATCAAATGGACAGTAAGTGGAGGTCAGAGGAAAGGAAATCATGTCAGGATCAAGAAGTCAGCAGTTTCAGAGACTGACTTAAGGGTAACCCCTAATATGAAGGCATCAGTGGCCTTTGCAGAGAGGGTTCAAACACTGAACACAGTGCAGAGTGTGGTGTGGAGGCTCCAGCTACTCAATTCTGATATGAAAGTAATGGTTATAACACAGAAGACAGGAGAACTTAGGGCCATCCATGTGGCATACTCTTGACTTCCAAATTTACTGAAAGCATATTAGTTTTATCTGCTCTAAGACATGGACAAAAGCATTTCCTTCTGTGATCTTTGAATAAACCCCAAGGTTTTCATTCACCTTTCACAAACACATATGCGTAGGGGTGAATTTAAAGTACTCAGCTAAGTTTACATACAACCATAAAAACATGCTTTTCTGTCTTTTCTGTTATTTTGCATAATACATTGGGAGTGTAAACGGGATAAGGACACAGATTTTTGTTGTTTTGTTCCCTGCTGTATTCATGATGCCTAGAAATGGACAGAGGAGTTGTTAAGTAAATATTTGTCAAGTGATGCTGTGTTGGGTTGTTTCTCTTTGTAAACTCTATATTCTTGAGTGTCTCTTCCAAAGAAACACAGTCTATTGGCAACGTCAATTTTTTTTTTTCCCCCTCACTGAAGCTCTGATTTCTTATGCAGGGTCTAAAAATCAAAGCCATTACTTCTTAGCTCATATCAATTGAAAAGATCCAAATCAAAATGGAGCTGACATATTTGTTAACAAATAACAAGTAGACTGGAATTAACCACAATGCCTCCAAAGCTGTATTGTTTTACATCTTAATACATGTTCAAAACTACTCTTGTTGAAAAGAGTCAAAAGAGGGGCACCTGGGTGGCTCAGTCGTTAAGCATCTGCCTTCGGCTCAGGTCATGATCACAGGGTCCTGGGATCGAGCCCTACATCGGGCTCCCTGCTCCGCGGGAAGCCTGCTACTCCCTCTCCCACTCCCCCTGCTTGTGTTCCTTCTCTCGCGATCTCTTTCTGTGTCAAATAAATAAATAAAATCTTAAAAAAAAAAATGAAAAGAGTTAAAAGAGAAATTACTTTAAAAATCAGAGATCAGGATTTTACAACTCAACATACAATGAAACACATGTGCTCGCTAAAAGGTCCCATTTTGTCTCGTCAATTTAACTTCTATGATCATATTGAACATGAAATGAATGAACCAGATACTGCAGTATCTTGCTTGATGGTTACCTTCTAGTGTCTCTAATTTTGTTAAAATTATTTTGAAAGGAAAATGTTTGCCAACACAGATTACCAAGACTAAAAAGGCATTTTCTTTTGCCTTCTTTTGAAATTGGTGTTAAGGCACAATTCAGTTGAAGATTGGTAAGGTAATACCAGTTGGTGAGAAGCTATTGGAGTTCTATGGTAAGATTCGACTTCACCAACAATTATTTCCTAAGTACTAATAATACTTTACACATGTGCAGTACTTTCCAGTTTTCAATGTCCTTTTGCATTTGATTTTTATAACTCAGTAAGTATGGCAGAGCAGATTTTATTACAATAGAGACTCAGAGAAGTTAATAAGTGTTGTACCTAACATCACATTAAAAACTGGTAAGACCAGGTCAGGTCTTGACTTATAAGGATAAGAATATTCACAATTGAATCTCTTGTACCTGAAATGTTATGCTATTATTTTGTATAAAAATTCATTTAAAATAAATGCTCTTATTACAATTTCAAGCAAGGTGTACTAAGATGATCATGGATATTTGTGCAATTATAGTAATAACAAAAATAATGGCAATAGTTAAGTTACATTATTGAGACCTGGGAAAATACTGAGCACATTAGGTAATTATCCTATGTAATTTTCTGGACATCCTCATAAGGTAGTTGCTAGTGTTATCCCAATTTTATAGATAGAGATATTGAGGCTGAGACCATAATTGACTTTACAGAAGCTCATAAAGCTTCTTATGAGGTAGAGCTGGGACTCAAATTGAGGCAAGAGGCAAGGTCTTAACCACCAGGTGATTCTGTCTTCTGAATCCAACTTTTAACTACTTATCTCCTCTTCATATCTATCACATGGATGCGATTACAAGTCCTACTTCCTAAGAATAGTATTAAGATCTGAATAAGGAAATGGTTGTAAAAATCATTTGCAAACTGCAAATATGAAACAAATGTCAGTGTTTATGAGTTAAAATTCAACTTTTGGGGTGTTTGTCAGTAATGTTTCTTTTCCCTTCTTTTCTTTTCCATTTTTCTTTCTGGTCTGGTTGATGGCTTTGCTGTGCCAATGAGTAGGTGATGGACTTCGGTTTCCTGAGTTCCAGTCAGCTTTCCTGTGTCCCCTGATACAGTTCCCAGTCAGTCAGCAGCTTCCCAATAAGTGTAGTTGTGAATTAATGAATATAAATCCATCATCACTGATTGAAAGAAAGTCAGTGGTGTATGCTATGTTGAAAGTGGGCTGTTAACGTTATAGTTATGTATGGAGGATAGCATATTACTTGTTTTATATTTTCATCTAAGTTATTCTTTAATAACTCTGAAACTTTAGAACTCAGACATTGTTGTTTGTAACATGTGAAAATCTTCATCGGTGTTTTTTTTTTTTCCCCCACAAATTTGTTAAAAAGAACCTACACATTCAAGTTAAATATGGTGAGCTGTCATCAGCTTCTAATTGTAGAATGAGAGTCCTCAGTAAAATTGGACAGTGGAACAAATCACTTGTGGCACTTTATTTTTTCCCCCTTTTGGCTCTGAATCTATGTTGACAGGGTGACTTAACATTAGTTTTATGCTCGTAGAAAAATGTGGCCCTATTTGCATTTAGTTGTGTTTTTTTTTTCTTGCCCAAAATGCAGTTTACGCAATAAGACACTAAAAATGAAAACTGAGATCATAAAATGCCTCTTTTTATAAAAATGTTGAATAACAACTCACATTGAGGACTAAAACAAATGACATGTGGCAAAACCTAATCAACATATAACTAAATGTCTTATCTCTTTGTCATCATCTATTAACCTAGTTCATTTTCTCCTTTTCTCCCAAGTTTAATATTTGTTACCTTGTGGCTGCACACATGTTGGTGATCAGCTAATTTATGCCTTATGTTGTGTATAGAATTTAATGGCTGCCAATAATTACAGTGGTAGACAAACTAGAGATTTTTCACTTCTCTGCTAAAAACTAACCATGTGTTCTGCTTTAAAGCAATTGTGGTTTTATTTTATGAATTTTCCACAAGAAAAATAAAAAGAAAATCAGAACTGTAAAATTTGCCATTATTCATGAAAAATTATCTGTTGGGAACTTGAGCCTCAAACAAAAGGAGTAGGATTTTTTTTTTTTTAATTTGGCTCTAGCACTAGATATGTGCACAGAGAAGATGATATGAGAGTCTAAAGACCCCATATTTATGTCACATTTTAAGGTGATAGTTCAATGCTGGATAATGGGAATCCTATTACTTAAAAGACCTATTACTGGCTTCTCATTTGAACTCCTTACTTACAGATGAAATTGGAAATTTCAAGCTCACTTAAAATATGACAAGCTACAAAGATCTCACAGAAGTTTATTCTTTTAGTCAAACATATCAGTATTTCAAACATGCAGTACAAAGAAAGAAAATGTTATTTTGATATGAAGCTGAATTTTAATAAAATATTTTCCAATATAAGTGTATACCAATTTATATTTGAAAGCCAGTTGATTTTTGCCTGCCTTCATATACACTCAGTATACATATCTTCAATAACTATTAATTTAATTGTCTAATGAAATACAGTCTTTTTTCCCATGAATTATATGGAGATAATTTTCTGCTTATGTTTAAAAAAAAGGTGATTGAAGAGTTTAGGAGCATATGCATTTTTTTTAATTAAAATAATTTTTATTTTCATTGTTTATCTTCACATCACAATATTTAAGATTGCCCTACTTTATTTACTGAAATTTCAAAATTTTATACCATCCAGCTTTCTTTTCTTTCTAAGTTGTTTCTTTATCTTCTCTGTTATTTCCATCTCTGCTTTGCTTTTCATTCTTGGAAGGCTAAATTTATTAAAAGGCAACTGATATTTGCAATGTAGAAAAAGCTTTAGCATTATACAAATATGCATAGAATTCAGTAACTTTCAAGGTATTTGTATTGTACACTAAATATTTATAAAGATTTTTTTTCCATTAGGAATTGCACTTGATTACTCTATTAGGTTGAGTATAAGTTAAACTGCTGTTACAAAACGACTCTAAAATACTGTGTTCCAATATGGAGAAAAATAATTCCCTCCTATATAACAGTCTAAATTGGCAGAACAGTTCTGCTATCTTTACTACTAGAATTCCAATGTTGCCCTTCCCCAAGCACCTGGAGAGAAAGTCTTTGTCTTCAAAATGATGGCATCAAAGCTGCTCATAACAGTATTTCCTGACATATAGTCAGCCTAAATGTATACACATGGCCATACCTGCCTACAAGTCAGTTAAAAAGTAGTCACTCATTGGATTAATTAGGGAGTTTTATTACAAAGGGGAAAATTGAGAGAATGGGTACAAACCAACAGTTAACAGTCTACCACCAGAAGAATATTTGTCTTCAGAGTTGAGTAAAATGACTGCTTATTTGCTTATAACACTGCATTACTCAATGTAATACCATTTAATGTGTATGAGGAATATTAATAAATAAAATATATATTTCTCTAAAATGTTTTACATGGTGAGAAAGAAGAATTAAAGCTCATTTTTCTTTCTTATTTTTTCTTTTTCTTTTTTTCCTGTTATGGTTTGCATTCTTAAAATATAAGCAATATGGTATTCTCAAAATTGCAGCATATATTTTAATCTATTTCCCAATAAACCAACATTGATTCACAGGTAGCCTGGAAAAAATTAAGACACCCATTTTGAGCTTAATTTTCAAACATAGATCTACTAGAGAAGTTACTAGCCTTTTCATCAAAATTTCATTTAGAGAAATGTAGTATTTAAGTATGGTTTTATTAATATCATTAATATTATTAGGAATCATGTTGGATACAAATCTATACACAAGGCAAAAATTGTCAAAAATAAACTATAACTACTGGCAAATTCTTCAACAAAAGACAATAAAATATATACTTAGAAAACCACTAAAAACCTAAGCTTTTTAAAGAGCATTATCAGGTGAAAGAAAAGATGGCAGAGGAGTAGCAGACTCTATTCCAACCGGTCCCTGGAATTGACCTGAATATCTACCAGACCACTCTGAACACCCACATAATCAGCCTGAGATGTAAGAAGATATATCTGGATCTCTACAAACAGAATATTGCAGGAGTTGGTTTTGATGTATGAAGTGGGGAGCTGAGATTCCACTGGCAGATATCTGAAGATAAACAGAAGGGGGAGGGAGCTGTGGGGATCCTGCACCACCAGTGAGCAATAGCCTCCCACGCTGGGGAAGGGGCACAGACTTGCAGACCTGTAGCAACAGGGAAAGGACTTTAGGGCAGCCCCCCGGACTGAAACCTGGAGCAGAAGGGCTGTGCATGTGAACTGGGGGCAGCTGGCGGTTTTAGAAGTACAAAGGGCAGAGATGTGCCCCCGTGCCCTGACCTGGAGGCAGGGACTAGGAGCCCTGCTGAGGGTCGCACAACCCAGGACACTGCAGTTTATAGCAGCATAGACAGAAAGAGAGATAGTGTGGCCTGGAGAGCTCACTGAAGAACAGATTGCAATCTCTCTGTTCTGAGGCAGAGGGTTGGAAACGATCTCTTCTGCTCTGACTCTTGGAAGAGATGCAGAAAGCCACCAGAGAACAAAAGCCCCCCAAAAACAGTTTTCACTGAGCCCATCTCCCCCCACAGAGGGCAGGGCAACTCTGCCCAAACAAGGTTGCCTGAATAACAGCATGGAAGGCCCCTCCCCCCAGGAGATAGGCTGGGAGAACAAGAGGCCAACAACCCTAAGGTCCCTAGAAAACAGGTGCATTTTGCTTGGGTTGTGGTCAATAATTTGGACTCTGTACATTCCCTCAGCCACCCCTCAACGGAATGACTAGGAGGAGGAATCCCCAAACTTGGAAAGACTCAGAGACTGACTTCTGCCACAGATTTACAAATGGATACA
The DNA here is from genome assembly GCF_054177405.1 of Leptonychotes weddellii. NCBI lineage: Eukaryota > Metazoa > Chordata > Mammalia > Carnivora > Phocidae > Leptonychotes > Leptonychotes weddellii. The sequence goes on from NC_138370.1 coordinate 83,724,837, forward strand.
GATATAACCAAGATGTCAGAAATGGAATTCAGGGTAGCAGTTGTGAAGACAATAGGTAGAATGGAGAAATCGATTAATGGCAACATAGAGTCTCTAAGGGCAGAAATGAAATCTGAACTGGCAGAACTTAAAAATGCTATCAGTGAGATCCAATCTAATCTAGATAATCTGACAGCTAGGGTAAGCAAGGCAGAAGAATGAATTAGTGATCTAGAAGACCAACTGACAGAAAAGAAGGATAAAGAGGAGACCTGGGTGAAACAACTCAAATTCATGAAAACAGAATCAGAGAAATAAGTGACACCATGGAATTTTCCAATGTCAGAATTATTGGGATCCCTGAGGGGTTGGAGAGAGAAAGAGGACTAGAAGATATATTTGAGCAAATCGTAGCTGAGAACTTCCCTAATCTAGGGAATGAAACAAACATTTGTGTCCTAGAGGCAGATATGTTTTCCCAAGATCAAGGAAAACAGACCAACATCTGGCATGTAATAGTAAAACTCGCAAATCTTAGAACCAAGGAAACCATCTTAAGGGCAGTTAGGGGGAAGAGATTCCTTATGTATAGAGGGAGGGACATCAGAATAACATCAGACCTATCCAGAGAGACCTGGCAAGCCAGAAAGGCCTGGCAAGACATGATCAGGGTACTAAACGAGAAGAACATGCAGCCAAGAATACTTTATCCGGCAAGGCTTTCATTTAGAATGGATGGAGAGATGCAGAGCTTCCAAGACCAGAAGAAACTGAAAAAATATGTGACCACTAAGCTGGCCCTGCAGGAAATATTAAGGGGCATTCTATAAAAGGAGAAAGACCCCAAGAGTGATATAGAACAGAAATTTACAGAGACAATCTATAGAATCAAAGACTTCACAGGCAACATGATGACAATAAATTCATATCTTTCAGTAATCACTCTCAAAGTGAATGGCCTAAATGCTCCCATAAAATGGCACTGGGCTGCAGATTGGGTAAAAAGACAGGACCTATCCATATGCTGTCTACAAGAGACTCATTTGGAACCTAAAGATACATCCAGACTGAAAGTGAAAGGATGGAGATCCATCTTCCATGACAATGGACCTCAAAAGAAAGCAGGGGTAGCAATTCTTGTATCAGACAAATTACATTTTAAGCTAAAGACTGTAGTTAGAGACACAGAAGGACACTATATCACTCTTAAAGGGTCTATCCAACAAGAAGATCTAACAATTGTAAATATCTGTGCCCCCAACATGGAGCAGCCATCTACATAAGCCAACAGTTAACCAAAATAAAGAGTCATATTGATAATAATACATTAATTTTAGGAGACCTCAATGCTCCACTCTTAGCAATAGGCAGATCATCTAAGCAGAAAATCAACAAAGAAACAAGAGCTTTGAATGACACAATGGACCAGATGGACCTTATAGATATATAAAGAACATTCCACCCTAAAACAACAGAATACTCATTCTTCTCGAGTGCACACAGAACTTTCTCCAGAATAGGTCACATACTGGGTCACAAATCAGGTCTCAACTGATACCAAAAGATTGAGATTATTCCCTGCATATTATCAGACCATAATGCTTTAAAACTGGAATTCAATCACAAGAAAAAATTTGGAAGAAATTCAAACACTTGGAAGCTAAAGACCACTCTGCTCAAGAATGTTTGGGTCAACCAGGAAATCAAAGAACTTAAACATTTCATGGAAACCAATGAGAACAAAAACACATCAGTCCAAAACCTATGGGATACTGCAAAGGCGGTCCTAAGGGGGAAATACATAGCCATCCAAGACTCACTAAAAAAAGTAGAAAAATCCCGAATTCACCAATTAACTTTACCTTAAAGAACTAGAGAAAAAGCAACAAATGATGCCTAAGCCATGCATTAGAAGAGAATTAATTAAGATTAGAGCAGAGATCAATGAATTAGATATCAGAAAGACAGTAGATCAGATCAATGAAACTAGAAGCTTGTTCTTTGAAAGAATTAATAAGATCAATAAACCACTGGCCAGACTTATCCAAAAGAAAAGAGAAAGGACCCAAATTAATAAAATTATGAATGAAAGGGGAGAGATCATGACTAACACCAAGGAAATAGAAACAATTATCAGAAATTATTATCAACAACTATATGCCAATAAATTAAGCAACCTGGAAGAAATGGATGCCTTCCTAGAAACCTATATACTGTCAAGACTGAAACAGGAAGAAATTGACAACCTCAATAGGCCAATAACCAGTAACGAGATTGAAGCAGTGATCAAAAACCTCCCAAAAAACAAGAGTCCAGGGCCTGATGGATTCCCTGGGGAATTCTACCAAACATTCAAAGAAGAAATAATACCTATTCTACTGAAGCTGTTTCAAAAAATAGAAACAGAAGGAAAACTTCCAGGCTCATTCTATGAGGCCAGCATTACCTTAATCCCCAAACCAGGCAAAGACCCCATCAAAAAGGAGAATTTCAGACTGATATTCCCTGATGAATATGGATTCCAGAATTCAACAAAATCCTAGCTAACAGGATCCAACAATACTTTAAAAGGATCATCCACCACGACCAAGTGGGATTTATCCCCAGGATGCAAGCATGGTTCAACATTCACAAATCAATCAATGTGATAGAACACATTAATAGGAGAGAGAAGAACCATGTGGTCCTCTCAATAGATGTAGAAAAAGCATTTGACAAAATACAACATCCTTTCCTGATTAAAACTCTCCAGAGTACAGGGTTAGAGGGAACATTCCTCAAGTTCACAAAATCCATCTATGAAAAACCCACAGTGAATATCATCCTCAATGGGGAAAAGATGAGAGTCTTTCTCTTAAGATCAGGAACATGTCAAGGATGCCCACTCTTGCCACTGTTGTTCAAGATAGTACGAGAAGTCCTAGCAACATCAATCAGACAACAAAAGAAATAAAATTGTATTCAAATTGGCAAAGAAGAAGTCAAATTCTCTCTCTTTGCAGATGACATGATACTTTATGTGGAAAATCCAAAAGACTCCACCCCCAGATTGCTAGAACTCATACAGCAAATCAGTAATGTGGCAGGATACAAAATCAATGCCCAGAAATCAGTTGCTTTCTTATACACTAACAATGCAACTGTAGAAAGAGAAATTAGAGAAACAATTCCATTTACAATAGCACGAAAAACCATAAGATACCCCGGAATAAACCTAACCAAAGAGGTAAAGGATCTGTACTCTAGGAACTACAGAACACTCATGAAAGAAATTGAAGAAGACACAAAAAGATGGAAAATGATTCCATGCTCATGGATCAGAAGAATAAACATTGTTAAAATGTCTATGCTACCCAGAGCAATCTATACCTTCAATGTCATCCCGGTGAAAATTCCAATGACATTTTTCAAAGTGCTGGAACAAACAATCCTAAAATTTGTATGGAATCAGAAAAGACCCCGAAGCACCAAGGAAATGTTGAAAAAGAAAAACAAAGTTGGGTGCATCACGTTGCCTGATTTCAAGCTATATTACAAAGCAGTGATCACCAAGACAGCATGGTACTGGCACAAAAACAGACATATAGACCAGTGGAACAGAATACAGAGCTCAGATATGGACCCTCAACTCTACGGTCAGATAATCTTTGACAAAGCAGGAAAAAATATGCAATGGAAAAAAGACAAGTCTCTTCAATAAATGGTGTTTGTAAAATTGGACAGCTACATACAGAAGAA
>NC_138370.1:83729053-83738417 GCF_054177405.1 Leptonychotes weddellii
TCTCCAAAGAAGACATATAAATGGCTAACAGACACATGAAAAAATGTTCATCATCACTAGCCATCAGGGAAATTCAAATCAATACCACACAGAGATACCACCTTACACCAGTTAGAATGGCAAAAATTGACAAGGCAAGAAACAACAAATGTTGGAGAGGTTGTGGAGAAAGGGGAACCCTCTTACACTGTTGGTGGGAATGCAAGTTGGTACAGCCAGTTTGGAAAACAGTGTGGAGGTGCCTCAAAAAAATTAAAAATAGAACTACCCTATTACCCAGCAATTGCCTGCTGGCTTTTTACCCCAAAGCACAGATGTAGCGAAAAGAAGGGCCACATGCACCCCAGTGTTCATAGCAGCAATGTCCGCAATAGCCAAACTGTGGAAAGAGCCGAGATGCCCTTCAACAGATGAATGGACAAAGAAGATGTGGTCCATATACACAATGGAATATTACTCAGCCATCAGAAAGGATGAACACCCAACTTTTACATCAACATGGGGAGATTATGCTAAGTGAAATAAGTCAAGCAGAGAAAGTCAATTATCATATGGTTTCACTTATTTGTGGAACATAATAACATGGAGGACATTAGGAAAAAGAAGGGAAAAATAAAGAGGGGGAAATCGGAGTGGGAGATGAACCATGAGAGACTATGGACTCCAAGACACAAACTGAGGGTTTTAGAGGGGAGGGGGGTGGGGGGGATGGGTTAACCCAGTGATGGGTATTAAGGAGGGCACGTACTACATGGAGCACTGGGTGTTATAGACAAACAATGATCATGGAACACTACATCAAAATCTAATGATGTAATGTATGGTGATTAACATAACAATAAAAAATTTTTTAAAAAGATAATATACCAATTTCATTAAAAAAACTAATGATGTATTGTATGGTGACTAACATAACATAATAAAATTAAATTAAAAAAATAAAATAAAAAAGAGCATTATCACCTTTTTAATGTTTATTAATATATTCCGATTATATGACATACTTTCTCCAAAAGTAATCATACTTCAAATGTGTTTTGAATATTTTATGATGTAGATTTATTGCTATGATCACTCACTTTCCATTTTTATTCATGTAGATTTTTTAAATCTATAACTAATGCTACATCCAAAAAGAAGATATATATCTACATAAAATTGTTAATAAAACTTATACATATTCACTATACATATTCATAACAGTGTTTGACAGTTATAAAATGTTTAATTTTCCCTAATTAGGATAAATGGAGGGACAGAATACTTTATTTTCATTTTTTCCCACTAAAACAAGCTTCTTTTAAAATTAAAGTTGTCTTTCATGTGTTTATTACCCCAAATCATCAACCCCTGTCATGACTATAATTAATAACAAACTGTACCTAAGTGTTATTTTTCTTTTTAGAGATTTTATTTAATTTTTTGAGAGAGAGAATGAGAGAGAGAGAGAGGAGCACATGAGAGGGGGGAGGGTCAGAGGGAGAAGCAGACTCTCTGCTGAGGAGGGAGCCCGATGCGGGACTCCATCCCGGGACTCCAGGATCATGACCTGAGCCGAAGGCAGTCGCTTAACCAACTGAGCCACCCAGGTGCCCTAAATGTTATTTTTATGCAGAAAAAATTATGAGGAAAATAGGTAATGTTACTATAATTTTTGGTGTGTCTTATTAAATTCATCCCAATAATAGGATATAATTAAATAATAAGGCATTTTTTTCAATTATGTTATTCTTAGAAGCAGAAAAATGAAAAAAAAATGTAGATAGTCTTCCTATTACAAATGTTGAAAGATTTTTTTTTTTAATTTCCCTTTGTTTTTTGATACATACATGGCATCTCTTATGGACACTAGAACAGAGATGCCCTATAATTTCTCAAAACTGAAAATGGATATTTTCAAATACTCTCAGACATTATTTCATTTTTATTATTTAAAAAAATTGGACAAAGCAAAAGTCTAATAAGTTTAGTAGTGTCATTTACTCAGAAGAAATAACAAATTTAATTTATAATCTTGAAACCCTACTGAAAGGAGAATTACAACTCTGAACCTACATCTATCATGACAGCTAACTGATTAACTCAGAAATAATGTAATTTTAGTTTGAAACTAGGGAAAAGTATATTCACCCTACACTATATTTCATTCATATGCTACTTAAGATTGTAGCTACTGCTTTTATTTATAGATGACATGAGTTAAATTTATGCATGGAAATTCAGTGATTGTTTCAGAGTATGGAATTTCAATTACTGTGTCTCAGAAATCACACACTTTATGAGTACAAAACTTTAAGCCTCAAATGATGCTTGTCATATTTTTCTACTCCCATCACATATTTAACAATTCTATTACCTAATTCAGAGGTACGCAGTAGTATAAGGGAAGGAAATGATTATTTTTATAACATTTACTTTTCAACTAGTATGTATAGTTACTAATAGCAGATGGTATACACCAGGAGGGAAGGGGAATGCTAAAGTGTAAATATTCCTAGAAGAAAAATTTAAAACAAAAATGTAATTATGACACAGTTCAAAATTGTATGTCATCTATTCATTCTATAATCACATGCTGAGTTGATATTTACACCCTGCCAGGAACAAAGCTCAGCCTACCACTGAGGTATTAGGTCAAGATACATTGTCAAGAAAGTCTCTGTCAACCACGGTGGGCACTGTGACTCTAGGAGGAGGTGGCAATTATTTCATGACTAGGTTGAAGGGAGATATCTGTAGTGGCAAAACATAATGATTTCCTGAACTTAGGCAGAAGTAACAGAATGAAGAGAAAGCTAAATAAAAACAGTAAAAACCTGAGATACATAGTACTTGGTAATTATGTATATGATTGGAGAAAGGAAAATGTGAATATGATTCTAAATTTTCCTTTGGCAACTGGGGAGATGTTAAATATCATAATTGGATAGTAGGCTATTAAAACAATAATCAAAAACTTGGAGAAGGATCATTTTGCCAATCATACTAATTCTAGTTCTAGTGTCGGTCTTATTCACGTCCAATTTTTGATATTGCTGCTGGGTTAAGTTTATTTAACTACAGTTTTAATCATACTATATACTTTAACTAACATGTCCATTTAACTATTCATAAAGTCTGCACTATGCTGATTTTCAAGACCCTATGTGATACGGTCTACTCACTTCCCAGGCTTATTTGCTATCAACATGTCTCCACTGAGTCTGTGCTCCAATTATACCAAAGAGCTTGCAGGTACAAGAATATACTGGTCCTTGTGGAAGGTGTAAGAGATATTTCGAATTTAACATGTCTAGAGGAAACTCGGTTTTTCAACACTAATCTTATCATCCCAGCAAATGGAAACACTGTTTCAGTCTCTAAAACTAGGAGTCAGATTTGAGCACTGCCTTCCTCTCATTTTCCATGTCTGTTAGCCAATCTTGTTAACAAAATCTTCAAAATGTATTCTGAATTGGACTGGTTCTCATTAAAGAAGTGCTACTCTTTTGGTTTTCACACTGGTATCTGTCATGTTGATTATTAGGAAAACGTTTGGTTTCCCTGCTTCCACCCCTGCCTTGTACAATCTAATCACACATTGGTCAGAGTTCTTTAAAACTTAAATCCGATAAAGCACAACTTTATTCAAAACCCTCCAGTCAGTATAAAATCCAGAGTTCTTCCCATGCCCTAAAAGGCCATTCATGTTCTTTCCACGTCCTTTCCTCCTCTCATCTCTTTTTCAGGTCCTGACTCTCTCTGGCTCACTCATTCCCTATTAGCCACACTAGCCTCCTTGCTGTTTCTTAAACACGTCAACCACACTCCTGCCTCACAGTCTTGTCCTTACTATTTCTTCTACTCGAAAGCTATTGTATCCTGTTTGTTCTTACTTCCTTCAGATCTTTAGTCAAATATCATCATCTCAATGGACTAGCCTTATAAAACAGTAAGTACCACTTCCCCAACCCCCTCATTCCCCTTACTCTGCTTTTCTTTAATTATTCACTACCCGAGATATTATGTTTATTAGTCTATTTATTGATTGGTTTGGGTAAGTTTTGTCAAAACAGAGATGTTGCATGTTTTGTTCAGGATAGCATCTACAGGGCTGGCATTCAAAAACCACTTGCTAAATAGGTAAAGAATGCAGCATGCCTGGCAGTCTGTCTCAGATCTTTGTGTCTCTTGCCAGCTTTTCCCACTTCCTGGGGGAAAGTTCATGTTCTTCCAGGTCCTGGCTATCTGGTGAATAAATCCTACTAAATCTTTCCATAGAGTTAGAATACTATCTTCCTTCTGGGGTGTCTGGGTGGCCAGCAGATTAAGGATCCCACTCCTGATTTTGGCATACGTTCGTGACCTCAGGGTTGTGAGATGGAGCCCCAGGTCAGCTCAGGGCTCAGGGCTCCCGACTCTGGACTCGGGGCTCAGTTTGGAGTTCGCTTGTCCCTCTGCCTCCCACTTGTCCCCTCCCTCTGCTTGCAAGCACACATGTTTGCTCCCTCTTTCTAAAACAAACAAACAAATAAATAAAATCTTTAGAATACTATCTTCCTTCTGAGAACTTCTCTGGCACCCTGCTCAGGTCAGATTCCTCCACTCTTCCCTCTGGTAATCTACAGTAACCTCTGTGAACATCTTACACATCTCCTGTAATGCTTAGGTGTCTTTAACAATTTATATGTCTAAAAGTACCTTGTGGATGGATAACAAATTGTACTCATATTTGCACACTCAAAGTATAAAGCTTAGCATGTAGTAAGCATTTAATGATTATTTATTAAATCAATATGTAAATAGAAATGATCTCTATATGTTTGACATTCTTCCTTTGAAATGTTAATGAAGAACAAAAGCTAAAGACCCCTATTGTGTTAGCTTTATGTCCTTGTCTCTAATAACTTATATTTAATAGTAATGACTATAGCAATAAAAATAATAATGCCAATGATATTGTGCATTTCTTTATGGGCACTGCTCTAAGGGCTTTTGTGGTAATAACTCATTTATTCAATCTGGTGAGTTAATGATCTTAATTTTACACTTGAGTAATTGAGGTACTGGAGTGTTAAGCAGCTCGTCCTCACTCGCTAATAAGAACACTCAGGTAGTATGCCTCCAGAGCCTCTGTCCTCCATCACTAGTTCCCTGTATTGTCTTTCTCACTGTGCAAGACTATTTCCTTTTATTTTATCCCAAGATGTACAAAGAAAAAAGTTTTTGAGAGAGACAAATGTTTATTGACTACCGAACTAAATCTCAGAGGAACTTTCATGAGTCTTGCATGGTATAAATCTATTTCTGTGGTTCAGTATTTCTCATAAAAAATTGTACTTTATTGGTCTCTGATGTCTATGTATCTTATTAAGGCACATTCTATATGGCTGGTTGTTTCATTAATTTTAAAAGCTTTATTTTATATCACTTTAATTTACTTCATAATATATATGTAAAATTTTGTAGTTAATTATTTACTTACAGCTCAAACCAGGAATTATACAGATATGACTGACAAGGTCTCTCCCAGGGGTAAATATAGCTTATTCTTTTTTCCTATAAAATATTTTTAAGGAACAATTATATTAAAGGGAAAGGTCCTCAGTACATTCATATATAAGCATAACTTATCTTGTTGCATTAAGTTGTTCTAAATAGGACAAATTTGAGGGATATGTATGGCTATTGAAATAATTCCCTTGATTTTAGCAATAGGAACCCTATTATATTAAACTTTACCTGGTTATTACCATCTAAGGAAGACTTGACAATCATCTTAATCACTCACATCACCACGTTAGAGAACAGTTGAGAAAAGAGAGATGATGACATGTTGTATTTAGAGAAAATCCAAAAAGAATGTATGTAAAAATTATTAGGTTAAATAGGCGAATTTAGCAAGGTAGCAATACATATATTTATATACATATATAAATGTATCAATTTAGAAAGAGGTTAAGTATATAGTTGACCCTTGAAAAATTCAAGTGTTCGGGGCACTGAGACCCCCATGCAGTCAGAAATCCCTGCATAACTTCCAACTCCCCAAAACTTAACTACTAATAACCTACTGTTGACTGGAAGTCTTACTGATAACATACACAGTTAATTAACACACATTTTATCTGTTATGTATTATATATTGTATTCTTAAAGGAAGCCAGAGAAAAGAAAATATTATTAAGAAGATTATAAGGAAGAAAAATACATTTACAGTACTATACTGTATTATTGACCCTGTAAGTTTATGTCATCTGTTTACAAGTTGAATCATCTATTAGTACCTACATCAAAGTTTTTTTGTTGTTGTTAGAACAACTCAGCAAAAAATGTTTTTTAAATTATTTTCTGGGCTTTCATTCTGCTGTTGTCATGATGACTCATTTTGGTCTCTATTTCTTTTTTATTATTATGTTATGTTAGTCACCATGTAGTAAGTCATTAGTTTTTGATACAGTGTTCCATGATTCATTGTTTGCATATAACACCCAGTGCTCCATGCAATACGTGCCCTCCTTAATACCCATCACCAGGTCAACCCATCCCCCCACCCCCTCCCCTCTAAAACCCTCAGTTTGTTTCTCGGAGTCCAGAGTTTCTCATGGTTCGTCTCCCCCTCTGATTCCCCTCCCTTCATTTTTCCCTTCCTTCTCCTAATATCCTCCATGCTATTCCTTATGTTCCATAAATAAGTGAAACCATATGATAATTGACTTTCTCTACTTGACTTATTTCACTTAGTATAATCTCCTCCAGTCCCATCCATGTTGATGCAAAAGTTGGGTATTCATCCTTTCTGATGGCTGAGTAACATTCCATTGTATACATGGACCACATCTTCTTCATCCATTCATCTGTTGAAGGGCATCTTGGCTCTTTCCACAATTTGGCTATTGTGGACATTGCTGCTATGAGTCTCTCTCCTTTTTAAGGAACCAGCTGCCTATTTTATTTTTTTAAATTTTTCTTTTACCTTTTTTCCAGGAAGCTCTGTGCCCAATGTGGGCCTTGAACTCATGACCCCAAGATCAATAGTCTCATGTCTACCAACCGAGCCAGCCAGGCGCCCCTAACATTTTCTTATATGATACAAAACCCTGTAGATGTCCTAGGTATTACTAATGCTATATATCAAAAATGTAAAGATAATGTGATAAAAAAATTGACTTTCCTTAAAGGTACAATTATTCATGCACTGATAGTGAAAAAGCAGTGATATATTTGCTTTATGGTAGCCTAGCCTATACACTAATGAATGAATCATTATAAAATGTTTAGGGCATACAGTATTATATTTATAATACACTATTGGAAAGAAATGTTGTTACATTATTTAAAAAAAAACACCTGTGATGATAAGCTGATATTCATTTTCTCCAATTATGAAAGAGACAGGCATACTGTATGGTAATGTAATTATTAGAAAGCAGTTATAAAACAGTAAGAAAACACATTAATTTTATAATAAATGTCACTCACCTTATGCCTATGTAAGGATAGGCTATCTATCCCCTTCCACACAAGTCTTGCACATGGTGTTCTAAATGATCAATACGTAGACAATGATGATGATGACACAGTTCTTGCTGTACAATTATCAGATTTTCACATGAAGACACACACATACACAACAGGTAAGTTTAATAGCTATAGGCATGATGATTATTTACTATTCATTAAATGGAAGTGGGTCATCATAAAGATCTTCATCCCCATCATCTTCATGTTGAGTAGGCTGAGGAGGAGGAAGAGGGATTGTTCTTTCTGTCTCAGGGGTGGCAGAGGCAGAAGATGTGGAGGAGGAAGGGGAAGCAAGAGAAGCAGGCACACTTGGTGTGACTATGGAAATACATCATCATTTCTGAGTTTTCTGCTTTTTCATTTCTCCAAAACTGTGCCTATCCAGAACCAATTTTTCTGCCATTTGCTTTAGTATTAGTGCACATATTATAGAAGGGTCCTTGTCATCAAAGAATTCAAAAGAAGTCTTAAAATATCTTAAAATATATCTTAAAATATCTTAAAATACCCTCCTCCTAGATTGTCTAATGTCAATTTGTTTTCCGGCGCTGCTTCTATGTTTTCTTCCTTAGGGTCTGGCACTGGTTCAGAAGCACACATCTCTGTCAAGTCATCTTCTATTCAGTCCTCTGGTGTGGTGTCTATTAGCTCTTGATTTTCTCTAAGATCCGTATATTGAAACCCTTCACCCTTTACCTTTTTTTTTTTTTCCCTATCCACACTCTCTTTCATGATTTTTTTTTGATTGGCTGTCATAAATCCTCTGAAGTCATGCACAACATCTGGACACAGTTTTCTCCAGAAGGAATTTGTTTCTCGGGCTTGATGGCTTTCACAGCTTTTTCAATTAACAATGATGGCATCTTCAGTGGTGTAATCATTCCAGACTTTCATGGTGTTCTCTCTTATCAGGGTTCTTTTCCATAGTGTTGACAATTCTTTCCATAGAGTACCATGTGTAATGAGCCTTATAGGTTCTTATGACCCCCTGATCTAGAGGTTAAATTAGAGACATTGTGCTTGGGGGCTAGGAGACCACTTCAATGCCTTTGTTTTTGAATTTGTGGGGTTCTTGGTGGCCAGGGGCATTGTCCAATATCAAAAGAACTTTAAAAGACAGTTTTTCCTTTCTTTTTTTTATTAACATACAACGTATTATTTGTTTCAGGGGTACAGGTCTGCGATTCATCAGTCTTACACAATTCACAGCGCTCACCATAGTACATACCCTCCCCAACGTCCATCACCCAGCTATCCCATCCCTCCCACCCTCCTCCACTCCAGCAACCCTCAGTTTGTTTCTTGAGATTAAGAGTCTCTTATGATTTATCTCCCTCTCTGGTTTCATCTTGTTTCATTTTTCCCTTCCTTCCCCTATGATCCTCTGCCTTGTTTCACAAATTCCACATATCATTGAGATCATATGATAATTGTCTTTCTCTGATTGACTTATTTTGCTTAGCATAATACCCTCTAGTTCCATCCATGTCATTGCAAATGGCAAGATTTCAATTTTTGATGGCTGCATAATATTTCATTATCTTTATCCACATCTTCTTTATCCATTCATCTGTTGATGGAAATCTAGGCTCTTTCCATAGTTTGACTATTGTGGACATTGCTGCTATAAACATTGGGGTGCAGGTGCCCCTTCGGATCACTACATTTGTATCTTTGGGGTAAATACTCAGTAGTGCAATTGCTGGGTTGTAGGGTAGCTCTATTTTCAACTTTTTGAGGAACCTCCATACTGTTTTCCAGAGTGGCTGCACCAGCTTGCATTCCCACCAACAGTGTAGGAGGGTTCCCCTTTCTCTGCATCCTTGCTAACATCTGTTGTTTCCTGACTTACTAATTTTAA
>NC_138370.1:83738517-83773134 GCF_054177405.1 Leptonychotes weddellii
TCTTCTGCCCATTTCTTGATTGGATTATTTGTTCTTTGGGTGTTGAGTTTGAGAAGTTCCTTATAGATTTTGGATACTAGCCCTTTATCTGATATGTCATTTGCAAATATCTTCTCCCATTCTGTCAGTTGTCTTTTTGTTTTGTTGACTGTTTCTAAAGGGCAGTTTTTCACTGGTCAGGTACCTTCTGACTTCAGGGACAAAGCATCATTGGAACCAAGCCAGGAAAAGGGTTCTTGTTTTCCAGGCCTTCTTGTTGTATTACTAAAAGACTGGCAGTTGTTTATCTTTTTGGGGCTTAGCAGCTTTATAGATAAGGGCAGTCCTGATCATAAACCCGACTGCCTTTGCATGAAACAGTAGACTTAGCCTACCCCTTCCTGTCCTAAATCCTTGTTTACTTCTCTTCCTTACTAATGAATGTTTTTGTGGCATTTTTTTCCAGAATAGGGCAATTTTGTCTGCATTAAAAACCTGTTCTGGCAGATATCCTTTCTCCTCAATGATTTTCTTAGTACACAATTTACTGAAGAGACAAACTGCTGATGCAGAGAGGATTTGTGTCCCATGGTGTTTTAATTAAAGCAGATTCTCCCAACTCTTGATTTCAGCAATAGCAACAGGAGGTGGCTACAAAATTATTCCAATGGTATAGTATGTATGACAGTTAATTTTATGCTGTTATTATTTAACACTATGTCTTTATATGTGTTTAGAATTCTGACTGTCAAGGGTCATATATGGTCTGTAAGTGTTTGTGTGCGTAAGTTTGTTTTTCTTTTTAAGATTTTTATCTTAAAGTGATCTCTACACCCAACAGGGGGCTTGAAACCATGACCCTGAGATCAAGAATTTCATGCTCTTCTGATTGAGCCAGTCAGGTGCTCTTGTAAGTTTTGATAAGTTTTAATTTTTTATAATAGTTTTGTGTATATTCTATGGTAGTAAATGATAAAAGAGATTAGTATCGATATAGATTTTATACATTCATGACATATCTTTTCCTTAATTTTTTGATATTTCTAGGCTATGCAGTTTGTGATTTTTTTCAAATTATCACAAATTTTTAGAGAAAAATATTTCCAATATATGTATTGAAAAAAACTCCATAAAAGGGGATCCATGCAGTTCAAACTGTGCTGTTAAGGTCAACTTTATTTCTATATGGAGCAATACATTTTTAGTAAATGTAATGTCTGAGATTATTTTTAAGGTTTATTATGGAAAATTTTAAATATATAAATATGTAGAGAAAATAATAATAATAAACATGTACCATTTGTTCTTATCAACTCATGGCAAATCTTGCTTTCTCTATAACTCTTGCCAATTCCTTCTATTTCTGGTTTATTTTGAAAAAAAAAATGTCAAGAATCATATTGTTTCACCTTTAATATTTCAGTATGGTCTGTTAATAATAAGCACTCATTTTGAAACATAATCATATATCTATTATCATAACAGATTATTAAGAATACTTCTTAATATTATGAAATATCCAGCTAGTGTTCAAATTCTCTGATGGTCTCAAAATTTCCTTTATAGAATATTTGTTAGAATTGAGATACAAATAAGATTCATATATTAAAATTGGATTAAATAAGATTTCTCTTATAACTTCAAGCCCCTCTTTTTCTAAACTTCTGTGTGTGTGTGTGTGTGTGTCCTAGAAGTTTATTTGCAGAAGAGTTCAGGTGATTTGCACCATATAATTTTCTGGAGTATGAAATTTGTTCATTGCATCACTTTGGTATTGTTTAGCTTGTATTCTGTTTGTTATGTTCTCTATAAATTGGTAGTTATATGTAGAGGCTTGATCAGATTCTGGTTTAGAATTTGTTTATAATACTTTGTAGGTGGCATTGTAATTCCATCCTAAGATACATAATACAGAAAGTTAAAAAAATTAGAATGAAACTTCCACCTATGTAACTTTGCCTCCTAGATTATTCTGAGATTACACTGAATCCATTGATTTCTGCCTTATTCAAACTACAAAGCTTCAATTAAAATATATTTTTGCTGAAAAAATAATAACTTAAAAAAATAAAGTACAAAGCTTCTGTTTTGTTTTATTGGAACTGACTAAAATGTAGTAAATTATGTTAATTTGCTAGGAAATTGTTAAACATAAGTGATGAGGAAGACTTTTAATATTAAGTCCACCTATTTGCTTTTTTAAACTGACCTTTGTTTATTTCATTAGCTATCAACAAATCTTTATAATATCATACATATATTTAAAAATTCCTTTGATCCTTAATTTAATGCCTGAAAACTCTGAGAGGAATGTTGAAGCATCTAGAATCTCAGGGATAAACTGAGATTGTTGGTCATTTAGTTTTCTTTATAGCTCATTTTCAAAGCAAATATAAATCCTGAGATGCCATTGCTTAAGTTTTGAAAAGGTCCAGGATAGTTCATGTCTATCTCTGAGCTTGGATTTCTTCTACTTCCAGATTATTAATCATGAAAAGTTTAATTGTGAAAATACTAAATTGGAAAATCATTTAGATCTCCTTATTAGTAATTCTACTCTGATAGATTCAATGCCATGTGTGTGGTCACCAGACTTTATTAAAGAATTCTGCAAATAGTCACTTTGGATTTTTTCATAAGTGCTTTTTACTGCCAGCTCCAAATGGACTTTGATAATTTGTATGGTTTATTCAGGGTGTCACTTGGAATTAAACTAAAGACTCTTTAGAGACTACAAATATGAAACTGTATTCAGAAAACATTCTGCCTAGTGGTACAAAGTGCTACATCAGGTACACAGCAAATGTAAAAAGAAATGCAGTCTGAAGTCTAAAAAATCAAAGAGAGAAACAGAGAAACTGACAACATATAAGGGGGTAGAGGAAGAGATAACTATAGAAGATGCAGAAATAAGGAAATCAAAACATTTGTTTTACACTGCAATGGAGCATAAAAAATTCAGCCAATAGATGAATTAAATTTAGGAGTGGTTTGAAGCACAAGGATATATTGATATAAAACAAGAAAGTGGGATGAAATAGGAAGAAAATGAAAATGAAAACGTAAAGACCTGCCGATCAGACTAGCTGACAGAGTTAGGTCTGGATTGCTAGTATTGCTGGTCCCCCATCCTCCCCCCCACAAATCTAAAACAACTTGTCTTCCTAGTTTTGGGGGCCCACCTTGACCTTATGTATTATTAAGTAAATAAAGAAACTCTAACAGAATCTCTAGAACAAAACCTGTCTGACTCTCATTTCATGTCCCCGTTCTGCTTCAGGGACTTCTGCCATATTCCTAAAACCTAGTCCTTGTATTTTCCCCAGTAAGTGGCAGGCACTCTTTATTTCTCTGCCTGATTTTGGTCATTTTTATAGCTCAAGGAGCAGAGTTTGTCTGCCCCTGTGGCTGACTCCTGCTACTCAGTGGCTCCTTATGTAGGATCCCTGCCTGTTTCATGTCTCCCTCTCTGCTTGCCCATGTAGTTATAATATCACCTAGTCCTGTCCTTCCAGTCAGCACTGTGGAAATCCCTTGTTGGTATTTCTCTGATGCCATGTTCTGCTGCCATTTGTTTTAAATACTGTGTTCTGCTTGCCAGATCCGGTTTCCACCTGCAGTTGTATTTGTCCCCAAAGACTTGTTTCATTTGAATATTCATCTGGATTCAGTTTGAAAATGTCATCCCTTCTTAAGATGGCAATTTTAAGTCACTTAAAGAGTAGGCATAACTGTGGTCAATAAAATGACCATTCTCCCCATTGCCCCAGAAAAGGATCCATGTTTTGGCATCTCAGTGACTGTGAACTGGAACTGCTGCTGCTGGAGGAATTGCCCTCCCACAAACACCCCAGAGTAAGCTCCACACTGGCTGTCATGGTCTAGAACCACTTCCTGCTTCTCTTCCACTGCTTCACCCAACCTACTTCTCTCTCCCAAGACACCATCATTCATCATATTGCTTGTTGCATGTGAGTACCTGCAGGTCCCTACAGGAACACAGTATTTAGAAATCTTTATACCTTATCTTCCCTTGAACTGATGCTTGGAATGTGTTAGAATACTGATCCAGCTGCTGGAATTGGGGCTGGAGAAGAAAAGATGTGTAAAGGACTCTAGTGTCTAATGGTAGCTATGACCTGAATCAGAATTTTAAGTGTTTCCATAGAAGCAGTGTCACATATTTATGTATTTACTAATGTATTTAGTTATCCAACATATATTTCTTATATACTAACCATGAACCAAGCCCCATAATGAAATAAAAACTAGTTTATTAAATATTATTTTTCTACTTAGGATAAATTATAGATTTAATAGACCTTGGCAAATAAGAAATCTGGTCATTATTACAGTACAATTTCTAAGGGAAAATCCATTTCAAGTTCAACAATCTGTCTATCATAGACTTGCTAGAAAGCTCTTACTACAGCACTCCAACCTACAACTGTGAGTTATGGTGGCATTATGGCCTGAAGTTACATTCTTGTGCTTATTTATTGATACCATCTAATGTTATAAGTCGTTTTCCATTAGAGAAATCATGTTTAAGGAACAAATAATGTAGTTTTGAAGAAAAAAATAGCTCTTCTTTGGAAGGCTACACATATATTTGTGGAGCTTGTTCACTTCATGATTCTGAGGGACACCATTCAGAGAGACTGCAATGCAGTTTTTGCCTCTTAGAGTTATGCAAGGCATAATCAAGATAGGAGAAGGGATTCTTGCTGCTTACCTGACCCTTATCTTTACCTTGATCTTGAAAGCAGTGTGTCTAGACTACAGATACTTATAAAAATCTCAGGGTTTGTTGTTTATTTGCATGCTTTACCAGAGCATCAACTGATAATTTCTTCTTTTCTACATTGGTCGTTTCTCTGAATAACCTGACATTCAGGTATCAGACAGCAAAAATGTAGACACCATGTTAGTTAACTATAATACTGCTGTTTTTCTTAATACAGACTCAGCTGTGAACCATCATGAGGCAATATTTCCAGCACTTAGGGAATTGAATGCTTCAGTCTAAAGGAGGAACCTGGGAGAGGAATCAAAATATCTACTACGGAATAAGAAGTGCTCAGGAGGGAGACCGTATAGTGAGGGCAGTTAGACAGAGTAACATCTCAAATGTGTGGTCATGGGTTTCAGATACTTATTTACACTGGTGCTGGAGAGAGTCAGTACTGGTGACTAGCATCATGTTGAATTCAAGCGTAGCTTGCATGCATCAGTTTCATCAAAGAAAGTGAGCAGCACAGAGTCAGGATGTTGGATAAGAGCAGATGATTATCCAAATATCTGGACTATAGTTGTCTCTGGGGAGAAAACTGAGCAGCTAAAATTAAGGAGTGAACTAAAATGAGATTATTTTATTTAATGACTTATTTGGGAGAACTCTGGGAATTAGGCATGTTATATCAATAAAAGGGAGAATAAGTGAAGATAGAGGTGAAAAAGAATTCCTCAGGCCTTAGCTGTAGTCTAAGCTGTGTCGATAAAGGGTAAATTCAACTTGATGATGAGGATGAACTACTTCTGGTCTGAGGCAGGCTAGGATGAACTGCACTGCTGAATATTTTCCTGCCCTGTTGCACTGGTGGGATCAGCAGCAGGGCTGGAAGCAGTAGTAGTTTGATCCATCTCCAAAGAGAGGATGTGAGTTCCTCATCTTCCCTCCAAACTACTTTCCCCTAAGATCATTCTGCTTAAATGAACCTCAGCGAACAAACATACCATCTGATTTTAGTATGGCCAAGAACACCACACAGACCCAACTGAAAGAGCAATAAGAGATTTTTGACAGCTGAAGAAAGCATTTCTTTCTTATTTCCTACAGGTGAAAGTGGGAAGGTTTGATCCCTTGGGCTTAGTAAATTCCAGCATTCTCAGGAGTTTTCTCAGGAGAGAAAATCGCCAGGTAGGAAAGAAAGGCGTCCATAATATGTGAACAATATGTGAGAAGGCACCTCATTTGGTAATGAAAGGAATATGATTTCATTCTGTACCTCATGTAGTAAAGTGTTTTTATGTGAAGATTTTAGCTCTAATTTCTCTGCTTGGATACAATTTCTTGATTGAAGTACAGGGAGGTTGAACAACACAGAACCATTTGTATCAGAAGACAGAAGACTGGTTGAGGGCCCAGTGCAAGTTCTGAGCTGAGGGCTGGGTGGTACATGTATTAGGACAGACCGTGCAAGGCTTACCAGAGAGGCTGTGGGTTTAGGAACAAACTCAAGAAACTAAAGGTAAAGCCACATCGGGAGTTCTTTGGAGTTGTGGCCCAAATACAGAAAAGAAACCACTTAATACCATAAGCATCCAGCCGAGACTCCAGAAAGGCCATAGTTTTGAAGTAAGTACTATGCCCTAGAGTAAAACCCACTTACAAAGCCTCAACAATATGTTTAGGAAACTCAGAGTGTGGAGGCTGAGTCCCACCAAATTAAGCTGGTTTGGAAAACAGAGCTTTCCACAGAGGAACCCTAACAAAGTGTAAACTGAGCCTTTAAAATTTCAAGGTGATTAGTCAGTAATTGCACTACACACTAAAATTCAAAGTGATATTCTTCAGAGGAATATAACAGAATAAGGAACATTTATAACATGACCTATGCAATGTTTAATATTAAATCAAAATTTGCTAGGCATTTTTAAAAAGTAGAATATGACCTATAGTCAAGGAAAAAAAGCAATGAATAGAAACTAATCCCAAGATGGCTTGGATTTTGGATTTAGCAGACCAAGAGTTTTGAAAGCTATTATAAATTTTTTCATGGAGTTAAAGGAAAATATTTCTACATATACAGGGATCTTGGTAGAGAATAGAAACTGTGGCGGTGGAAAAGCAGAAGCACCACTAGGAAATTCTAAAACAGAAAACTACAATATCCAAAATGAAAAATTATTTGATGGGCTTGAGGGTGACAGAAAAAAAAAAAGGAGTCCATAAAACTGAATAAAAATAGAAATTAGCCAATATCAAGAAAGAAGAAGATTGAAGAAAAAGTGAGATCGAAAACCATAAAACTGCTGCAAGAAAACATAGACAGTAATTTCTTTGATATCAGCCATAGAAATACTTTTCTAAGTATGTCTCCTCAGACAAAGGAAACAAAAGCAAAAATAAACTATTGGGACTACACCAAAATAAAAAGCTTTTGCACAGTGAAGGAAACCATCAACAAAATGAAAAGGCAACGTACCAAATGGAAGAAGATATTTGCAAGTGGTATATCTGAAAAGGGGTTAATATCCAAAATATATAAAGAACTTATACAACTCAATACCAAAACAAGAAATAATCTAATTAAAAATGGGCAGAGGGCCTGAATATACATTTTCCCAAAGAAGACATACAGATGGCCAACAGATACATGAAAAGATGTTCAACATCACTAATCATCAGGAAAATGCAAATTAAAACCACAATGAGATATCACCTTACATTTGTCAGAATGGCTAGAATCAAAAAGACAAGAAATACCAGGTGTTGATGAGGATGTGGAAAAAAGGAATGCTCTTGCACTGTTGGTGGGAATGCAAATTGGTACAGACCCTGTGTAAAACAGTATGGAGATTCCTCAAAAAGTTAAAAATAGAAATACCATACAATCTGGTAATTCCACTAGGTGGGTATTTACCCAAAGAAAATGAAAACATTAATTTGAAAAGATATATGCTCCCCTATGTTTATTGCAGCATTATTTACAATAACCAAAACATGGAAGCCACCCAAGTATCTGTCCATTGTCTATTGATGAATGGATAAAGAGGTATGGGGAGATCGATCTATTTATCTATCTATACACACACACCTATATATATAATCCTCACATATAATATTGTATATATATTATATTTATATTACTCAGCCATAAAAAAAATGAGATCTTGTCATTTATGGCAACATGAATGGACCTAAAGGGTATTATGGTAAGTGAAATAAGTCAGACAGAGAAAGACAGATACCACATGATTTCACTTATATGTAGAATCTAAAAATCAAACCAAATGAACAAACACACAAACAAAAAACAGACTCTTCAATACAGAGAACAAGAACAAACCTGTGGTTGCCAGAGGGAAGGGGATGGGGGCTGGGCAAAATGGGTGAAAGGGAATTGGAGGTACGGGCTTCCAGTTAGGGGATGAATAAGTCATGGGGATCAAAGTTACAGAATAGGAAATATAGTCAGTGGCAAGTAGGGCGACAAATGTAGCTATACTTGTGGTGAGCATAGCATAGTGTATAGTTTTGTTGAATCACTATGTTGTACACCTGAAACTAATGTAACATTATGGGTCAACTGTACTTCAATAAAAAAGAAAAAAAAATTGCACAGTCTCAGAGAATAGAGGGGCAATATCCAGCAAGCTAACTACATATATAGATATATGTATATTGGTCTGAGAAGAAGACAGTGAGAATATTGTTAGAAAATATTTGAAGCTATAATGGCCAGATTTTTCCCCAATTTGATAATTAATATCTACTATCCACTGACAGATCCAAAAAACCCAAGGCTAGCTGAAAATCAAATTAAAAAGAAAATCAAGAAGTTAGTTCAATAAAAAAGATATTCCATCCAGGGAAACAATGATACAGATAAGGCTGATTTCTCACCAGAATATATGTAGGCTAGAACAAGAAAGACTTCTTTAAAGTGCTGAAAAAGCAGTCTATTCAAAATTATATTTCCAGTTAAAGTATCTTCAGAAACAAGGATGAAATAAAGACATTTTCAGATAAATAAAAATCAAGAAAATTCATTGCAAGCAGATATGTACAATAAGAAATCCTAAGAAGGCTCTTTGGGTTGATGGGAAATGATAGATGAAAACTTGGTTCTAAAATTAAGAATGAAGATACTAGAAATGGTAAAAAAAAAAAAAAAAAAAAGGATAGTAGAGGTAAATATAAAAGTATTTTTTTTCTCCTAACTTCCTTAGAAAACTGTTTAAAACAAAACATTAACATTGTTAGATGGGGTTAAAAATTTACTATGACACAGTAGCACAAAAGATGGGAAGATGAGAAGCATGAAAATGAAGTTCTACTGTTAAAAGATTGTTACAACTATAATGTATGGGGGGAGCTTACAGTGTTAAGGGGTGCAGTATTGCATCTAAATAATGGAGAAAGGGAACTTCTTCTGTTTATATTTTGATAACATAAAATGTCCAGGATATCACAATATTAAGGACTATACAAAATCTCTTCATGATAAGGATAATGAAAATATTGTAAACAACCAAAGGATTCATTGTATACCAAAGAATAAATTGGGATCCTAAATCTTTTTCCTTTCTAAGATTGAATCCCTGAATATTACAGTTGTTACTTTAGGTTCTGCAAGATTACTTTTTTATCCCATAAATACACAATTTAAAACTAAAATAGAATGTTATTTTTTTCTAGCTAAAGTCAGTCTCTGATGAAATTTGAACCAGACCAGTAGAGCAGTTTAGTCATTATTTAAATCTACATGGGCCCACTGTTAGAAAACTTCCACATTAACCCTAAGCATTCTTTAAAAAGCCCATTTGTTGGTAGACAGAAGGAAGGCTAAAACTCACGTATGACAGGGTTGTAAATATTTCTACTCAGAAAATGGAATCAAGACTCAACTCTAGTTGAGGAGAACACGCCAACTTTAAGAGAAGTTGAAATTTTGCACGGCCTACTTATCACTGGTTTCCTAAATGACCTAGGGTAAATAGAAACAGCCTTTTCATGTGGCTGCTCTGATTAAAGCAAGGTCTGTTAAGTTGGCAGTACATCATCTGAAATTTCAAAGCTTAAGTGGAAGCTGGGGTTTCTTTTCCTTCCAAAAAATCCCCCTACTCTTTATACGTGGTCAATCTGAGTGGCTGGCATGCGGTTATAAAAGTCACTGGGCAGTAATCAGGAGTGCACTGGTCCTTATGGCAGGCATCAACTTGGTTACTGCCAGGTCTTTGAACTACAAAAATAAATAGAGAATAGAAGTGCATTGTATTGGCCAAGCCCGAGGCCCAGTCATCTGTCTTGGAGCATGCTCTGGTGAGAGTGTTTAACTTGGATTCCTTCCATCACATGTGGTAGCTGCAAGAGTGAAAAAGGAGAGGAAAAGAACAATGTTAGGTGGTATATTTAATAGTGTATTGGCTTAACAATTCTCAGGAAACTGTTACTTGTATTTTTCTCTTAGCAGCCAGTGGTGGGATTCTGAATGAGTGGATGCGTGCTATAGACTACATGATTCTATTCCCTCCACTCTTGTCCATTGTTTTACGAAGGGCTTTAATAGCCGGCGTAGGTATTCCCCCAAACACTATCTACTAAAGAAAGGAAGCTTAGCTATAGCAACTCACAGGACAGTATTTTTTTGTATTCAATTTCACCAGCAGCCTTGACATCCCTGAATTAATGGGTCTCTTTCACTCTAACCCTGAAAGTTTGAAATTCATGGTAACTGGATGTTTGTTGTTTTTGGCTAAATTATCCTCTTCTATTTCTTTTCAAGGCCAGTGTAACACAAACTAAAACAATTTAGGCTCTCTCTGCCTTTTCATTCTTCTAAGTTTTCTACAATAAGAAAGGAGAACTTTACTCAACCACACTGTGCTCATAATAAACTTGATTTAAAAAAAAAAAAAAAAAAAACCTGTGGTTCCAGGAGTGGATTCTTTGTAAGGACAGTGAAGCACTCAGCTGTTCTATATTAGAAGAAATTTTGCTTGTTTCCACAGCTGAATTATCTTGCTTTCCATATTATCAAAAAGAGTACTAAGAAAATCAAATAAGAGATTTTCAAGGGATTTCAAAGGAAAAAAATATATAGCTTTTTACGGTTAAGGTTCTAGTTGCTAGCAGATCTTATTTTTTTCTAGATCATGCAGCACATATTTTGTAACCCTCATGAAAGAGCATAAAATAAATATGTCAAGGCTTCCTGTAGAAATGCGTTCATTCAGAGTTGCCAAAATAAGAGAAGCTGTTGGATTTGCCCAGACAGATGGTAAGATAGATTTATGAGCAAAATTATGTAAAAATATCAAGTTTAAGGGACTATGTATCAGAAGTGAGCGATTTGTAATGTTATACTTTTTTTTTTACTATAGATCAAGAATTGTATGGAAATTGATGCGATGTATTGTACATAGTAGACATTTTCTTAGGGTGATAGTTGACCTTAATTATATTTGTCGCAATTTGTACGAAATACGAATAACTTTCCAGGCAGCATCATTAACCAGTTTTTAAAATATTCTTCAAAACAACCCTTACAATATTACAAAAATGCATTCTGTATGTTTTCAAATAATTCTAAAATGACACAGATTGAATATTGCCGAATTAAAACATTCATTAATTCATTCAGTCAACAAAAAGGACCTACTATGGACCAGGCTCTCTTTCTATGTCCTGGACAGACAGTGGTGAGCAAAACACAGTATTGGCATTATTGAACAAATATACTAGTTTAGATAAGAAGATAAGAATAATCCTGATTATAGTAAGCAACTTGAAATTATTTTATTCATATAGACTGTAATTAAATTTTCCAAAAAATGGATTTATGGTAAAGTTGAAAACCTACTATGGGATGAAATGATATTTTGGGTGAATGAGAAATATTGGCCATAATCTAAAAAAGTCTAAATTATTTGCAAAAATGAAATTAAAGAATATCAAATCTCACAATATTTTTAAATCACTTTAGCATATATGTTTTCATTATTCATGATTTTTTTGCATTTTTAAATTTAAGATTTTGTTCGGAAACTCAACATTTCAACATAATAATTTAAAAAAATTCTCTCTGTACATACCATAATATATACTTCATCCAAAACAGTGTTATTCAAAGCCTAATTCCCAACAGAAACAATGCAACACATGGGGGTTATGTTTCTCGAAAAACTAAATGGCTTATTCTACTATGAAATAATGAGAAATGTTAAAGTAAAACTTTGAGGTAAATAAATATTATTCATGAAAGTTATTCCATAACTAATGAGGTTAATGTTATCTTTAGCTTAGGCTCAACAACTAGGCATTATTGTTCTTTGCTAAAATTCAGCCATATTAGAACTGTAAATCTAGTTAACTCTTTAAAAAAATATAAGAAGTCAAAGTCTGTGCAAAGAAATATTGCAATACAATTTCCCGTGAAGAAGTAATCCTCATTTCAGTGTCAGTGAGTATTTCTCATTAGGACGGCACTTCAACATTGATGTGGATAAAAGAACACAATCAAGGAGAAACTTGTACATAGCTAAGGTTCTTACTGGGTAGCTTGTGATTTTAAGAAATTATATATTCTTTTCCAATCACATGATATAAAGCATGCTTTATAGTTTGTTATTATATTATATAATTGTAGTACTATCTTAATGATGAGTTTTAATTTCTGTCATGTGGCCTGAAGTTCTTTTACCTCATAAATTTAGGATTTCCTTCTCATCTATTGTCCAAACTTGGAAGTCATTTTTTTTCCATTTCTCCCAGCTGGGTTGGCAGAACTTCTTTTCTCTCACTTTTTAAAAAAAATTTAAAAGATTTGTTTATTTATTTTGAGAGAGAGAGAGAGCACGGGGGCAGGGGGAGCAGAGCAAGAGGGAGAATCTTAAGCAGACTGCATTTGGGCTGAGTTCAACGCAGGGCTCCATCGATCCCATGACCCTGAGATCGTGACCGGAGCTGAAATCGAGAGTCGGTTTCATGAATAATATTTATTTACCTCAAAGTTTTACTTTAACATTTCTCATTATTTCATAGTAGAATAAGCCATTTAGTTTTTCGAGAAACATAACCCCCATGTGTTGCATTGTTTCTGTTGGGAATTAGACTTTGAATAACACTGTTTTGGATGAAGTATATATTATGGTATGTACAGAGAGAATTTTTTTAAACAATTATTATGTTGAAATGTTGAGTTTCTGAACAAAATCTTAAATTTAAAAATGCAAAAAAATCATGAAATAATGAAAACATGTGCTAAAGTGATTTAAAAATATTGTGAGATTTGATTTTCTTTAATTTCATTAATCGACTTTGCCACCCAGGTACCCCGTAACTTCTTTGCTCTCATTGTCATTTAAGCAGCAGTGGATAAGGGAGAATGGAAATTGATGTAATAACAGCAACTATAATCCTCTGTATCCGTGTCTTACAAAAACAAATAAATTATTAGATCTTCTGAGGCAAAGCTGTAAAACAAAGAAATTTCCCAAAGTGTTGCTTTTCAGGGGCTTAACAGACATATTAAATTCCATCCACTGAAATCCTGTCTTCATCAAGGGATCCCCTACCTTCCTCCTTTCCGGTGTATTTAAACTCCAACTGCGACATTTGCAGTTTCCATATACCCACTGAAATATGGAAGTACCTTCGATTTTTCTGGACCTCAAACAGACACCTAAACAAACTTTAAACTGAACCTATTCTAGACAGTAGGAAGTTTAGAAAATTTTGTTCTCCAAATAAAGCAGAGTCCTCCCCTCAGAAATTTTCTGGTTTTAATTTCTCTATCGCCGAAGTCAGGCAGCTGTCAAATGGGCTTACTTAAGACCAACTCAAGTCAAATAGATTCCGCTTTTGAGTGATATGTAAGGTAGAAAAGAGTTCTTGAACAGAAGCTTAGTGCCTTAACATATAAAGCATGCTGGTGTGAGAAAAGATTTCTAAAGCTTCCAAATAAGTAAAAGAGAATACTACTCTTTCAGGGCAGTGCTGGGCTTGCATTTTTTTTTTATTATTAATTTTCCACGGATTAGACTACTTTACAACTTTTTAGGGACAGAGGTCAAGCTGCATATTCTTTTTCTGATGGGTAAGCAAATCGTTTCTGTCCTATGGAAAAGATAACCTGAAAGGTTATGATTTATTACCCTGTTGACATTAACCGGTTTTGTATTTAACCCAGCAATCTTGCCCTGACAATCCTTTCAATTGCTTATATTTGTTTCTCACATGTTCTTTGAATTGGTTTTAACGTATTACTAGTTCACTGGTTAATTAATGAGTTAAAGTCAAACTCTTTAATGGGTGTTCTTTTTTTTATAGTTGCTTGAGAGTCATGATTTTATCTTTTTGAAAATAATACTTTAACACCTGTAAGAGGATCCAAAATGATTTAGCTGTTACAATCTTCAAAGAGGTTGGTCCAGACACTAGCACTTTCTTTTAAATTTAATTTAATTTTATTATGTTATGTTAGTCATCATACAATACATCATTAGTTTTTGATGTAGAGTTCCATGATGCATTGTTTGTGTATAACATCCAGTGCTCCACGCAGTACGTGCCCTCCTTAATACCCATCACCGGGTCAACCCATCCCTGCATCCCCCTCCCCTCTAAAACCCTCAGTTTGTTTCTCAGAGTCCATATTCTCTCATGGTTCATCTCCCTCCTCCGATTTCCCCCCTTCATTTTTCCCTTCCTTCTCCTAATGTCCTCCATCCTATTCCTTATGTTCCACAAATAAGTGAAACCATATAATTGACTTTCTCTGCTTGACTTATTTCACTTGGTATAATCTCCTCCAGTCCCATCCATGTTGATGTAAAAGTTGGGTGTTCATCCTTTCTGATGGCTAAGTATTAGCACTTTTAGTCTGTTGCACTTAGTAATGAACTCACCCAAATTTTATAATAATAAAAGTTGATTTCACTGTACAAAATACACAAAATACTAAATTGAAGACTCTAGCTAATAAAAATAAAGTAATTATCGGGGTACCTCGGTGGCTCAGTTGGTTAAGCGTCTGCCTTCTGCTCAGGTCATGATCTCAGGGTCCTGGGATCAAGCCCTGCATCGGGCTCTCTGCTCAGCGGGAGGTCTGCTTCTTGCTCTCCCTCTGTGTGCATGCTGTCTCTCTCTTTCTCTCTCTCAAATAAATAAATAAAATATTTTTAAAAATAATCATCAAATATTAATTGACCATATTTCTTAGGGATATTCCTCCTTTAGTAATTGAAATATGCTACCACAAGAGACTGTACTATTCTCTAGACCGGAGCTATGCCTTTTTCATTTACCAATTTCCAATATTTCCCACACCAGATGCCTCAGAAAATGTTTGGCAAATGTTGAATTTTAGGTTCTTACTATGTGTGTCACATGTCTCCCAGTCTTGGTTAAATAAAATCAAGTCATTCAAATTGATTCCATTCATGAGACTGCCCTGGGACTCAAATCTGCCAAAAATATTTTCAAAATTCAGTGAATAGAGAAATCAGAATTTTTCTTTCACTTACCTATATACAGCTAAATTCTCATAATTATTTTCTTCCTTTTGTCAAAAGTGAAAAGAAAGCAAACTGACAGTAGCCTGCATTAGGAACTGGCTTTGCTCCTAGCATGACAGATGAATATAAATATTTCAGTTCTCTTTGCCTCAGTTTATTGAACTCTAAAACGAAACATGGGAGAGGAAGTTTTCTAAAGTCTCATTTCTGCCTAAGAATCTTTTATGGCTTGTTGACATCTGTAGCCATTTGATCCTGTCTTATGACAGCGCTCTCTGGTTGTCAATTCTAAGTGTTATAAAGTTTAAGAGTTATGTTCATCATCAAGCAGGACAAGTTAAGGATTTTCTGTGTTTATGTGTGTGATTAAGAGGATGACTCAAAACAAAACAACATTTAGGGGTGCCTGGGTGGCACAGTCTGTTGAGCATCTGACTCTTGGTTGGCTCAGGTCTGATCTCAGAGTCGCGAGATTGGGTGCCTCTTTGGGCTCTGTAGTCAACACAGAGTCTGCTTGTGTTTCTCTCTCTCTGTCCCTCTGCCCCTCTCCCCTGTGTGTGCGCAGTCACATGCACTCTTCCCCCGCCCAAATAAATAAGATAAATCTTAAAAAAAAAAAAAAAAGAAAACCTTTCACCAATTTTCCTGCAGTGTACTTCACAAGATGGTGTATTCACAAATTCACAAATTCACAAATTACGTGTAGTGTTTCTGGAGCACAGTCTCATAGTCCTCAGGACTGTAGGTACCAAAGACCACCACCAATATTTCTGGAGAAAGTACAAGGAAACAGCATCATGGGTTCCTAGGTTTTTGTTTGTTTTTTTTTTTATGGGTCTGTGTGTGTGTGTGTGTGTACTATGTGTGTTTGTGTGTGTGTGTGTGTGTGCGTGTGAACATTCCCCCTCTGATGATTTTGTAAGGCTATTGTATTCTTAATGAAAACATTTTGTGACATGAAGAAAAAGTTTCCAGACCTGACATGAAACCTGAGTGTAGGCAGAACTAAATCCTCACCAGTGATAAATAGGCCTATCAAAAGTATTTCACAGATTGAACTAATATAAATATCAGCCTTCAGTTCCTGCCATACATAAACCAAGTAGCTATAAAGTCCTAGAAACAAATATTCCATAGAGAGTTTAAGATTTAAAATAGTCATATTCTAAGAATATGTGAACTCTTAGTATGTGAGCTTTGCTGTCAGAATTTTTTTCTAGCTTTGTAATGCTGAAAAAATGACTTATATGCTATAAATTGTTTTCTCTTTTTTCTTTTAACTTTTTCTTCTCTCTGGTGAAGCATATTTTACAATTATGGGAGTTCCTTGAAATTTTTCTAGATTTGATTTTTAATATTATTTCATGGTTAATCTTATTTTTAAATCTAATTCTATTTATTTAACAAAAGGGGTTTATTTAACTCATCTCTCCATTTTCCTTCCAAATTTAATTCTAGTAGTCCAATAAGAGAAATGCCATACTCACTCTTCCCTTGCAGAACTGCATTCCAGAGGTAAAGATTACCTGCCAGTTGTTTTTTTTTTTTTTTAAACCATTAAATGTAACTGATTTGCTTAAAGGGACCATATATCTCTGTTTCTTCTGTATAGGCTTTTTACTATATCTGCTTCAAAACATACATGAGGCTTTTTTTTTTTCTTCAAATGTAGCTCAGGTTTTCCATGAACTTGTTCTATCTACTATAATCTACAGTGAGCCAGAAATAGAGAGTTGTCTGTGCTTTCTAACCTCCCACATGTAATCTAATTTTCATTTATAAATTCCTAGGTGTGTATTATCTAGAGAATAATAAAAGATAAGCCTTTTCACATCACTCCCTCCCAATAAATATTTCCTTTAATCATTCTTACACCTATGAACATTTCTCCTGCATCTCTCCTGCATAATGAGTTTTAATTGATTTTCACAACACATTCATATTTTGCATCTAAAGAACAATTAAAAAATAAATTACGTATGAAATCTACAGAGTCCCTTAGACAATGATTTTAAATTTGGGACCACATTGTTCTCATCCTTGATTACTTAAGAAAAATGCATTTCTACCTAGAATTTTTCTTAATTTAGAACAAGGCAAAAGACTACTTTTTGACTCTAATTCTAAAACTTGCTGAAAAACCTGAAACATTAGTATGGAATGCCTTGTTTATTGTGTTATTTTTTTAAATTTTATTGGTTATTTCTTCAAATATGTCTTGATAGCATATATAATTGTAATGCAGTCAATTAGTTATGCATATATATGAATGGAATGAGCTTTATCATCAATTGCTTTGTCCTGTGTGGCAAAGCCAGTGAAAAGAGAGGCAGGATTTATACATTGTTTTGTTGTTAGAGTGATTAGATTCCCTTTTTAGTTTTGCTGTTTGTTTTCCTTTTTTGTGAAATAATCAATGTAAATTTCCTACTGCATTTACTAGATGTGTATTGGTAGTAAAGTATCTGAGGAGGAAGAATGACGTCAAGGGGGAAGGCAGCTATCCAGGCCCTCCTTTGTCTTCCCTACTGCATGTCCACTCATCCTAACCACACAGCCCACATGATTATGTTCATGGCAGTTCATCCCACACGCATTCAGGGCTGGGCTTTATGACAGCACTAGAGCTCATGCAATAATGTGCCAGCACATAAAAGCCTGGGCCCTTTCTAGTCCCACCACACAGGGCTACTGCTCCCTGGGACCCTGGGGCAGTCCTCACTAGAATCCTTCCTCTCCCTCACAACACAAATCTTGGCAATATTGTGTATAGAATTCACGGTTTCCCCATTAAAATCAGATTCAGAATTAGCTCAGTTTGCAGAGCCTTATATGTTTTGGTTGTTAATGTTAATCTACACACTAATCCCAAAGTTCGTGAGTTCAAATTTAGGGAGCTAAAAATCACCTGGGATGCTGGTTAATAACGCAGTTCCTATGTTCACCGGTAGGGCCCAAGGATATGAGTTTTATCTAAGTCTCAGATGGTTCTGATACAGATGGGTTTATGGAAGGCAACACTTTGGAAAAACTTCTGTAGGTACCATCAATCCCATTTCACAGATAAGGGGGTTGCAGAGTCAACATATTTCCTAAACTGGTAATGAACACGGATCTATCTGGCTCCGAAGTTTATACCTTCAAAAATAAATGAAAAACATTGCTAGATTTATGTTTTGATTTTTGGTTTTTTTTCCATCATGCTTTGCTTTTGCATTTTAAAATACACCTTACTAATCAGGAGCCAGCAGTCTGATTATTCACACAGCATTACATTAATCAAATAAATCTGCTTAGCTTTTAGGTTAATCAACTATTTGAATTGATCAATCTTTGAATCTAAAGGGTTGTTGAAATAGTTGCGAAGCGGAAAATAGGGAAGTGGTGACTGAGTTTTGTGATTGAACTCAGTATTATAATTTTAATTAATCTGAATTAAACAGCACACACACACACAGGTATGCAGATGAAAAGAGGGCATAAAGTTGTCTCAGGTAAAAGCAATCTCAAAAAACAGTAACAATGCATCAAGTCAGGAGAATTTAAGCCATTTGTTTTCATATTCCCCAAGTTTTATTCAACAGCGGACATATTTTACTACTCTGACACTGTGAAATTTAGAGCTTATGTTCTTTGAATATCACTCCAGAGACACTTCATATCCTTCCAGATCTTTGAGAGGAGAAAATCAGGAGAATTTTAACCACAGACCAAAAAGAGGAATATTTTGTAAAAGCTTGTATTAGGATATAAAAACATTCATGATCTCAGAAATGAGAAATTCGTTTACTCAGGTCCAGGCTTGTCTTTCTGTTCTAGGTTTCTTGGGTAGACATGTTGACTGGAACAGACTTTTATGGCTGATTATGGACTGGAGTGTCTGGACTTCTAGAAGCTTTAAGTATTTGATAATCTCTCCTAAACCAAAATAAATTTCTTTGTTTGGTGATAGTTGCATGTAGTATACCATTGTATTTTTTTATATCCGAACTTAAAATGAACTCCATTTTATAGCAGAATAGTATTTGAATGAGGAAAAATTATGAAAACTTCCAAGAACAAAATGCCACCCCCCACACCTTAAAACATACACACACAACTTTGAAAGTATAAACCTGAATCATTATTCTACTTTATAAAGTGAGTTGTTTGGAAGTTTGGGCTTAATGATTATTTTTGTTTTAATAAACTCAGCACGTTTAACGAACTATTCTCATTAATAAATTTTTTTTGAGAAACACAATTCATAGTGCATTTTGGAAAATAATTTTCTTTACAATCAGTCATGTTGACTATTAGCACTCATAACATTTACTTCCACCAATTTAACACAAATTTAGTCTGAGTCCAACTAGATCCATGTTCCTTTTAACACTGGGCTATACATAATCTGAAGTCTTGAGTTTGGGTTTAACAAGAGCATTTTGGAGAAGTTTAAAAAGCATACTCTTCTCTTACTTGTTTATGCTGCCAAATATGTTATTGTTTGGCCAAGAGTCTGCAAAATGGATATACTTATTGGTGATGTCATTCTCTGGGCCACTGTAATACAGTTCTTATCTGATCCTTTCTGCAGGAAAGCTTCAAAATGAATTGTGTTGATCATTTAGTACTGTGATTTTAAAATAATTCATTGATACTTGATTTCATATTACAACTCTCTTAAATTTGTCTTGATGCTTTTTAGGTTTATTCTGTTTATTCTTTGTGCTCAAGCTCTTGGTTTTTTTGTGTTTTCAATTTTTTTCTGGCACAATTCCATTTTAATTTAAAACACTGGAGCAATGGCTCTGGATCTCAGAATGTGTACATTGCCTTCCAGATGATAATCTGGTTAAAAGTTAAAGTGGTTTTATGTGTGATGTGACTTGTAACAGTGTTTATAATCATGCATTTTATTGTACTGTAAATGTTCTTTTAACATTTTGTGATTTTATAACATTAGACATTTTCCTCATAAAATTGGATTAGATTTAAATGTAAACTGTATCTATCAGATCAAAGAAAAGAATGGGATATATGATAAACATTCCATCTGGTGAGCATTGAGAGAGAATTGCAAGTAATTTGCAAAGTCTCAGTGGGATCAAGGAACAAACAAGACTGAAGCCATGTACTTGTATAGGCCATATAGAATTAAATACAATTCAGTGCTTCCCAATTATTTTTGTTGTCAGTATGGTTCTCCATATCTCTTATCCATTCAAGAATAGTGTTTCCTTTCTCAGACAGAATTGCATTTTATTCATCTGTTTCATATAATCTCTTTTTTAATGATTATGTTTTGGTCAAAATTATGTTTAATTTTCTCAAAAACTTAAATGTTGTTTATTTTTTTTAAAGGTTTTTTCCAACTTTTTTTTTTAAAAGATTTTATTTACTTATTTGACAGAGAGAGAGAGAGAAATCACAAGTAGGCAGACAGGCAGGCAGGCAGAGGGAGAGGGAGAAGCAGACTCCTTGCTGAGCAGGGAGCCTGATGCAGGGCTGGATCCCAGGACCCTGGGATCATGACCTGAGCCAAAGGCAGATGCTTAACCAACTGAGCCACCCAGGCGCCCCAAAAACTTAAATGTTGTTTAAAGAGTTAAACCTTTCTTTATGAAAAAGGGTAGTCTAAACCCTCCACACACACACACACAAAAAAAATCTCATTCTTCATTGCTTCCCAGAGGCAATTATATTTAATTATGTTAGCTGTTACATTTGTTATTTATCTCTGTGTCTTGGGGATTTAGCTCTCTTTCCCACCACATCCAAAAAACACACTTTCCTTCTTTCCATTCCTGTATGTACTTACAGTTACAGTTAGGTCAGTAGCCTGCATTTATATTGTTATGATGCTGTAGACATAATTCACATCGAAGTCACATAGAATATTACTGTTATTTTTTCTTTTATTGAAAAACTTAATGTTTTCCTTAGAGCTGCAAATTATCTCTATTTGCTAAATTTTCTATGGATTAATCCCCAGTTTTATGTACTAATCATCAATCCCTAGTTTACCTCTAGAAGCAAAATATTTCTCTAAATATATTCAAATACATCAGATGTCCTACAAAAGTCATCTTTTTGGAAATATATCTCCCTGTGATTTCTGACTTGCTCTGATCTGGATTGTTTGCTCTCTAGATCTTCCTTCTTCATCACCTTTTAAATTTCTTTTCCATTTTTTTTAATGTATTTAACCCCTGTTGCTTTAAATAGTTAATGATTAAGTAATTAATTTTCTTTTAAGCCTATTCACTAACAACTTTTTGAGAATGTGTTCATGGAGGTAAATAGTTTTTTAATACTTTGCATATCAAAACATCTTCAATCACATTTAATTGATAGTTCTTTTAGGAACAGAAAACTAGATCAGAAAAAAATAAATAAATTCCCTCAATATTTTAAGGCATACCTCCATTGCCCTGTAGCTTCACACGTGATTTGCAATTTCTTGTACAAAAACATTTAGTTTTCTCTCTGAAAATCATGTTTTCTCATTGATAATGATGTTCAGAAATTGTAGGATTATATGCAGAGGTAGATCCATCCATTTTCAATCATTGTTCTGGGCACTTGGTGGGTTTATTTACTCAAACAACAAATCCTTTCATTCTGAAAATAATTTCTTGAATGGATATATGTTCTTTCTCTCTCTCTCTCTCTCTCTCTTTTTTTTTTTTTTTTGCTTGTTATCTCTTGCAAGGACTCTTTTTATTGAGATGTTGAGACTCCAGACCTGACCCTCTGATTTTCTGATCTTTTCTCTCATGTTACCCATAAATGTGTCTTTTTGGTCTATTTTATGTAAGGCTTCCTTAATTTAATTTTCCAGTCAATATATTGATTTTCTATTTCTCCTATATATTTTGTATTTCCAAAAATTCATTTTTGTTCCCTGAATATCTCTCCCTTTTTTTTTTTTTTTTTACAACCTGGTCTTCTTGCATGCATATATTGCTTTCCTTTATCTCTCTAAGAATATTAATGGTGGTAAGGTTTGCTTCCTGTCTAGTGTATTTCCCACAAGTTCCTTTTTTACTTATTTGTTTTGATCTATTTATTACATATCAGAGGCCTCCCCAGATATTTCTTGGTTATGGTTATCTGTTTACCTTTAAAAATCATAATTTAAGTCTGATCTGAAACTTTGTCTGATCTGAAACTTTGTCTGAACTGTGGGTCTCCCTTATTGATGAGTACTTTATTAGATTCTCTTAGTTATCTGGCTTGATTGCTTTATTCAGAAGCACCCCTTCTCCCCACCACCACCATGCCAGCAATCTCCTGATTATGGGATATGATATGCCTCCATTTTGGGAACAAGAAAAAGGTTGGGGGCAGGATGGTATCTCAATATTTAAAAGGTAAACTTTCACTGAAACCTACCTTTCCCTGTAGTACTTCAATTTTCCACTTGCCCGTTGTCCTCAAGTCCAGAGATACTTTTCTATTCTCTCTATGAAGTAAAACTTCAATCTGCTGGCATATGAAGGGGTCAGTCTCTTAATTTTAGGGAGTAGAGGAGAATCATGGGGACATTAAATATTGTTCTAAAGCAAAATTTCAAATTTCCTCCCTCTTTTTAGCCACATATTCACCACAACTTGAGAATGAAAGTAGTTGGTTTGCTTTGCACATGTTTCTTCTATATTAAATGTGTATACTATAAGACAAATATATACAAATATTTTGCATGTTTTAAAAATGTTAATATACAACATTAACATTATATTTTTAGGAGTTACTCATATTGAAACATGCACCTGTGGTTCATTTATTTTTCCTTTTAAAAAATACTTTTATTTTTACTCTTTTGATTTCAAGCTTACCAAAATAGTGGAAAAAATTAGCAAGGCTATCTAATTTACATTGATATAAATTAAAAAGAGTTCTATGGAAACATGGGTTAATGAATGGTTATATTAGGGAAAGGAGTGGTACTCTTTAGCACAAGACTTTGTCCTCATAGAGAGGCAACAATGAACTCTTGAAATGGCTGACATCCTATGGTGATACAGTTTCCTTTTTTGTTTTGTTTTGTTTGGAGAACTTTCTGGGACTCTTCATGAACATAAACACAAGAAAATGTAATGAATCTCAGGTAAATGTGCTATGAGTTTAGGGAATGTTTTGTTTCCACAAATCATAATTATAATACTATTTGATCACTTAAATAACACACAGATTTCCATTTCAACTCCAGTCAAGAATTGCATAATTTTCTAAATATAACAACTTGACTGTCTAAAGTATTTTATTCATGGATTTAATCTATAAGAGGATACATTTTCCAAAAACAATTGTAAAAAAAAAGGTTAAGATTTTTTGAGTTATAAGAGAATCAAATAAAGGTAAACATCTTCCCCTTTGGATTAAGATGTAATAAATATTTTGAGGTAAAAGTAGAAACCCAAACTCAGGAAATTAAATAAAAATATCTCTAGGACTTAAATGGTAAAACTACTAATGTAAAGATAAAAGTTAACGTAAAAGATGAAGACAGTAATATGTTATTTATATATAGGATTTTGTTAGCAATTAATACTATATATTTACATACATACAGAGGTTTATGTACTTTGCTATTAAAATTGAAAATTTCTCTTACTTTTCTCCCTTTAATATTTTATCTAGAGAGTATTGTGAAATATTTCAACAGCAAAGACATAATCAATATGATTTGTGCCTCCATAAGTACGAACATTATAAAAATGAAATTCCATATATATAAGCATCCACATTTACATAACATAGAAATGTAGCCTTCAAACACTTAATCTAGTATATTTTATACTGTGTTTGGTCTCCAAGGGTTTACAATATATAAATATTATCAGTTGGATCACCAAATTAAGTTTGAATAATATAAATTATAACCTCTAAAATTTAAATTACTTTATTAAGGTCCTCTACATCACATTTGTGAAAAGATTATGAAACTTTCAGGCAGGTAACTTTTGAGATGTAGGTAATGAAGAATTAGGGTAAAACATTTTTTCAGTCTCTATGAAAACGAATGTATTCAATTAACAGAATTATTCTGATTCAACCAGTATCATAGAACAGTTTATAAATTTTATAAATTTAAAGCACAGGTCAAAGTAACTCTAAAACTTAAGGTCAAACTAGCTATTATTGCTTATCTGCTATCAGTCAATCATTTATATTAATCTGTAAAATGAATCTTTCAAACTTATAGATAGCAGTCTTCTTCTTTTCTAGAAAGACAACTGTCCAGTCTGTATGTAGATTGAGATTCTAAGGTTCCTATTATTTTGATAATACAAGGTCCTCAGGAAAAAAAATATATTTTTTTGTAAGATTGGAAGAATGAGGAGGCATAATATTTTGTTTACCCCTATCTGAGAGTTGTAAGTGATTGTTTTGCATAAATGCCATTTCTTTACAGGTACTTACCTAAATATACAACATGTACTTAATCTACTGATGTGGAAGCAAATGAAACCAACCGAATCTCCCATCTCAAGCTTATGGTTTATGATCATCTCCTACTGATGCAGTGGAATGTGTTATAATTTTATTTTCTATAAAGCTTTTTTAGTAGTATGACATTATGTAATTTCCCATGTCTGTTCTCTCCTTGAAGAGCTTATAGTTCAGATGAATGAAGAAAATCTAAACAAAAAAACCAGTATTACCAATTGTATAGGTGCTATAATAAGAAATAATAAGGCACTAAAGAGTGGTAAAGTCTTTACAGAGGGGATCAAACTTCTTTATACATGAGGAAGTCTTCTTAGAATATAACTATTAGATGGGCAAAAAAGCAGTTTTCCTACAAATACTTTATTGTTAAACATATAAAGTATTAGCAGTTTTGGGCGCCTGGGTGGCTCAGTTGGTTGGGCGACTGCCTTCAGCTCAGGTCATGATCCTGGAGTACCGGGATGGAGTCCTGCATCCGGCTCCCCGCTCAGCGGGGAGTCTGCTTCTCCCTCTCCCGCTCCCCCCTCTCGTGCTCACTCTCTCTCTCTCTCAAATAAATAAATAAAATCTTTAAAAAAAAAAGTATTAGCAGTTTTCTGGCCCAACTGAATAAATACCTGTAGAGTTATACACAAACCAGTAAGGCTTTTGATCAAACAAGCACTACATTTCCATCAACTTATCAAAGCTCTTTTTCAGAAAAATTTAAGAAAAATATGTTTATTTTATCATTGTATTAGGCAAATGTACTTTTTATAATACACATAAAAGTAAAAAAAACAAAGTTATTTCCTGGGATGATACAATGGAACATATATCCAGAATGTTCATTAAACCTTTTACTTCATTTTGATATTTTCATTCGTGGAGCTGGTTGCTTTGATCGAAATATGGAATATGCACATATAATATTGCTATGGTCTGAACATTTGTCTCCCCAAATTCATATGTTGACATCTTAACCCCCAAAGATGATGATAGTAGGAGGAGGGGCCTTTGGGAGGTTCTTAGGTCAAGAGGGTGGAGCCCTCGTGAATGAGGCTAGTGTTCTTATAAAAGAAGCCTCCTCACAGAGATCCCTCAGCCCTCCACCATGTGAGGACACAGTGAGAAAGTGCCATCTATGATCAAGGAAATGGGCCCTCATCAGAACACCACCATATTGGTACCTTGATCTTGGATGTTCCAGCATCCAGAATGATAAATAAATGTTCCTCGTTTATAAGCCACCAGTCTCTTCTGGTAAGAAGCAACCAGAAAGCCTAAGCTAAATATAAATGTATTTCTGTTTAAGGTTTTATTTATTTATTTGAGTGAGAGAAAGCATGAGCAGGGAGAGCAGCAGAGGGAGAGGGAGAAGCAGACTCCCCGCTGAGCAGGGACCTGGACTCCAGGGCTCGATCCCAGGATGCCCGGACCAGGACCCCAGCCGAAGGCAGATGCTCAGCGACTGAGCCACCCAGGTGTCCCTATGTATTTTTAATAATTGATTGAGTCATTTAACTCTATTCTGCAAAAACTCTTTCCCCAGCCTTTGCTGTATACTCCATAAATGTTTGTTATTAATCAAAATGAGGCTAGACCAAGGATATGTAGTGTGTTACTGGGATTCTTTCCCATCCTGCATAGCCTGTGTTCTTCTTGTTTTAAGTATTCTTCGGCATATCATTTGGATACCTTCCAACTTTACCAAAGATGTTCTTTTGGCTACATTAATGATCCATCCTATCCAAAAGTCATATTCAAAATATTGAACTAGTCCGTCTTGGGAACGGATCACTCAAAGCAAAAACCATCCAATCAGGAAAAACTGTTTCTGCCACCGCTGTGGCCTTTCCATGCAAACCTGCTGAAAAGCAGGCCTGATTTCTAACCGCAGGAGGTAATAGAAGCTGTAAAGAGATGTAGGCAGTGACATTCTGTGTCGAAGTCTGAATCAGATGATATGCACCTACTGTTTCATTTCACTTTTAGATGCAAGGTTTTTGAAATGAAGTGTTAAGAAACAACCAGCTCAGTTTCTGCATTTAACAGATACCCTATTTTCTGTCGAAAGTCAGATTTTTTTTGATACAGATTAATTTATTTACGTTTTACAAAGTGGATCATTACCATAAAACTAGCATCCGTTAGAATGCGATTGAAAGTACATTTAAAGCTCCGTTAAAAGCTTTCTGATGTTAATGAAGCAGTTAACAATAGGCGACCTCGCAGAAACAAGATCTGTTAATACTATCATGAAAACAAACTTCCAACAGACCCTGCACTGGAGAGCATGAGCCGGACCGCAGATTGTTTATTGTCAAAGACTTGACTGGCTAATAAATGCTGGCAATGGCTTGAGTGCACCGGAATGCGGTGCAGCTGCTGCCTTAGTCAGACTTTCCCTTTTCTGAATACTATAATCCCTTCAATATTGCATTAAATATGTTTTCAATATTTATCTGGATAAAAATGTGCTGAATGTTGCAACAGTTTAATTCTGACGTTTGTCACACAGGAAATCTGGAAAAGGCAGAAGGTAACAGCCTCTTGATTGTTAAAATCCAATCCTCTCTCTCATGCTATAGGAGAGCACTCAGTTAAGACTTTGTGATCACCCCGAGGCAGGCAAATGCCAGCAGTACTGCAGCCAAACATGAGGACTTAGAGCTTGGCTGAACTGACTTCACTGACCCCTTGCCATCCATGAGGATCTGAGCTCGCGCAGGCCCCTATGACTGGATGTCATGGAGCAGAATATAATAAATGGCTTTGGGGCTTGCTATATTCTATACAGTCCAAATCCTTGACAAGCCAGAAATAGAAATCATTTATTACCATGTCACATATTTTTATTAGGTTTCTCATATGATTATCCAAACTATCGTTAGCTAATCTACTGGATGGTATATAAGGAAAGTCACTGAACTTGGAATGAAGATGTCTGAATCACATCCCAGCTTTGGGTTTAAATTGCAGTAAACCCATACATCCCTCACAACATTTCTTTGACTCAATTTAATCTCTAAAATGTCAAGGGTGAGTGTGGTGGATCACATCTTGAAGATAACTTTTAGTTCTGTGGCTATTTTTATTTAAAACACCTACATAGCCATACAAATGTTTAAATAAATAATAAAATCATGTAATTATAATAAATAATAACAATGTCACTATTAAAATGTAATGTTTACATGTTAAAGCTAAATATTGAAATTATAATACTAACGTAATGGAGAATGTGTGACACTGAATCAGAGAGATTCGTATTACACATTTTGCTAGGGTTGAATTTTCTTGTTGATATGGCAGGAAAATATTGCATTCGGGAGACATTTCCTCGGTTTTGAAAAAAAAAAAATCCGAGCTTCTTGATCTGAATGTGCAGAATTTTTAGTTTCCCGAAAGCATTTAACTGATATTAGTAAAAGTCTAAGAAGTGATCAAAGTCTCTGAACTTTCTCTAATATCACTTAGTTTATTTAACTTAATCTAGATAATTAAGATTTCCCAAGACAAATGGAAAATGCAAATAAATATGTTAGTAGCATATTATCTGTCAGTCTTTTTTATCTGTCATTTAAACTACCCATAAAATTTCTTCTCCTTGACCATGAAGGATGAACAACTTTGTCATGTTTCAAAGTAATATTTGTTGAGAATAAACAAATATAAGACTTATAGCCAAGTCAACCTTGACAAAGTGGATACCTCTACAGATCAAAGTTCCTTAACAGCCATCTTTGAAAACTAAGAAACTTCTATTACCAAGAAAATACAATGACCTGATATAATCATTTTTGACTACCTTACTCAAACCTTTGAAAAACTTCTCTTAAGGTAGAGTATTGAAAAAAACAGACATGACTTAATTTGCTTCTCTCATCAGAAGTTATTTTTCAAAGCCAGTCCTCTACCATGCATTCTACTCCATTTCAGAAGATCTTATACCTTTTCTATTTTTCATTATTTTCTGACAGTGTACATTTGATATGCATGTCTGTCACTCTGAAGCCCAACATCCACCTTTAATATTAATTCTAATGGGGTTCTCCCCAATGAAATACCTCCACAACCAAATTAGCAAAATAGTGGTAGTTCCCAAGTGTTTCATGGCTCTTACCAAATTTGGATTGGTCCTATAAATATATTTATTTTCTTAATAGGTGAAAACCTCCTGAGGGCTACGATTACCCTTTAAAAAATATACCATATTTATTGAGATTATGACTCACATATTTACATGCTACACAATTCACACATTTAGAGTATGAAATTCAATAGTCTTTAGTATATTCTCAGAGTTGTGCAACTATCACTGCAAGTAATTTTAGAATGTTGTCATCACCCTAAAACAAGCCTTGTACCACTTAACAGTTTCTCTTATTCCTTCCCCAATGCTGTCAGTCCTAGGCAATTACTAATCTACTTTCTGTTTCCTAGGTTTGCTTATTCTGGCCATTTTTTAATAAACGAAACTGTGGTGGTTTATGATTGGATTCTTCCACCTCACATAATTTTTCAAGGTTCATTCATGTCATAACATATACCAATATTTCATTCTTTTCTATTGTGGAAAAAAAAAAGCTTCCCACTGTATGGATTTACAGCATTTTATTTTTCAGTTTATCAGTTGATAAGCATTTGCGTCATTTCCACGTTTGGGTTATTATAAGTTGGCTATGATCATCTGTTTACAAGTTTTTGTGCGGATGTATGTTTTCAGTTTTCTTTATTATACATGTAAGAATGAAATATCTGGGTCATATGATAATTCCTAGTTTAAAGTTTTTGAGGAACTGCCATGCTGTTTCCAAAGTGACTACATCCGTTTACATTTCCAACAGCAATGCATGAGGTTTCCAAATTCTCCACATCCTCGTCAACACTTAACTTTCTGATTATAACCGTCTTAGTGGGTGTGAAGTAGTATTACATTATGGTTTTGATTTGCATTTTCTGATGCTTAATAATACTGAACATTTTTATGTGCTTAAGTTTCTGCTGCCTGTTTTTTTCTACGTATGGGCCACGCCTTTCTGTTTCTTTTTAAGTTTTACAAATTTTTGTTAGAAACTGGATTTCTTTTTTAAGATTTTATTTATTTATTTGATAGAGAGACACCACGAGAGAGGGAACACAAACAGGGGGAGTGGGAGAGGGAGAAGCAGGCTTCCCGCAGAGCAGGGAGCGCGATGCGGTGCTCGATCCCAGGACCCTGGAATCATGACCCGAGTAGAAGGCAGACGCTAAATGACTGAGCCACCCAGGTGCCCCTAGAAACTGGATTTTTGATAAGATATTGCAGCAACTCTAGATACTGATATTCCTTCTGTAGCGTTTGTTTGCCTGCTCGCATATTTGTTTAGAGACTTGGCTGGACTGTTCTGATAAACCCTATTTGCTCTGTAGCGTGAGGCATCTGCTATCACTCCTCAGCATGTGTAGCCAACCTTGAGTTGTGCACAGACACCCTGGCATATCAGTGGTTTTAGCAGGGCTCTTTTCTTTTCTTTCTTTCTTTCTCATTCTTCTCTCTGTTGGGCTAGCTGCTTCTGTCGGTATCACACCCAGCAGTTAGGATCCACCGGGGTGCTGATGGCTCTGTTGGTTTTGACTCTGCTGTAAAGTGTAAATTACTCCTCGCTCATAATCCAGCTAAGTCTGAGGCCCTGCAGAAATGGTTTCTGAGGTCAATCTTCAAGGTTTGTTCTGCTCCCAAGGTGGCTTTCTTATCTGTTCTTTTTTTTTTTTTTTAAGATTTTATTTATTTATTTGAGAGAGAATGAAAGACAGAGAGCATGAGAGGGAGGAGGGTCAGAGGGAGAAGCAGACTCCCCGCCGAGCAGGGAGCCCGATGCGGGACTCGATCCCGGGACTCCAGGACCATGACCTGAGCCGAAGGCAGTCACTTAACCAACTGAGCCACCCAGGCGCCCCTCTTATCTGTTCTTTTTCTGCTTCTCTCTGATGGTTTAGTTTGTGGTTCTCGTGGCATGATCAGCATCCTCAAAATTGCTTACTACCAAAATCTCCATTGTTTTCCAGATTACCTTAGGCTTTAGTTTCCCCCACACTGTTCTAAGTACAGTTATTTCCCTTGGGGAGAGCTTTGGAGCTCTGTTCTTAAGTCCTGTCTTTACCCTTTGGACAAAATCCCCAAGCCACTGATCCTGAGCTGGGAGCAGGGAGAGTGGTCCAGTTCTTTCAGAGAGTATACTCTGGTTTAATGCGCAAGGCACCATCTGGACCAGCTGCCTCTGGTTTTCTCAGCTTGCCTTTCCCTGCACAGAACCTCTGTTCTAGTGGATAAATGAGATCTCAGTTTTCTCAGTCTTCCTCTCCTCGGGTAGAACCACCACTCTGTGAGCAAGAGCTGGGTGGAAGAAGGAAAGCAAGATAGAGGAAGGAAGCCCTGCCGCTTCAGCTGTACCAGTTGGAATTTAG
This sequence comes from Leptonychotes weddellii, assembly GCF_054177405.1. Lineage (NCBI taxonomy): Eukaryota > Metazoa > Chordata > Mammalia > Carnivora > Phocidae > Leptonychotes > Leptonychotes weddellii. The sequence continues at coordinate 83,769,607 of NC_138370.1, forward strand.
GCTCTGCAGCATGGGTCTTGGGGGAGTGATAAATGCTGGTTGCTTGCCTCTCTCTCCCAGGGAGAGACTATTGCACTTGGGGTTGCTGAAGGCAGCGGGAGCCCCATTATCTTCACCATACCTACCCAAATTAGAGACACTGGCACACTAATCTGTGGAGTCGGGGAAAGGGAGCAGATAATGGCTCAAGTGCCAGTGATTATTGCTGTTCTTAAAAAAAAGTAGACTTTCTTGAATAAACATTTCTTCATTTGTCATATGCCTTTAGGGCAATATCCACAGACTTTAAAATTTGTCTTTTTTAAAAATTTTTCATCAGCAATTGTTATTTTGCTGAGGAGCTAGTCTGCAGATCTTCTTATGCCTCCATTCTAGAAGTGGGTCTTCATGTTTCTCTTTTAACTCTAAAGTACCTGCTAATAGTTGGTGCTCAGAAAATTAATATCTCAAAAAAGCACACATTTCTTTAAAAGAATACTACAGGAAACCAATTTAAGTTCAATGTTAGGAAATGTTGGCTTATGCAGTGCTTAGGGTTAGTATTTTCATAGCTCACAGTAAGTCTTCATCCATGGAAATCTGGGCAATCTAACTACCAGACGGTATGGTTCTCTGTTATACTCATTCATGTTCAGTCCATTTAGTACCCCCAAAAATATGTTTTATTAAATCGGATAGTGAATCCTACCTAAGAAAGTAGCGTAGTGGCCGTATTCTTGCACTCACACAGCATCCCAGCACACTGTACATTCTAAAATGTTCTCAAATTATTAATCTGTCTAAAGTGTTCAGTTACTGGTAAGGAAGTCATCATTGTACATTGTCAATGTACATTGTCAACATTAACAATGTCAAGATAACGTTAGTTACTTTAGTAGATAAAATCCCAAAGCTCAGGGACCCAACGCATTTCTCAGTCTCATAAAATTCAAAAATGAGTTGACTTAGTGATCCACTTTTTAAATTGTTTTGGTCCTTTAATCTTCAAAACATGGCTTCAGAGATTACCATTGAAAGATGAAAGGTCATGAAGGCTAATGAGTCAAAGGCTTTTATGACCCAGGCTTGGGACTGTTGTTTTTATATCCTTTATATTTACTTTGGAAGACCACAATTCAGATGCGTGGCCCTGCCAGAATATAAGGTAGACAGGGAAATATAGTTTAAATCTTATGCTAGAAATCAAAGGGCACATGTTTGGCATTCGATTAACAATCTCTACTCTTCTGATTTCCGTACATCCATTTTACCCTTTTCCTACATTGATTAGTTTGCTAGAGCTGCTATAACAAAGTACCACAAACTGTGTGACTTCACAAAAACTTACCTCACAATCTGGAGGCTAGAAGTTGGAGACCAAGTGTTGGTATGATAACTTGCTTCTGAGGGGTGTGAAGAAAAATCTGTCCTATGACTCTTTCCTAGCTTCTGACAATTTGCTGGCAATCTTTGGCATTTCTTGGATTGTCAAAGTGTCATCCCTTTACTTGCCTTCATCTTCATATGGCATTCTCCCTGTGTCAGTATCTCTGTGTCCAAATTTCCTCTTTTTATAAAGACACCAGCCATTGTAAGCTTAGGGTCCACCTTAGTGATCTCCTGTCAATTTAATTACATCTGAAACAATCCTATTGTCAAATAATGTGACATTATGAGATACAAGGGGTTAAGACCTCAATATATGAATTGAGAGAGGGGCACATTTCAACCCATAACACTACACAAATAGAACATATTCATCTTCTTGTCATGAGTAACAACTTTAACTGCAAATTCTCATCAGTAACTGCATTTAGCATAAAGTTAAGGTTCATCACTTGATGTATGGTTCTTTGTATCAGATCCAATATGGCTTCCAGTATTCCAGTGACCAAAATATTGAAAATAAGTTCTTATCAAAAACTCTTTAGGGTTTTAGATTTTACCTTGCTTGTAACCTAACAAGTTATTCTGCTATAGTGTCATTGATGATGAAAAAAATTACAAGACTCCTGGGTCAGAGACAAAGAACCATGCCACTCATGCCACACCAGGTAATATGAGTTTCATGTTTACATCAGTTTCTATTGACATACCAAGTCCCATGATTGTGGAGTGTCCCAGGCTGATGCTGTTCTTGCAGTGAATCTGCATCACAAATGAGACATTCTGAGCTTATGAAATTCCCAATCTTACAATGACACTAATACCAATTTTGCTAACCTTTGCCCCAGTGGAAGACATTGTTGTATCCTTATGATGTAATAACATATTATATGATTATAATCTAGTTTTTGCTGTGGAGGGACACACTATCTCTATCTCCCAAGCTGAAATTCTGCCCTCTGGAAAGAACTTGCTTTTTCAGTGTTTTCCATGGCCCTTGTGTCTATACTCTGGGAGATTTTTTTCCTAACATAACCGTCATGGACACATCTGAAGTAAGTTTTGTGAAGTGTACATTCATTCCTCTGTGACTATAGAGTTTTCATGACTACTTTTGTTAGTGTATCTTTGGAGACCTGAAGTTTATTTTAAGACTGGAACTGTAAAAAGACTTTTACATACAGACCTGTGCTTTTTTGGTATTATATTCACTTAAAAGTTTGGTGGGCTATATTCCCTTTGCTGTATTTTAATTGAAAAAAATAAACAAGCCAGTCTAGTCTAGAAGTTTCTGATAATCAAAATAAAGTCATGGGTAGCTCTATCAGATATTAAAATACATGACAAAATGCAAAACTCAAAACAGTTGTAATGGCACATACATAGATATATCAGTGTAAATTATCTATAAAGTTCATAAATAGATGTAAGCATATGTGGTAATTTAAAATATAATAAAAATTTAGTTTAAATTGGTAGAAGTTCTATATTTTTAAATAAGTGTGGTTGTGATAACTTGGTAGTCCTTTGGGAGGTATCTCACTTACCAATGATTCTAAAATATTAGTGAATAAATAAGAAGGAGAATTTGAAATATAAGAATATTAATACTTCTTCTATTTAGAATATTTTTATATTAGAGTTAGAAATGTCTGTGAGAATATGACCAAAAACTCTAGGTTCCATTAAAGGAAACACAGTTGACTACAGAACCATTAAAGAAAAAAAATGTAAGGCTCAAGTGCCATAAATAAAATAAAAATACACACCAAGACTCAGTAAAATAGCTGTATAATTTCCAAGGTGCTTATTTTAGAAAAAAACAAGTTACAGCATAGTGTATAGTTTACCAAAATTTGTATAGACAATATAGATAGGGGTAGATGCCTGTATGTACATAAATCGCCTCTTGAATACATTAAAAAAAACCAAACAAACTGTGGCTTTTCAAAGGTAGCTCTGGTCGAGGAACATGAAGTAGAACACTTGAACATATGTGCCCATATATTTGCATATACTTTGTGTTAAAAATTAATAATCACTTTATCAGTATTTAAATGTGAAAAACAACAAAAAAGAAGCCTAAGGGCACCTGGGTGGCTCAGTTGGTTAAGCGACTGCCTTCGGCTCAGGTCATGATCCTGGAGTCCCTGGATCGAGTCC
>NC_138370.1:83773634-83827607 GCF_054177405.1 Leptonychotes weddellii
GCATCGGGCTCCCTGCTCGGCAGGGAGCCTGCTTCTCCCTCTGACCCTCCCCCCTCTCATGTGCTCTCTCTCATTCTCTCTGTCTCAAATAAATAAATAAAATCTTTAAAAAAAAAAAAAAAGAAGCCTAAAAGAATTTATCAGGTAGAAAATTCATAATTGTATCTGCATTAAGTACATATGGTTTCAATGTTGTTTATTATTTCTAAAATTGTCTAAACAACTTAAATATTAGTTTATATTGCAGAATTTGACTATCCAAACGCAATATCCCAGCACAGTCATAAAATTATATGTGTAAATCTAACTCTTCTGATCACTATTGCTGTGTAACAAGTTAACCTCGTAATTTAGCATCATAAAACAACCATGATGACTCTAGTCTAGGAATATATTATATTTGTGGCAGAATAACCTGATGAAAGATTATTACTTTTCTCTTAAGTGTATCTGGGAAGAAGAAGAGGCATTTTTCCCTTGATCCCCTAAAAGAGGATAGGGAGTCAATGTGATCATTTGTTTTTGAAAGTCTGAGATTCCTTGCATTATGGAGAATAAAGAGGATTACCTTTTTCAAAGAGAAGCTCTGGCTTTTTAAATTCCAGGGCCTTTTAAGGAGTTGGGAGCAGGTCATAACCAAGGAAAGCATAGGACGCCTCTATATTGAAGAACCCAAGTAGGACAGGTACAGTGAGTAACTACAGTGAAGGATCAACTCAGGATGCCAGGTTATCAACACCCTATACAAGCCAAAAAAAGGCTTGGCCCTTGAAGTGTTCCAGGAGGTAATCTCTAAATTTTTGTACCATCCTCCCTAAGAGTGTTTTGTCTGTTTGTTTTTCTTGAGGCCTTGGGCTACATGGTATCAGTTCGTTCCCTGTAGGGGCTGGAGATTGAGTGACTAAGCCAGCCATGCAGGTGTTCACCATGGCTAAGTGACCATCCCCAGTAAAAACCTGGCAACACCAAAACTCAGGTGAGCTTCTCTGGTTGGCATGACTTCATACATGTTGTCACATATCATTGCTGGGAAGTTAAGCACAGTCTTTAAGATTCTTCCAGGAAAGGACTCAAGGACGATTGTGCCTGTCCCTTTAGGGACCTCCATATGTACCTTTACCTTTGCTGATCTCAGTCTGCATCCTTTTACTATATTAAATTCTAAGTGTAAGTATAATAGTTTCCTGACTCCTGTGAGTCCTTCCAGTGAATCATTTAATTTGAAGGTGGTCTTGTGGATATTGGATATACTAATGTAACAAAATTCAGTATTCCAGAAGATGGCTGGGCTCAGCTGGGAGAAGTGTACATATATTATAGGGGCATAACCCCAAATGTGGTAGCCTCAGAAGCTCAGGTAGAAGTACAGGGAACTGAATTTAGCAAATCTGAAAGGGTCACATTGGCTTAGACAGTAGACATTGCGATGGAGACCATAGTGAACTAAAGACCAACAATATTTATACCAAATTACTGCACTGTATAAAACTACAGAGCTAAGAAGGGAAGATGTCCTCAAAATAAAACTAAGCTGAATTTTTCATTAGTCAAGTAAAAGAGACCTTAAAGCTGTTATGACAAAAAAGAAAAATACATATGTCTTACTTAAAGATATAAACAAATTGAAATCAATTAAGACTGGTTACTCAACTTTACCATTTGTTTTATTGTTTTTACAAATATTCTAAATTATTCTGGAATTTAATAAGACCTGGTTGACAATATTATTACTATTTTGCTAAATATATAGATGTTAAACTGAAGGCATTTTAGCCATGCATCTCAAATCATATTGTTCAACAGAGTAATTTTATTTTTAGGAATATCTCCAAAAGTAATCAAAAACAATAAATCAAAATAGGGGATATTCAGGTGTATAAATATATTCATACACACACAAAAATAAGTAAAGAAAAAATAAATGAATTTATCACAACATCATGGAAAATATCAAAAACTGAAGTATATCACATGTTGGTTGTGATTAAATGTATGAGATTTTCTTGGTTTAGTATTATTCATGTATATGTATATACAATAACATGGAAAATGATTAACATGTTAACTCAAGAAGCAGAATATGGAATTGCATATCTGTTTCATAATATTGCTAATATACTTAGAATGATGAAGCCACACAAGTTATGAAACTCATAGAATTATTTGGAGAAATAAAATTATTTTAATTACCTTGAGATGGGGCAACGTTAGAAATAGCAAAAAGCACATATTTCTCAGAGACCTATTTAATCCTTTCCATTCCTTGTGAATTAAAACACACAAGCACACACACACACACACACACACCCCCATACACAGACCCAAATACTCATCAAGCTAAGAACATATTCAACAATAGAGTTTAACATATTGTCCTCTAAGAGAGAAAAATTCACTTGTCAATGAGAAAGATGCTTCATTCGAACCTTATGCAGTGGGAGATTGGGTAGCATGTAAGCCCAGGAGCAGATAGCATTGCCCTATTTTTTGCTTGTTTTGTTTCCTTCTATCTTAATGTATTCTGTATTTAGTGATTGAATAACAGTAGTAGCTTTTCTCAAACTTTCCTGTCTTAATCATTAGATAGCATTCAGACTTAATGAAAACATTTCCCCAGAAGACAAAAAGTAACATAAACAATTTATCATCATTCCCACTGGTCAAACATAAATGTTTTCTGAATTGGAGATGGAGTTTTGCCATGGCTTAGTGGAATTTACTATATGGCAAAGTCTGTGCAATTGTAAAGCTGAATAATTTGTTTTGTGGCACTGTAAAAATATTTATTTTGGATGGAAAGTAGTTTTCAGGAAAAGAGAAAAATGCTGACCAAGTGGAATACATGCTGGTTTCAGGAGCGGATGTTAACAGAAAAGAGCCAAAAATGCTTTAAACTTAATTTTACTCCTGAGTTAAATAGGCATACATGCAAAAGGCGAGGAGTCCAACCCTGTGCAACCATCCACCTGAGTTTGGTGCTATTCTTCCAGGCATCTTTCTTACTGATATTCATAAATATATTTAGCTCTTATTATTTATAGGAAAATAGAATGATCTTATACATATTATTCTTCATTTCATTTTTCTCTTAATATCTTTTCATAGCTGTGTGTGTGTGTGTGTGTGTGTGTGTGTGTATTCTCTTTCTTTTTCATGATGGCTCTGTATTCACTTTTATGGATCTATCATATTTTAACTATTCCTTTATTGATGGAAAAGTAAGTGGTGTCCATTGCTAGCACAGTGCTTCCGTGAACATCTGTACTGTGATGTAATTTCTGTAAAACAGCTTCCCGTGCACAATTAAAATTTAATGTATACTGGCAAATTATTCCCCCGAAGACTGTTACCAAATGTTACCAGATTTTATACTCATTGTGAATATGTGAGTACCTACTCACCTTTGTCTTCTCAGAGAATGTTAGAAATCTTTAAATCGTTTACCAGGCTGGTGGGTGAAAATGATACCAGTGTGATACAGTAATATGAAATTCTGTATTGCCAGAGCAGAAGTATGTCAAAGATGCAACAATATCCAGATAATATTTAATTTTATTCACCCAAATACATGAGAGATAAAGATAAATAGATAAAATATTGATTACTTATACCTAAATACTTACATTTCATCAACAAATGTCTTGTAAAATTAACTATATTTTCAAATATGATGACACAAAATGTTGGTTTATAAATTGTGTCTCCCCGATGATATGAAGTCATGATGAAATGATAAAATGATGAAAAGTGTTTTTAACATGAATTATTTTATTCACTTTAATTTGAGCTATTTGACTGATGTATTTAGTTTTATTGATGACCTGTGACTGAAGATTATTCAAGGGACAGACATACAGCCAAAATAATGCAGTTCAGCTAAGTATTATTACACATGCAAAGCTAGAAGATACACAAATACAAAATGGTGACAATATGAGTTAAGTCAAGTCTACAAGTAACTTGTTTTTCAACTAAAGTCAGTTTTTATTTTTTCCCTAAATATTGAATTGTTTGCCTTCAAGTTAGCCAACCCCTCCTCTCTCAAGCCAATATTATATTCTGGCAAACATCAGAATCTGTGAATGAAATGGTAAACAGTGTTTAATTATCTATTCATTTACTAAGCATTTCTCTCCCTCTCCCTCTCTCTCTCTCTCTCTGGTTTTAATCCATGTTTTATTCCAAACCAGGATAATAACATGAGCCTTATTTCAAAATTCACATCTGGAGAAATTTCTAACAAAAATCAAATCTTTTGTTCAAATTTATTTGTCCTTGGAAAAGGGGCCTGCATTTAAGAGAAATGCAGCTAAAATATTATTAAAATTGTTGAAAATGATTTTGCATAACTAATGGAGACTAAGAAAGCAATATTTTAATGATTTAAGTGCAAAATAACCCGAAGCAGACAATTTCTATTTTCCTTCAAAAGTTTCTTGTTTTGTTTTAAATCAAGAGAGCAGTTTTCAGCAAAGATTTTAGCCTCTATTGGAATATGGAAGAATATAAAATCTTTCTTTTATTTATCTTAAAGCAATTTTCAAACACAAGTAATCTTCTTGACTTTTACTTTCCTGAAGTAAAAGAAAAGACACATAGATAATCTCTCCCTTCAAATGCAAGAAGGGAATATTTTCCCTTTCTTGCATCTAATTTGTGAGGCCCTAGATCACAAGTTATTCTGTATTCCTGGCAGTATTCTTTATGGTGAATAGGCATATTTGCAATTTTTTTGCAAGGATCTATATAGTAATATTAAATACATAGATCTCTCTCTCTCCCTCTTTCTGAATATACCTACTCCTTTGGTGGATTGAAGTTTTCTCCTACAGGAAAAAAAAAAAAAAAAAAAACTAAACAAAAAGAAACCAAACCAAACCAAACAAAACAAAACAAAACAAAGCAAAACAAAACCAATCCACTGTTAGTGGACACTTTCCTGGAAACTAGCCCCCTAAGCAGTTTCATCTTAGGCAATGTATCATTAATCATTAGGCTAAAACAGTTTGGATCATCAAAAATAAGTAATATGAAAATATTATATACTCTTAAAAAGATCATAAATCTACAATTACTAGTTTATATTTCCTATCTTGCTAAAAATATAATTGGAAGCCATGCTGCTTTTATGCTTTGTGTTTCTCAAGTTTTTTTTATTTCTGAACTCTGTTAGTTTGTTTTGTTCTTTGGTTTTCATTTTTGCTTTAATTGGCAGAAACTTCATATTAAACCACTTATTCTCAAATAACATGTTTCATAACATTTATGGTTTACTGAAGCATTAGAGAAAGGATATATTAAGGAACAATACATAAATTGTCTCCATTTGTTCATATTTAGGCAGGGACTCCATTTAAAAGAATAATAAGTCCAGAGTATGTACCTAGTTATAAATATTACAGATTACTGATAGCGAATGGAGTAGCCCAAAAGCTATTCTTCCCAAAAAGTCTTTATTTTATTAAACATTTCCTTTCAAAGTAATATAAAAATTACACAAGTATGATTAGAAAGATATGATTGTTCATCTAAATTTAACACAAAGTGATAATGATCATCAGCATTTAGGATTTTACTGATATAGCACAGAAACAAACAATTGCTCATTTAATCTCTCCAGATTTGAAAATATAAACATCATTTTAAAAATCATAATTTGTATGAAACCAGATTATTCTTGCTGAGATAAAAGAAGTTTTATTTCTATGTGACCAAAAGATCATTATCTTTTTTCCACTTACCTTTTTACATTTTGTTTTTCGCAAAGAAATGGGAAAGCTCTTAGAAAAAAAAAAATGAGAAACTATTTTGCCAGCAAATCAGTTGATGAAGATTACAACTAGGACCCACATCCCAGGACAATATGGTTGCTTATTCAAGCGTAGCTACAGATTTTAGTTTTAATGGACGTCCTCTTCAATTATTCCATCTTACAGATGCCTATCTGCTCTTAAGATAGCCAATTCTGGTCCATCATCCACTGTGCACTTGGAAATCTCAGCCATGCATTTTAATCTAAGCACAACAATTGACTCTGCACTGTGTGTCTTCCAAAATAAGCACAGCTGCAGTCTTCATATCTTGAGCAGCCTCCCTCCCAGTACTGCACAGCAGTCAGAGATGTTCATCTATTCCAAATTTAAAGTTAGAAAGATCAGCTTTCTGAGAAGCCACAGGAATTGCTTCTCCAGCCTGAGTTATAACAAACCATCATTTCTGTATGGAGGAGCAGCTTGAAAGCTGAGCAAGTTATCAAAAGCATTTCACGAAAGCATATACACCATGCTGGGCTGATTCCAGTGGTTTCACCTTAGGTTAGTCAACTAAAGTAGATAACATATATCTTCCTCTGAAGTGTTTAGTACGAATGCTTACAGTCAAGGGACACAGGACTTCTCTCTGTCAGGATGTAAAATCCGCCAGGCTAAATGACCTTATATACAATTGTCAGAGTTGTAAAGTTAATCCACGAGTGCTTAGAAATTTGTTAGAACATTATATTCTAACAGAGAACAATATTTTATCAAGATATTTTAAAACATTGATATAAGTCATACATTGTTCTAATAGAAGTTATTTCTGGTCAATCAGCACCCCGAATCACATAAAATTACATACAAACCTATGCCTCATATTTCTCTGCCTCGAACATGGTGAGTACATGCTTCGATATTGCATAGTCTATTGTGGAACTCTTAGAGAATCATGTTATATAAATAAGATATTGTTAAGAACACCGCTATGATCTTTTAGTGCCTATCAAAAGATAGACTTTCTTAAACAAACATTTGTTCTATTTTGACCTGCATTATTTGTCAAATCCTCCTGCCTTTAGCGTTCTAAGAACAAATTGTATATATCCATTTAGAAAAAAATAACCTATATCTATATATTTATAAGGTGTTGATATATATGTATGATATATCAAATATCAGCTGTATCTCTATTTTTCATCTATTATCTATCTATATCTATCATCTATCTATCTAATCTATCATCTATCCATCCTCTATCTATCTGTCATCTATCTTTCTATCATCTATATACATTTTTAAAGTGTTACCGCTTTATATCCCCAACATCTGCACCTCTTGCCTGCAACCGATGTCAGGCAGGTAATTAGAAAATATTATTCTTTGGAGAGCTGCAATCTCAACAATCAGTGCATTAAAAATTCATTCCAAATCCTCTTCCTTTCTTCATTTTACCAGCTCTCTACCCCCCTGTCATATCAGCCCAGAAAGCAGTGGGTAGAAGATAGAGGGAGATTCTCCTTTTTTGCCGCCTGCCCACCAATATCGACCAAATGGCAAAATTGACTCTACAGAAAACATTAGTACCTGTTTGGTTAATTGTGATTTTTGTTACATCCCTTAACATTACTGTATGGTAGTAATTGGCTTCTTTTTTTTTTTTTAATGAATTTTGAGGTTGTAGAAAAATTTTACTTTTTTATTTTTTTAATGGCAGATGCTGTCTTCCTAAAGCTGGGGGGGAGGGGGATGCCTTGGCTTGTAGCTGAAGCATTTGGGCAAAGTTCTTTATGGCATTTTAAAAACTACATTTACTTGAGAAAATAGCATCATGTGACAGAACCATAGCAATCATAACACCTTAGGTGCCAGAAAACACTCACTCTGGGTGGCTTGGATGACTCCAGATTCTTAAGAGCATTTTTTTTCCTTGGGGTAGAAAGTCCCTGCAGTGCATTAATTTCTACAGAGAGCTAATAGCAACCCTGTCTCTAAAGCAACTGGCTTGCAGTTTACTAGCCTGCAAGGCAGAAGAATAACAGACACATATCACTGACATTTAACAAAGCTATCTTTCATGATTTTCTTTTTTTGCCCTTTTACCATAAGTCTCATTTTGTAGACTCTTCAAATGATGACTTAAATTATTTCTGAAGAATTTTCTTCCTCAAATTATTTAAAGTCTTAAAAATGCCTCTATATTATTTTAGAAATTCTTAAGGACTCCCTCCCCCTTTTATATGCATATGACAGTGCAAACATGTGTCTTTTCTTGTATCTGATATGTGAGGCCTTATATCATGAATAATTCTTTAATCTTGGTAGTATTCTTTATGGAGAAGAGGCACATTTGATTATTTGCAATCTTTTGCAAGGGTCTATATGGTAACATCGGTATCTTACATATACTAGGAACCTGCCTTTGAAAACTATGATTTTTTTTTTTTTTTTAGTTAATCTTCACTCTGAATTGTCATGTGTGAAAAAAGCTATCAAAGGGGCTCATGATAGATCAGTTTCCAGAGTTTTCCTGGACTGAAATACCACAGCTTTACCAACACCCTTTTGTTCTTGACAGATGTATTTTATGACTGGTACCACAATTAGCCTCTAAAGGCTCAGACATTTTGGCTTAATGTGGACAAGCATTCCAAAGTTCATTAAGAAGGAGAAAATGAAGAAAAAGAAAGTGAAGACAAATAAAATATGGGATCTAGACACAGATAAGTTTACATACAGATTCTTTTCTCTGAAGGTAGCTGGACTCTTAACCACAGATTGACTTGTCTGACCGACTTTGAAGTACCTAAAGTACTTTAGGTTCTTTTCCCTTCATCCTGTCTGGTATTGTCTCTGACCAGCAAGGACAACTTCAGATTGCCACCCTGAATGGGTGGGTAGAGGACCCAGGCAATTTCACAGCATCTTCTGCCCTGTCTTCTCTTCTGTGTCATACCTTAGTTCAGACCAAGTCTTGATTTCTGATTCATAAAGGAAAGAATCCTCCCCTATCTGGTGCAAAGTGACTTCTCTCTCTTCAGACCGACTGCAACAATTTCCCAGAATGTATTGCTGTTTTTCGCAATGACTACTCTAGAATGACTGGTATCTGTGACATGAATGACTCTCCTAGAATGACTACTCTCAACCCCAAGTAATTTTTCTCTATCCTATTTCCTTTACCCAAGTAAGAAGACAATTCAAATGCCATCAGGAACCAAATGGGGAACATGAATATGTGAAGTGGTGCTGAGGACAGAGGCATAGTAATTATTTTATCTCAGTGGCTTTCAAAATGGATCCCCAGGCCGGCATCATCATCACGGTAATCTGGAGACTTGTCAGGATGAAAATCCTCAGCCCTGCCCCAGGACTAATTAGAAACTCTGGGAGCGTTGCTCAACAATCGGTTTTTTAACAAGCCCTCCAGGGATTCTGATACATGCTAAAATTTAAGAAGCTCTACTCTACTCTAAGGTATTACATTTCTTTTTTTTTTTTTTTTTTACTATAGTAGTAGTTTTTCTTTTTAAAAATCTAAGTCTAAAGCATGTTCTCTAACAGAATCTTTAAGTTAGCTTTATGTTTTAGAACAAAATATAGATCCTGACTTGGTACTAGTCATGCATCAGATGAAGGATATCATATTTCTTCCAGCCTCCTAAACTTCACCCACTCCCAACCTGGACAATGGGTTTTCCTGTTTCAAAACTTTTGCCCCCTGGTGGAATTTTCAGGAGCCTGATATTTCTTTTCTTTCTTTTCCTTTTTAAGATTTTATTTATTTGAGAGAGAGAGAGAAAAAGAGCACAAGCGGGGAGGGGGAGAGGAGGAAGGAGAAAGAATCTGAAGCAGACTCCGCACTGAGTGCAGAGCCCAACACTGGGCTCTATTTCAGGACCCTGAAATCATGACCTGAGCTGAAACCAAGAGTTGGACGCTTTAACCGACTGAACCACCCAGTCACCCCCAGGAGACTGATATTTCAAATGTAAAAGATACTTCAAATTTTCAGTTCATTTGCAGAGCCTAGATAATTAATATAACCACCAAAACTGTAAAAGTACGCTATATTTCAGATTACCAGTATCTGCCACTTATGTGCAATCTAAGTAAGGAGATAATACATTTGAACCTCCTGTCTGTATCCAGCTCAGAAATGATTTATCCTTATGTTTATTTATTGTCTTTCACTCTAATTGTCTTCCTTCCTTGCTTATTTAATATTAAACACAAATGTTCAAAAAAGGGGGAATTTTTTTTTTTTTTGGCCACCATGGTTCTCTGCTTTATTTTCTCAATGTAAAATTTCACATCTAAAATTACTTTAGTAGAAGAGACTTTTATACATGTAATGAAGTAATGAGATTTTGAAGAGTCCTAATACCTTTTTCCTAGATAGGATGCTGTTTCCATAATGTCACAGATACCAGTTTAATTACTTTTAATAATGTTAATTGATATCCTGGTGAGGTGGATATATAGATTGAATGTGTGTTTAGGTTAGAACTCCTTTTTAAATTAATATATTTCCAAAGGAAATCCAAACTCTCCACTAACATATGGTTTATTCATGCTTTATATAAGCTACACACAATTTTAGTTCACATGTGTTATTTATTTAATCATCTTATATCATTTAATGTAACTGAAAAATATTTCTTGGACTAATACTTCACACCATTCCTTCTGTATAAGTGAGACAGCCTTTAATTATCCAATTAATAAACTGAGTTGACAAGGTTTAAAACCAGACTAGGGTAGAAATAAGCAAAATCAATCTAGGTTTTAACCAAGAGAACATTACTCATATAAAGCAAAAACAAACAAACAAACAAAAAAGGAATAAAATTAAAATGTCAGGGGAAACTGAACCAGAAAAGATACCTGGAAATGTTTACTACACTGTAAAAATTGATGAAAGGAAGCAGGAAGATAGGCACCATAATAACATTATCTATATATCCTTTGACTTCCTTCTAAAGGAAAGTTCATAGTCTGGTTGCAGATATGAAAAACATCTGGAAGGAAGGTGTGTCTAAACAAATGGCTTGGTCCTTTAATCACAGATCTTAGGTGATAGATGGATGTTTAGGATTATTCATGTATTAACCAATTCCAACACAAAAATTTTAAATATTTAGTTATTCATTAAGAAATATTTAGAGTAGCCCTACAAAGTGCATGCTGCTCTTCTAGGTAATACATTGAGAAGAATACAAAATTAAACTAACCTTGGAGGGGCGCCTGGGTGGCTCAGTGGGTTAAGTGTCTGCCTTTGGCTCAGGTCATGATCCCAGGGTCCGGGGATGGAACCCTGCACTGGCTGGCTCCCTGCTCAGCAGGGAGTCTGCTTCTCCCTCTCCCTCTGCTGCTACCCCAGCTTGTGCTCTCTCACCTGCACTCTCTCTCTCAAATGAGTAAATAAAATCTTAAAAAAAATTTAAAAAAATAAACTAACCTTGGATATTTTCATTAAAAAACGTTAAAGTTTAATCGGTATGTGTGCATCTGTGTGTATGCACTGTGCATCTTTAGTTATATTTACTTGTATATTTATAAATATATAAGATGGATTCTAATTTAGGCAGACAAACAGAATTTAAGTAGCCTGGGAGTCTGTAGGAACACTGATAATCAGGCCTAGAGGCTATAATGCCATTAATAATATCTCAAGGTCACTGTAGGGGTTATAAGAGCAGAAACACCACTTTTGCTACCACCGTGGCACAGACAGCACAACACATATCAATATATTAATGTTGTGGGTTGAATTGTGTCCCAAAACTCATATTTTGGAATCCTAACCCCTAGCACCTCAGCAAGTAATGTGCAGATGTAATAGCCATACTGGATTAGGGTCAGCCCTTAATCCAGTATGTCTAGTGTTCTTATAAAAAGGTGAAAGTTAGACACAAAAAAGCACATGGAAACCATGAAGGCAGAAATTGGGATGGTATGCCTATAAGCCTCAGAATGCCAAAGATTGCCAGCAAACACCAGAAGCTAGGAGAGGGGCATAGAACAAAGTCTCTCTCCATCATGGTTCTCAGAAGGAACCAAACCTGGGCGCCTGGGTGGCTCAGTTGGTTGGGCGACTGCCTTCGGCTCAGGTCATGATCCTGGAGTCCCGGAATCGAGTCCCGCATCGGGCTCCCTGCTCGGCGGGGAGTCTGCTTTGCCCTCTGACCCTCCCCCCTCTCATGTGCTCTCTCTCTCTCATTCTCTCTCTCAAATAAATAAATAAAATCTTTAAAATAAAAAAAAAAAGAAAAGAAGGAACCAACCCTTCCAACACCTTGATCTCAGACTATCAGCTTCTGGAATAGTGATGCAACAAATTTCTGTTGTTTAAGCCATTTAGTTAGGGTTACTTTGTTATGGAAGCCTTAGCAAACTAATACAACTGACACTGAACATAGAATTACTTATAGTGGGCGCCTGGGTGGCTCAGTTGGTTAAGCGCCTGCCTTCGGCTCGGGTCATGATCCTGGAGTCCCGGGATCGAGTCCCGCATCGGGCTCCCCGCTCAGCAGGGAGTCTGCTTCGCCCTCTGACCCTCTCCCCTCTCATGTGCTCTCTCTCTCTCTCATTCTCTCTCTCAAATAAATAAATTAAAAAAAAACTTTAAAAAAAATTACTTATAGTATTGCCATTCAAAAGCTGTATGTTTCTGCCTTCCCCCTATCAAAAATACCTATTCACATTGCTGCCACTTCCCAGTAGGGCTCACTTCTAAATGAAAGCCTTTTGCGGGGGCAAAGGAGAAATGACAAGCGAATTTTACTTCTTGGAGAGAATTACCCAAATTATCCAAATGTGGGAAGAATGTTCAAAAGATGTCAAGCATCCATAAATGTAAAAAGTCAGCATAATAAATACACACATAAATATGAACATAATTCTGTTTTTCTATGACTCAATCTCTCCCTGCTCTATTTTTGTTTTAAAACAGCCAGAATCATTATCTTAGTTTAGGATTTATATCCTTCTCTTTGTGATTGCTATAAATTCTAGGGATTTCTGTATTATGTTGGCAACTTTGGGAGGAATGGAAGACTACTGAACCTTAATCTGCATCCAGATCTGGTCTCCCCACTGTTAGCCCCACTTCATTTTCCCAAGCAAAAGGTCCATTGATTCTCTGTGACTTACCCTTGCAACTTAAAATAAATAAATAAGTAAATAAATAAATAAATAAGCACCATTTTGCATCCTATAGTAGGCCTATTTCACTGATGTCACATGAAGTTCTTTTACTCTATTTAACTACTGGGCCCAGGAATTCACCAAGCCCTCATTCAAGAAGTAAGTCACTGTCTTATCTGCCCTCATGCATAAACCTATCTTGGGTTTCTTCTCCTGCCTCATCCTTCTACCTTCATCCCGAGATCATGCTCTGTAAGGCAGAAAGGGAAAACTTTTCTTAAGCTCACATATCAACATCTAACCCTCTTGTTTCCACCGATCTTTCTCCTTTCCTCTCCGTGGCCAGAGACTATGAAAACAGTCTCTAACTGGTCTTTGATTTTTTAAAAATCTTCTTAGAATAAACTTTATATTGTTTCTTTCAAGAGTAGTCTTTGGAAATAAGAGCTAAGAATTATTTGCTGTTCTGTTAAAATACACGTTATATGAAGCACTGACTGCACTTATCCCGAATGTAGAAGGACTGACGTTTTGGGGGAAGGGAGGGGAACACTTCTGACTCACTTCTGATTTTTTCTTCCATGTGGAGAGATAGCCACTGGTGTGAAACCCCTGACTTCTTGCTGTCCCTCCCAGATAGTCCCCACCAACATTGCTGGCTTGGCACAGCAAATCTGGGGAGAATAAACTGACAATGCTTGGCTCAACTCTTTCTTTTTCCGGAGAAAATCTGCCTGCTAAGAATATATGCTATTTTCTTCTTTTCAGCATGAAGCAAAAAGGATTTGCTTCCACAGGAGATGCCTGGGATCATTCAGCACAGTCTGGTAGAAGATGGGTGAATTTGTTGAAGTCTGTGGTTCATTATAAATACTGTAAACATATGTGCTGTTTTGTCAGGATGGTCTCAATTGATGCTTACTGTGATTATTAACTTTGCTCTTTTTTTTTTTTTTCTTTCAGATGTGTCCTGGTTTGGATACTAAATAATGTAGTTATCCTAATTGTGAGGAAATCTACTTTCCCACAGATAAGACACATCTAGAGTCAATCCTCAATTGATACAGAACTCAGGGGAAAGGAGTATTGTTGTTGTTGTTTCTTTTTTTAGCCCCTTTGATCCCAAAGTGAATTAGAAAAGAACAACCAGTATGAGAAAGTTACAATTATTGCTACTTGGACATTCAGAAGTAGAACCAATTACTTTAGGATCAGAATGTCTTAATTGATTATGCAGATTGTAGTAGTTCTCTTTACTTGAAGCATAATCACAATTCTACTTATTTTTTTGTGAAACTCATACCTAACTATATTTCTGAAAGAGGAGCTCCATTTGTAGAACTTTATTAAGCTTATATTCTTTAGAAAATAAAGGTTAAAGGTCTTATTGTGTAAACGTCACAGTAATATTCCTCATAGTAATTCCAATACATCTGAAAAAAAAAGGAATCAGTATATTTTAATAGCAATTTTTCCAGCAGAATATTGACTTCTCAAAATGATAAACACATTCCACCTTGTCAATATTTATTTTACCTTGGGTAGGAATTAATTATAATGGGAAAAAGCAATAACAATTTAACTAATGCTTTAGAAACTCCAAAGTATGGGTACTTGTATACTTGTATACTTACTACACCCCATATACTATTCTGGGTGATTTGGATAGTCAGTTACACAAACAGAGAAAGCCAAACCTTCATGCATCTTGTGTTCAAGTTTGAAGAGATTATAGAGACTGAATTCAAGTAGTCAAATGATTTTTAAAATTAATTAATTTATTATTATTATTAGAGAGAGAGCACGAGTGGAGGAGGAAGGACAGAGGGGGAGGGAGAGACAGAATCTTACAGGCTCTACACCCAGAGTGGAGCCTGATGCGGGGCTTGATCTCACAACCCTGAGTTCATGACCTGAGCCGAAATCAAGAGTCAGCTGCTTTAACCAACTGAGCCACCCATGCACCCCACAAGTAGTCAAACTTTTTGACAGTCATATGTTTTCAATCCTTTCTATGACTTCTCTCAGAAACAGTCTATAAGTCATAACTAAAACCACGCATCTTCAACTGATAACTTAAGGTGTCATGCCCATTTGGTTAATTGTAGGTGGAGCAAGTCATGAATTTGGTTTAATTATATGAACTTGGTATAATAACTAGGAATTTTTCAAGTTTTTCTGAAAACATGATGTCTGTGTCAGTAAAGTAAGACTTCTAAACTCTCCAATTTGTTTTTAAAAATTGTCTAACAAATAGATGAAAAGAAAGAGAGAGTTTTGACATTTACTTCGTGTATTGTATGTAGACAGACAAGAGTGAAGTAAAGCCTTCAGAAAACTCTGCATTGAAATCAGCTTTGCTACTCTCTCATGCAAAAGCGAAATAGAGTTTTATTATACCATTATTGCCTTGTTCTCAAAAAGGAATCTCATTATGTTGCCCAACCTCACAGGATGGTTACTAGAACTCAATAACAAGGCAACAGTGGCAAGACACTTTTCAATTAGCAATGCTGGAATTGCTATATGTGTGAAAATAATTTTCCATGTTAACCAACTCCTAGGAGAGAAAAGAAGCCAAAATATAAAATGATTTCTAAACATTTAAAGAAAAAGTCAAAGATATTCTCTCCTCATAAAACCCTGTTGGGTAAAATTTTTCCATCAAATCCTTTGTCTGACATTGGATCTCGGAACAGACGATTGTGCAGGACAATTCATTTCCTCTTCCAGGGAGAAACCAGTACTCGTGTCTGTAAAACATTTATTTCCTTACCCATGACTCTATTTACTGATAAAGAAGCTTCCCAAATGTTAAGGGAATGTTTACTTTCCAATCTTAAGAATGGGGGTGATTTTTTCCATTGGTGCTGTATATGTAGGAAACAATCCAAAAGAACTAACTTTGAAATTCTCATCTGCTTTCTGTGGCAATGAAAACCAGCCCACAGTCGTCATTTGTTCTGGTGGAATGTAATGCATTAGCTTGCATGGCAGTAGATCTAATAAATCTATTTTCTCATGGAAAAAGAAATACAATTTTGGGAAAAACTCTTGCTTATTAATAATAATTTAAATCATAGATTTTCAAATCCTACCACCCATTCTTGGAATTCAATATTTTGCTTTCACTAATTCACTTATAATATTTCATAGAGACTTCAGTGTTTTTGAAAAATTAATTTAGTTGATAATAAAACTACTAAATTGATAATTCCTGCAAATGAGTAACAGATTGAAATGTAAAAAAAAAAAAAGCAATAACAAGGTGCTACCTATTTGAAAATACAACTTTTAACTTATTACTACTTGTTGCTGATACGAATACTGAGTAAGTGAAATATTTTTGTTCTTAAGTAATAGTAATCTTAAAGGCTTAGTATCTATTTATGCAAGAGTTTTGCTTGGGGAAATATTTAAGCTAGCACTTCAGTTAGCATTGTGCCTACAAAGCAGGTCTTGGAAACTGCTTTTCTGAATAGTCCAAAAGTTCCCACTTTTATGCACACTTAGAATGAAATTTTGTAAATATATTTTATTAACTGAAACACTAAGACATGCACATGCACATGCATACAGATGCATTCCATAATCCAAAAATAATATATGAAAACTATGAAATATGCCAAATAATGGATTTTAAAATGCTTATCTATAGGTATCAAAGATTGTGAAGGGTCTGAGATTTTATACTACTGTGAAGTGAACAAGTTATCTGCTTAAGTGCCATGGATGCTGGTAGAAGACACAAAAATCCTGGGTCAGAGACAAAAGAAAAACATGGAATACTTCACATTGTAGCCAGATATAATACTGAATATGTTTCATGTCCACTAAATGGTGGGTTCAGGTAGTAATGGTGACAATTTGAGTGATATAGCCTTAAACAGCAGCGTACTTCTAGTTTTACTTACCACAAAGTAGGTCCGTACTCTGAGCATCTGCCTAAGTGACCTAGATGGTTTCATACGTGGCCTAATTTTTTTTCTGGAGTTCATCGTCCCCAAAAGGGGTGTCTTTAATCTGCCAGTCTGCAATTTTCAAAGTGGCAGATGAAACTTCCAGGCCATTGGCAGCAACCCAAGAGTCAGTGAAATATTACAACGTTCATCAAGAGATTGGCTACAGCTATGAGAATGGCCTTGCCTTCTGCCCACTAAAGAGTAGCCTTGTTTGCTTTTAGCTATACATAGCTGATTTTAAGGCTAAACAGCCTCAGTGTGATAATAGTGCATTTTAGCTTAGCTGAATCATCACTGAAGCTAGCCCAGGCATTTAAGGGAAACTCAATGAATTGACGGCCCTAATGAGCTTAAAGCTTTACTCCATATGGCTGAGTAAAGGATTATTGCCATTTTTCATATAATACCAAGACGCCACTGGTACTGGGCAGGTTGTATTTTTTTTAATATACCATTTTCAATGGACAAGTAAGGCTTTTGGTTTCTTTCCACCTTGTTAGTTATTGAGTACAAGTTGATTTACTCTATCATGGCAATTATCAGGCAAGAGAGCCACAAAACAACCTTGGTCAGGCATTTAGTTTTAACAAGATCCTAGTAACAATCTAATAGCTTCTTTCAAAAGGAGTATACTTGACAACGATGTCAAGAAGTCAATGAGTCCAAAACTCTAGGAAGTGCCTTTGGGAGTAGACTTCTTTTTGGAGATTTCAGTCAGCAAGACTATCAGTCAGTGACTTGTAATCCCAAAAAATCACTTATGTTAGGGCACCACAAAGATAGAGGGCATGCCACAGCTAGACATTTAAGTTCCAAACAGCATATTAGTTTGGGCCCCACTAAAAGGGTGTTTCTTTTTTTTTTTTTATTCTTATGTTAATTCCCATACATTACATCATTAGTTCTGGATGAAGTGTTCCATGATTCATTGTTTGTGCATAACACCCAGTGCTCCATGCAGAATGTGCCCTCCTCAATACCCACCACCAGGCCAACCCATCCTCCCACCCCCCTCCCCTCTAGAACCCTCAGTTTGTTTTTCAGAGTCCATCGTCTCTCATGGTTCGTTAAAAGGGTGTTTCTTTATGGACCAACCAATATAAAAGGTCAAGAAGAATGCATTAATGAGACTTATGTTATCTCTAATTCCCAGAACTCCAAAAAGATGCTAAGCTTTATTTTTCTTGGTCAGGCAGTTTTCCAAAGAAATAACTGATTTTCCTTGACTGCCAGCAGAATTAAGCATTATGAATTTGTCCACATAGTCCCTAGAAACACTAGTTGGTGAACAGCCATCTGAATTATGTAAGTGTTTATCTGTCATTCCTGCTGGCAGGAATTTGATAACATTTATGAATAGGATCATTGAGGCTCTGACTTGCCAAGACAATTCAGAAGATGGCTGAGAGAACATAAATTAAATAGTGAAAACTTTAGGCATCAGAGGGTAGAAGCAGTCACATTAAATCTTCATTTACCAACTGGTGGTGAACAGCAGGGGAGTATGTCCCATTAGTACCTCTCTATTGCTGGACTTTCTCAGGAGAATCCTGTCTCATATTTATGTGATGTAGAAGTACAATCACACAGCACATTATTTCCTACTGTACGTTCTGATGTAGAAGAAATAAGAGTACACTGAATTAGCCCAATAGTATCTTATCAGGCCCCACCTACATGATCATGTTGACCTCCCTTCCCCACTAGTAGTCTTGCCCAAACCCCATCAGCAAAAATCATGCATCTATTCCCCCATAGGATCATGTTGGACAGAGCCATAAAAATGCAAATTATTCATTTCCCCAAAAGTCCTCAGCATACTCCATGGGTATGCATCAACTTTAGTACACTTTCAAGAGAAGGAGACCTCGCTGTGACACCTAGTCTTTTTTTTTTTTTTTTTTTTTAAAGTAACTAGGTCATGGTGGAGGATAAGTAGAGATTGGGGCTACTGAGGGAGTGAATGAGTCTCAGTATAAGTTAAATGAATAATAAGCCAGATGAATTATTTCCAAGGTTGTTGCTGACAGTTCAAACTTTCAATGTTTTTGGTCCTTCCAATGCCCTATGCCAGGTTATAAGGTAATTATTACTGACCATTATTACCATTTATTTTAGCTTTGGGGATTACTTGACATAGTATCTGAAGTCACATTCATTTCTCTCTGGGGCCATAGGCTTTGAACCCACTGACTGGCTGACTCAGCCTTCACTGACCCACATAGCATCATTTTTTAAAGGAATCCATCTTCATCCAGGGTATTAACTACCCCATTGCCATGAAAATATCTCTTAAATTTATACCAGGTTTCATCTTAATGGGTAAGACAATTTTCTTGTGATCAGAGAAATTCCCCAGAGAGAGCAAGAGCTCCCTCACATGAGTTAAAACTCACTGTAATAAAACATTGAGATCTTTTATTGTCATGCTTTAAATCTATCTCAAGTTGGCATATTAGACACCAGGAGAAGGTAAGATCTAAGGCTGTCCAGCTGTTGCCATCTTCCTTAACAAACATTATAGACTTCACTCCCTCGTCGTCCAAGAGATTCAAAGTACTCACAATTGGTCTGGTTTCTGTCCATAGTACTCATGAATTTTCCTCCATTCTCATTCATCTACCATAGCAACTTAACCTCTTTATTGTCTGAAAGGGAGAGGAAACTTCTGGCTATCTAGGATGAATCTTAGTATTAATTGTTATAGCAGGGTGACCATCAGATTGGCAAGGAATTCCCCTGCTTGAAGGGTAATAAGCAACAAGGTACTGTTCAGGAAATTATCTCTGAAACTACTTTTCAGTACTCAGCTGATAACAACTGTCCTAATTCTTCCTCATTAATAGGCAATAAAGTAGAGGACTGCTTATATCCCAACTGGCCTTATAGTATGGTCAACGTACGTGCCATTTATTCTGATGGTCATCGTTTAAATCTTGTTAATTGGTCTGTAACAAACTTACCCTTCCTCTTCCAGAAAGCAATGTCTCTGTCAGCATCCCATTCTCATTGCCATAACAGTTTTTATGGACTGTGTCCCTCCAGAATTTATAAGTTGAAATCCTAATCCCCAGTGTGATAGGGGGCTTTGGGAAGTGATTAAGTTATAAGGGTCAAACCCTCATGAGTGGCATTAGTGCCCTTATAAAAGAGACCCCATAGAGCTCTCTCACTCCTTTCACCATGTGAGGACACAGAGAGAAGATGGCTGTCTGTGAACCAAGAAGCAGGTCCTCACTAGATAAGGGATCTGGTGGCACTTTGATCTTGGACTTCCCAGGATCCAGACTATAAGAAAGAAATGTTGTTTAAACCATCCAGTTTACATTATTTTTGTTATAGCCGTGTAAACAGTCTAAAGCAACTGTCAAGGACTGTGAAGGATCTGAGATGATACTGTACTTGCAAGCTAACAAGTTTCATGAATGCTATTAGAAGACACAAGATTTCTGGTTCAGAGCATAAGAAGCAACATAATCATCTACATATTTGCATCAGTTTCCTTGCCCTCATATCCCATGGGTTAGTGCAGAAGAACCCAGAAGGATGTCTGCATGTGCAGTGGGTTGTACTAAGGGAGAGGAACCTTGAGTTAAGGGAACTCTAATTTTTATAATGAGCAGTAAGCCTGCCTGCTCTCTGATCTGGAAGGAACATTATTATTGGCTGTTCCTTTTACAAATATCCTTGAAAAGATAATCTAAAAAAAAGTGCTTCTTCTCATAAAATGTGAAGAAATGACAGGGTTCCATGAAGAAATGTTTCCCAGTTTTGGTACTTGTTTTTTTGATGGGCCTAGCTTCCATAGTTGTGAAATTCATACTCACCACTTTATCATGTCAATGCACTCTTGGTGCATCCTTATTTGTGTTTTGCGTACTCTGCTTCTTTAATTATATGAATTAAGTCCTTACAAGCAGCACATCCCTATAAACTGTATGATAAGACTTGAGGGTGAATTTTTTTCTTAAGAGACTACATTCAAATGAGTTGACCTAGAAAGAAAATGTTTAAGATGAGCATAAACAAATGTGTTGTAATATCTTCTTAGGCTCTCTTTTGTATTTAATCTTCTCTAATTTTCCCTTAATATCCAAATCCTTCATAAATCTACTTTATAGGTATGTCAGTCATGGTCATCTCTATATGTATTATGCTTACTTTACCACTTGGCCATATATACATATATTCCATTTAGCTGTTTATTTATTTATCTTCTCTAGTTTAGAACCAGTTGGGAAAGAGACTTTATCTCCTTCATGCTCTCTTTTTATATCTGCAGTGCTGTTTAGTGCTAGGCCTTGGTAGATGTTTAATAAATGTTATGTAATTTCAGTTCACTAAAGTTTAGCCAATGGCCTTCTGCTGAAACTGACAAATGGTTTATTTGGTTTATTCTTTAAATTATTTAATATTTTATTCTTTTCCCTCATATATCTTGAGAGTGTGTTTGTGTATGTGTATGTGTGTGCTTGTATACTCAATAGATGGTTTCTCCCACGACATAAAATAAACTGAATTTGAGGGAAAAAAATACATGCTTTTAAATTATTGGTCTCATATTTAATTTTTCAGCATCTCTGATTATAATGAATAAAGCATTTTCTTATTGTTCACAGATGCTAAACTTGGATTTCCATATTTACATTTGGTTACACAATATCCTTTTGAGAAAATACTGTGAAAAGAAAAGTGAGAAAAATTTTCCTGTTTTGAATATTTTTTCCTTATATAATAAAGTGTTTTGAATAATCTTATTAATCATAAGTCAGTTTGGTTAACATCTTTCATACTGATAAGTCCCAATCAGCAATTTTGGATTTTAAAAGAGGTCATACTCTTTAAACATTTAAATTTTAGATTCTTAGTCCCCACCCTGCTTATTGCAAAAACTACTTCTTTACTCCATAGAATCTTCTTTCCAGTGATAAGTTCAAGGTTCCTGGAGATAATTACATGGCCCAAGGGTTTAGGTCTGGATATTAATTTTTGTAGAAGGTAAATTCAGAAGTGTTAGGTAGAGTGATATTTTGCATTCATCCAAAATATTTGAGTAACTAATATGTGGCCGAT
Organism: Leptonychotes weddellii; assembly: GCF_054177405.1. Classification (NCBI taxonomy): domain Eukaryota; kingdom Metazoa; phylum Chordata; class Mammalia; order Carnivora; family Phocidae; genus Leptonychotes; species Leptonychotes weddellii. The sequence continues at coordinate 83,795,572 of NC_138370.1, forward strand.
AGTGTAATAGATACCGAGGGTCTATGAGGGAGCCAAGCCAAAACGAAACCTTCGTCTTAAATCTTAGTCTAGTGGAAGAGTTATCCTTTAATCAAAGAATCAAACAAACAAAATAAAGTTGTACCAGTGCTACAAATGAGAAATTCGTGAAACTAGGAAAGCACAAAATAGACTGGTTTAACCAAGTCAGAAGTGTCAGGAAAGACTTCAAAAAGTAATTACTGAGCTATGAAGAAGACATAGGAGTTTAAGATGTGAAAAGGGGAAAGAAGGAGCATTCTACATAGAAGGAATGCATATGCAAAAACACTACTGAAAGAAGGACCATGGTATTAACAAGTCCCTGATTATATGTAAGAACTGTGGCCGGTGGAGAAAGAGGAAAATTAGTATAAACTCTAGCTGAAGAATGAGAACTGGTACCTTCCCCCTCCACATAGTTAACTATCAAGGACTGAGAACTGAGGCCACCTGAATCAACAAGACTTTCCTATTGCCTTCAAAAAATTCTTGTTCTGGAAAATAGGCTGTAAACCAATAAATACTTCTCTGGTTCCTTTGGTAAATTCCTACAGACCAATCAATCTGAACAAACTAATCTGGGAAATAGTTCATTGAACAGAAGAATGCATTGCTGTCCTAGACAACCAACTCATTTATCAAACAAGACTTTAATTAAAACTCAACTTCTAAGCTGGGTCCCTAAAGCTTCAGCTATTATTATGATACAAAATGTGCCCAATCCTAATAAGCTCCCTGTCTTGAAAGATTCTCTTTATACCACTTGAGTCCAGATTTCAAAACTTCATAAATATTCTCCCCTGGCCTTCTTTGATACTACGAAGACTCTGTCAAGGTGACATTTCCCCAAATTGTGGTATACCTAATAAATTTAATTTTGTTTGACCAATAGACATATCCTGACTCCTTCTTATGCAGAGACTTGAAGGCTACATGAAGTTTTTTCCTTATTTTCTTGATTCTAACATATATACTATATAATACCCATGAAATATTTTAAGTGAGGATAGAGTGTAGCACTAGGGTGACAGTATGATTAAAACTGTATTTTTGAATGACACTCTGGCTTCAGTGTAGTAAACTAACTGGAAAGAACCAACATGAATTATGGAAGTCTAGAGGCAATTGGAATACTGATGTTTAGAGATAATGCTAGCTTAGCTTAGGATGATGGCAGTTGATATGCCAAAAGTGGATGTGTTTAAAGCAGTAAACGGTCCAAAAAATATTTAAGGTATGGTGATAGATCAAATAGGAGGGCTAAGAGACAATGGGGTACCAAAGATGGATTGCAGATTTCTAATTTACATAATTCTTATATTTTGAAATTTTTTTCTATAAATTTCTAATGAGTATCATTTTTGAAACATTGATGATAAATGTCTTTTAGTGTAATCTTTTTGGCCTATAGTCTGTTTTAAATTGTGAGTGCACCTTTTTAGGAACTTAATGGCCAGACAAATTGACATTAAATATATTCCTTTTTGGATGAAATTGTTACAAATAAGGGTCTTTCAACAAAAGAAGTATCAGACCAGTGTCATGATCCACATGACCTTGCATTGCAGATTTCTGGACTTCACATAACTGAATGTGTGACTCAGACTTTTTTTTATTGGAGTAGAATTGACATACAATGTTATATTAGTCTTAGCTTCACAACATATTGATTTGACAATTCAACACACTACTCAGTGCTCACTAAGATAAGTGTAGTTACCATCTGTCATTATTCAACATTATTACAATATTATTGACTGTATTCCCTATGCTCTACTTTTCATCTCCATGACTTACTTATTCTGTAACTGGAAGTTTGTACCTCTTAATCCCCTTTATTTTGCCCATTCCCCAATCTACCTTGCCCTGGCAACTACCAGTTTGTTCTCTATATTTAAGAGTCTTTTTTATTTGTCCATTTGTTCTATTTTTTAGATTCTACATGTAAGTGAAATCATATGGTACTTGTCTTTCTACGCTTGATTTATTTCACTTAGCATAATACTCTCTAGGTCCATGAATGTTGTGCCAAATGGCAAGATCTCATTCTTTTTTTATGGCTGAGCAATATCCCACTGTATATATGTATACCACATCTTCTTTATCCATTCATCTATCAGTGGTCACTTAGGTGGCTTTTATACCTTGTCCATTGTAAATAATGCTGCAATAAATGTATGGGTGCATATGTCTGTTCAAATGATTGTTTTCACTTTCTTTGGGTAGATACCAAATAGTGAAATTACTGGATTATATGGTATTTCTATTTTTAACTCTTAGAGAAACCTCCATACTGTTTTCTACAGTGGTTGCACCAATTTACATTCCCACCAACAGTGTACTAGGGTTTCCTTTTCTCCACATCCTCACCAACACAGACCTCATATTTCTTTATACAGTATGTTGTTCATAAATGCATAGAGTTATTTCTCCAAGAAACCTGGCAGATTCAGACTGGGCACAAAGATATCTCTGGTCCTGGATTTCATTCTTTCTGTCTCTGGAATATATTCCTCAAAGTAAAATAATACTATAGAATGTATGGTGTAGATATCTCAGCTCTCTCAAGCTCTATAAATGACTCTAGGGATTTTCATTATTCACTTGGCTTATGGGGTGGAAATAGTTCATCACGTGGGGCAAATCAGGAAAGAATTACTACAATCTCTCTTTGGTAGAGGACTTCCCCCACCACTCTAGTCATTTTGGATATTTTAGAAGCTGTGAATTGAGGGATAAGTGATTGCTGTGGTCGTGGTTAGAGGTAGTCCAGCTGGTGCAGCTATCTCTGAACATGTAATAAGCCCTCTGAGAAGGGCCAGGCCTTGGCTATTGGTAAGTCTGTAAAATACCAGGTAATTAAGATCACTTTGCTTTTGATTTTGGACTCTGGTCACCATTTCTAGAACAGGAGGGAAGACCTACACAATGATCTACTGCATTATCAATGAAATATTCAATTTTTCATGACATCACTTTCATTTATTTTATTATTTATTCCTTTTAACACCATTTCTACCCCACCATAGATTGTCAAACCCTTTAATGTGTTAGATACATATCATTATAATTGCATATGTACTTGTAAATTGGTAGCATGGATTTGTTTGATAGATTCCCAAAATTTTTATTAAAGTTGATTGCAATATTCTGTTTCTATAATAAGATTTGTCCACCTTACTCTGTCTATATCTAGATAACTAAATTGTTTTAAACTTCTCTCTACTACACACTACACTACACTGAGATGAACTTCTTTGTACATATCCCCTAATGGAATACTGTGTGAATTATACTGGGGTATGTACAAAGAAGGATTGCTAGGTTCCTAGGTCTTAGATTTTGTGGTGAATATGCATGTGTGTGATGCATATGTATATGTATACATGTTGAATTTTACTAAGTACTATAAGATTGTTGTCTATAAGTCTGTACTAGTATTTCTCACATCAAATGCAAATGCAACATGAATTACATTTTCCCACCTCTCTCTAAACAGTAGACAGAGTTTAAATTTTTAATTTTTGCAGACCTGGTGAGTGGGTGGTAATATCTTCTTGTATTTGATTCCCAGTGAATTTTTACATCTTTCTATATCCTTATTATCCATTTGAATATTATTTTATATGAATTATATTTCATAGTTTACCTATATTTTATAGCTTGCTCATTTCTATTTATTGCAATAATTTCTTTTGAAGTCTCTATATTAGTGCTTCTCAAATTTAGGGAGTGTAAGCATCTTCTTCCAACCTGTCAACTGAATCTTAACATCATCTATAATATCCACATTAAAGAAATATGTGTATTTTTTAACTTAACTATTTTGATATAATTACAAATTCACATGTAGTAGTAAGAAATGATACAGGATAATTGGTTTCCTGTAATGATAACATCTTGCAAAACTCCACTACAAAATCACAACCAGGTTATTGATACTGAAATAGTCAAGATACATAATGGTTACATCATCAAAAAGCTCTCTTCTGTTGTCCTTTTATAGCTACACCCATCCTTCCATTCTTAACTCCTGGAACTAGTTAATCTACTTCTATTTTTATACTTTTGTCTGGAGTGTTTTATAAATAGAATCCAACAGAATGTAAACTTATAGGGTTCTTTTTGTCACTCGACATAATTGTCAGGAGACTCATTTAAGCAGTGGCATGTGTCATAGTTGGTTCCTATTTATTGCAGAGTAGTGTTCCATCATATAGATACACCACAGTTTGTATAACCATTCATGCATTAAAGGGTATCGGGGTTATTTCCAGTTTTAGCTGTTATAGACAAATCTTCTATGAACATTAGTGCCCAAGTTTTTGTGTGAACATAAATTTTCATTTCTTTAGGTTTAAAGTCCAAGAGTGCAATTGTTGGATTGTATGATAATTATATGTTTAGTTTTATAAAAAAAAAAAAACAGTGCATGGAGCACTGGGTGTTATGCACAAACAATGAATCATGGAACACTTCATCTAAAACTAATGATGTAATGTATGGGGATTAACATAAGAATAAAAAAAATAAAAAAAACAAAAAAACAATAAAAACCAGTCTGTTACTCAGAGTGGCTATGTCGTATATTCCCAGTATTCACCAGTATAGTTAAATTGATATATTTTTTCCCACCTTTGCCAGAATATGGTGTTGTCACTGTTTTGTTTTGTTTTAATTTTAGTTATTCTGATAGTTGTGTACTGATATGTTATTGTGGCTTAGTATTTGCATTTCCTTAAGGGCTAATGATGTTGAACACTTTTTTATGTATTTATTTACCATCTGTATATCCTCTTGGAAGAAACGTCTATTTTTATCTTTTGCACATTTTTTAATTGCATTGTTTTTTGTTGGGTTGTGTGTGTGTGTTTTAGCTATTGAATTTTGAGAGTCATTTTTACATTCTAGATACTATTTTTTGTCTGATATGAAGTTTACAAATATTTTCTTCAAGTTGGAAATTTATGCTTTCATGCTCTAAATAGGGTCCATGACAGAGCAAACAGTTTTAATTTATTATTTTTTCCTATTATGAATCACACTCTCTGCCTAGCCTTAGATCTCAAAGGTTGTCTCTTATATTTTTTTTCCTGAAAATTTTATATATTTATATTTTCATTTAAATCTGGATTCAGGGCCTCTGGGCAACTCAGTGGGTTAAGCATCTGACTTCAGCTCAGGTCATGATCTCAGGTTTCTGGAATTGAGTCCTACACTGGGTTCCTTGCTCAGCGGGGAGTCTGCTTCTCCCTCTCCCTCTGCCCCTCTGGCCTCCCCCCACCCTGTTTGTGCTTTCTCTCTCTTAAACAAACAAGTCAATAAACAAACAAACAAATAAATAAGTAAATCTGGATTCATTTTTTTGTTTTGTTTTGTTTTCCCACAAGTTTTTATTTAAATTTCAGTTAGTTAACATATGGTGTAATATTAGTTTCAGGAGGGGACGCCTGGGTGGCTCAGTTGGTTAGGCGACTGCCTTCGGCTTGGGTCATGATCCTGGAGTCCCGGGATCGAGTCCCACGTCGGGCTCCCTGCTCAGTGGGGAGTCTGCTTCTCCCTCTGACCCTCCCCCCTCTCATGCTCTCTCTATCTCATTCTCTCTCTCCAATAAATAAATAAAATCTTAAAAAAAAATATTAGTTTCAGGAGTAGAATTTAGTGATTCATCACTTACAAATAACACCCAATGCTCACCACAAGTGCTCTCCTTAATACCCATCATCCATTTAACCCATTTCCCTCCACTACCTCCTTTCCAGCCACCTTCAGTTTGTTCTCTACAGTTCAGAGCCTGTTTTATCATTTGCCCCTCTCTCTTCTCCCCTCTATGTTTATCTGTGTTGTTTCTGAAATTCCACATATGAGTAAAATCATATGGTATTTGTCTTTCTCTGACTGACTTATTTTGCTTACTATAATACACTCTAGCTCCATCCACATTGTTGCAAATGGCAAGATTTCAATCTTTTTTTATGGCTGCATAATATTCCATGATATATGTATATCATGATACATGTATCACCTCTTCCATACATATACCACCTCTTCTTTATCCATTCATCAGTCAATGGACATTTGGGCTCTTTCCATAAGCTGGCTGTTATTGATAATGCTGCTATAAACATCAGGGTGCATGTATCCCTTTGAATCAGTATTTTTGTATCCTTTGGGTCAGTACCTAGTAGTGCAAATTGCTGAATCATAGGGTAGTTCTATTTTAACTTTTTGAGGAGACTCCATACTCTTTTCCAGAGTGGCTGCCTCAGTTTGCATTCCCACCAACAGTGTAAGAGGTTTTCCCTTTCTCCCCATCCTTGCCAACACCCATTGTAGTTGAATTATATTTTATATAAAGGTCATGATCTGAATCGAGATTCTGGTTTTTTGTTTGTTTGTTTGTTTGTTTGTTTTGTGCAGGGTGGGAGAGAGCTAGAGATGTCTGGTTGTTCTAGCACTGTTTGTTGAAAAGGCTATCCTTTCTCCATTGGATTGCTTTTACATCTTTATCACAAATCAATTGAACATATTTATGTGCCTCTATTTCAGGATTCCCTATTTTGTTGCAATGATCTATGTGTCTATCCCTCTACCATAATATCCTTCTACCACACTTATCTTGTTTACAGTGCCTAGATAGCAGACCTCATCTCAAGTAAAGTAGTCCTCCCTCCCCCCCAGTTTATTCTTCAAGATTCTAAATCTATTCTAGAGTCTATGTCTTTCCACATTAATTTTAGAATAAGTTTGTCTACGTCAACAAAAAAAGCCTTACTAGATTTTTATATGAATTGTATAAGGCTTTAAATCATTTCAGGGAGAAGTGACATCTGTACTAAGTTGAGTCTTCCAATATTTTTCGCCATTTATTTTGGTCTTCTTTGATTTCTTTCATCACCTTTTAAAAAAACTCATTGTACAGATTCTATACATGTTTTGTTAGGTATATAACTAAGTATTTTAGGTTCTTTGGCATGATTATAAATAGTATTATGCTTTGAATTTTGGTTTCCACATGTTAATTGTTTCTATGCAGGAATGTGATTGATTCATCTGTGTCCTTGCATCCTGCAAAATTGCTGAACTAACTTATTAGTTCCAGGAGTTTTTTTGGTAGATTTATTGGGATTTTCTATATAGACAATCATCTACAATTATGGACTGTTTCATATCTTTCTTTCCAATCTGGATTCCTTCTATTTTTTTCTTATTGTAGTGGTTAGAACTTCTGATGCTAGGTTAGATAAGAGTGGTACGAGCAAATACCCTTGACATATTCCAGATCTTAAAAGGAACACATTCTGTCTTTCACCATTATGAAGTTAGGTATAAGTTTTCTGTAGATGCTCTAGTTCCTTTCATTCTTAACTTGGTAAGAGTTTTTGACATTAATGAATATTGGATTATACAAATATTTTCCATATCCATTAGTATGATTATATTATTTTTCTATATTAGTTTGTTAATTACATTGGTTAATTTTCAAATATTGAACCAGCTTTTTAAACTTGGAATAAACCTCACTTGGTCATGATCTATAATTGTTTATGTAATGCTGAGTTTGATTTGCTAATACTTTGTTGAGGACTTTTGTATCTATGCTTATTAGAGACGTCAGTCTATTCTTCTCTCTCTCTTTTTTTTTTTTGAGATGTCAATCTATTCTTGTTTTTTGTACTGTTTATACGGTTTTGTATCAAGTACTATTGTCATCAAAAAATCAGGAAGTATTCTCTTCCTCTTTTTCTCAGAGATTTTATAAAATTGGTTTTAATTCTTTAAAATGTTTGTGTCTATGGGGCACCTGAATGGCTCAGTCAGTTAAATGTCTGCCTTTGGCTCAGGCCATGATCTCAGGGTCCTGGGATCTGGCTGTGTTGGGGTCCCTGCTCAGTGGGAGTTTGCTTCTCCCTCTCCCTCTGCACCCCCATGCTCTCTTTCTCTCTCAAGTAAATAAAATCTTTAAAAAAATAAAATGTTTGTGTCCATTGAAACAAATTAATCAATTCCGTCTTTTCTTTCTTTCTTTGTTTAGTGTGTACTTCTAGAAATTTTTTTAAAAAGAAATATTTTCCAGTCTCTGATTCAAAAAGATATACTGCAAAACTTTACTTTTCATACTTAAGCTTTTACCTGCCATGATTCCTAGTTTGTATGTTGTATTAGGAAATATTTCATTTTTTATAGTGTGAGCTAGTTTACCTAACTCTATTTACTATTCTGTTTTTTCAATTTTTTCTTTAAATTTCTTTAAATTACAGTTAGTTAACATATAGTGTAATATTGATTTCAGGAGTAGAATTTAGTGATTCTTCACTTACATATAACACCCAGTGCTAATATCCTTAATACCCATCATCCAGTTGGCCCATCCCCCCCTTTCATTATTAATTTGCCTTTCTATGTTAATAGCATTAACATTCTTATGTCGTTTCCATATAAATCTGGACCTGTTCCATTGATATATTTATGCTTCTATTGTACTGTTTTATGATTTATTATAATAGCATTTATATCTTCATAAATAATAGGTCAATTCCAGCTTCTCTGGTATTTATCTAAATTCTAGATCTCCATCTATTGTTAGCCTTTCCTTTAAATTTTAAGATACAGTTTTTCAAAATGTCCAAGTCAAAATTTTGTTGCCTTTATATTAATATTGAAATAATTGATAACACTGTCCTATTCCTCAGTATATTATGTATTTCTATTTATTCAAATCTTCTATGTTCTTTAAGAAAGCTTTAAAGTTATCTCTAAAAAATTTGTCTTGTAATGAAGATTTGTGTTTCCTCCCCTATTTATTTATTCAGTAATTAATTTATATACATCTTTTTTCAAAAAATATAAGTGGGCAAATGTTGGTTGTTTTCCTATATAAGTTACACATTCAAGCTTTCAGGTATTACTGATGATTCTTTCCTTGACTGAAATTGAGTTGGGTAAAACTTGCTTGTTACTTTTACAAAATAAAGAACTTTTCTAGAAGGGAAGTTGGGGGATGGGAAAGGATCAAGAGAAGAAAGTATGTAGATTAATTTAGTGGGAAGATAGTTGTTAACTGGTATTTCTATGATTTATTGCTTGACACAATTGGCTCAACTTACATATGTCACAGTGATTTCCACTCTATTTAACCTAAAAAGCCATTTAACCTGAGCTATTATTCCTCTTCATTTCAGGCTAAACTCAGAAATAGCTTTGATTTGTCCTCCCTCCCATAATTGCTATATGAAGACCTCAATGCTTATTTTAAAAATCAATTAAGGGAGTTAGTTATGTGGAAGAAATGTGAAATGTGAGGAAGTTTGGCTTTAAACTGATGTATAGCTAGTGTTAAGGCTGCTGTTGCTATGACTTCCTTGGATTACAGTTGCCAGACCAGTCTCTACAAGTCTCCATATCATCTGACTCTCCTTATTTATATGACCTCTTATTTTGTTTCTCTTACTAACTTGTTACATCAGTCTTTCAGTTACTCGAACACTCCATGCTTGTACCTGTTTTAGGATTTTTGCGCTTAACTCTCTCCCCTTTCGGAATGGTGTTCCTAGATAATGTTGATGTTCACTATCTCTTTCTCCCTTCTGTGTATATTCTAAGGTACTTTCCCAGTGAGTCCTTCTTCCTTTATTATCCTACATTATAATAACTCTCCCCTTTAGTAACAATGTCTAAATTCTTTCCTGCTTTATTTCTCATCATATAATTTATTACCATGTAACATATTATATGTATTTGTTGACTATTTCTCCTCACTAGAATGTAAGCTATGTGAGGGCATGAGTTAGTATTTGTTTCTTCACCTGTGTATCTACAACATCTAGAGTAGCTCTGGATACTTAGAAGGCACTCAATAAATGTTAGCCATTTTTTAAAGGCTTATAATCAAATAACTATTTATATGGCTCTTCTAGATTTATACTACCGTGCAACAAAATTTATATATATAGGGATATATATATATATATGATAGTATCATATATTTACTTATAATTTTGCACACCAATAAGAGATAAATTGAAGTGGATGTATATCCTTTATATTTATATTTCCTAAGTGTGTATATACGTCTCTGTGTGTGTGTGTGTTTGTAGTTATAATTGATTAAACTAGCAATGGTTACTTATTTTTACAATGGTAACTTCCCATTAGAGATGAATGTAGTATAAGTTATGAACCTTTCAGGGTGCCTGAGTAGCTTAGTCAGTTAAGTGTCCAACTCTTGGTTTTGACTCAGGTCATGATCTCAGGGTTGTGAGATCGAGCCCCATGTCAGGTTCCACGCTGGGCCTGGATCCTGCTTGAGATTCTCTCTCTCCCATTGCCCCGCCCTCCACTTAGCCTTGCTCTCTCATACTCTCTCTCTAAAAAAAGAATAAATTAAAATAAGCTATGAACTTTTCAGCATAAAGATGAGCTCTGAAAAAAAAAAAATTCTCCGCAGAAACTCTCATCTTTTCTCTCTTCCAGTTTTCTTTCACCTGAAACTAAAGACCATAATTTTTGGTCAAAAATTCTGTGATAGTTCACCTCTTAAAAAAATAAAGGAGAAGTGTAGAAGACAAGCTCATAGTTTATAAACAAATATGACTGCCTTTCTAGGTTGTAATTTTATTATGAAAACCAAATATATTTTGGATGAATCTAGATAAGATTTCAAGGAATTGGGGGGGAATAAATAGTTGGTTTATGTTGTATCTGACAGAATTTTTCTCTTTTGTAAACATAAGTAAGCACAGGATACTCTCCGAGGGACCATAAACATACATTGTACATAGCTGTTGAGAAATCTGACTCTTGTGTCCTTCTGGTGGTGAGATTGCAAAGTTGTCCTTTTCTTTAACTCATTTGGCCATCTTTTATTGTAGACATGACCTTCACACTTTGTATGTGTGTATTGGAGGATAGACAAGTATGAATATTATTCTTTTTTAGTTTTGCTAATATATTTTCTTTTCCTTTGTTGAGGTTCAGATTCATTGTATCTTTCACGAGAACTTAGTTAAGAATAGCACTCAGCAACTTCTTTGGATATTCTCCAAATTTCAGCATATTCTGTCCTTTTTAAGATTTAGAGCAGGTCAGCAAAACTTGCTATTTCAATTTGATTTCACAATTTTATAATTCACTTCCAAAACTTTGCCATCATTAGTGTTCAGTTGTGCAAGTTGTTAAGCTAATTTTCTTCACTTGTGACCTATCCTTCTATACAGTGATTTGTGATATGGGGACTAGAACTCTGCAAACTTCAGTTCTGCTTTGTCAGCTTATTTCTTGTTAGGCTCTGCCAACAGAAGGAAAATTGGGAGGCTGGAAGAGAAAGGAATAATTTCTTTCTCTTTGCTTCTTTAGACTTTCCATTCCTGTAAACGGCACACAGCCTTGGTTCTTCAAGTCAGCAATGGCAGGTTCGTTGCAGTAGCAACTGTTGGGAATTTTTTCAATACTTGAACTTATGACCTTTTAATTATACTGGCATGAAGTGGCCAGCATCCCTCCTCAGAAGTCTGATTTCCAGTCCTTAGAGCCCCTTTTCTAAGCTCTGAGATACAGCACCAGACAAATAGCACCCCTGGGACATTGGAGTTCAGCTTAGGAAGACCCCTCTTCAAACTTCAAAGGTTTCAGTAATCCCAATCTCTTCCCCTCATTGTCCTAGCTCTAGGGGTGACATCTGCTTCCTACAGTTGTTTCCAACATAATACCTTAGTTTCTCTTTTAATATGTCTAAATTTTTCAATAGCTATTTAACCATTCTTTATATAAAGTTCTCTCTGTTAAAAGAACTGGAATGGTAATAATTTGGTATGGTGACAGATGGTAACTAGAATTATTGTGGGGATCACTTTGTAATGTATAAACATGTTGACTCACTATGATGTACACCTGAAACTCATAGGATATTTTGGGTCAATTACACTTCAATAAAAATAAAAGAACTTCTGTGATTTATGTCTCTTGACTAGACGATCACTGACACAAGTGCCCTTTAGTATCTTCCTTTCCATCTCTTTTTGGATATTACTGAATGTCTCTTTAAGATATTATAGTAAACATCAATGATTTTTTAAAAGAATAGACAAACTAAAGAACAGAAGGGCATTCTTTTCTGGTTTCTTGCTCAGTGAGATTTTATGAAACCTTTATTGTATTTTAGTCTATGTACGTTGTATCTATTTTAAGATTTTGAGCTATTGTAAACATCTCCTTTTCAACTTATTTCTTTTGTTCTAAATTGATAATAATTATTAATAATGAAATATATATCTTCTCTTAGTAGATATGGAATTAAGTGGTATTTATTATTTTACTCTCATGGTATAAACATATCATATGCCAATCCCATTCTACCACTACTTACTGAAATATAACTATTAGCTCATTTCTGAATGTCCATTCTCAAGGGAAAAAGGTTAATAGAAGGAAAATAGCATATTATTATCTCCAGATGAATTGCCTTTGGAACAAACTGGTTTTCATAAAGAAATAAAATTTGAAATTAGATTATGCATTTTCCTAGATCCAACTACATGAGAATACATTTTCTAGTGTTGATCCAAAGGACTTATAGTCAGAAGCACACAAACAATTTTTTTTTGACAGAAGAATCAGTAATCAAATAATTAACATATTTAAAAGAATCTGAAAACTCATTCTGGGCCAGCCAAAATAATAATCATAAAAAAAAAAACAACTGGCCCAAAACAATGAAGTTCAAAATGTTCCCAAATTTCTCTATTAGATAAAGTCTTCAGCTATTTCAAAAGCATTTATGTTTCAATAACATAGCTCTGGGTTAATGCATCAGTAATTTTTAGTAAGTAAGCATCTATATTCAGAGGATGTCCTCCACTGAGCAATGATAGTTCATCTGCTTATAAAAAATACCTCCAATACACTATAAAATCAAGTAGTTCTAAAAGTGTCTTTATATATAATTTGTTCTTTACCAATTATGTTTGAAAGAGACTCATGTTTAGGAAAACTTACATCAATATCAAGTTCTAGATTAAATATGTGAATTAACCTCATTTATCCTTATGATAGTTCATCAAGAATCCATTAGGAAAGGGGCATCTGGGTGGCTCAGTCATTAAGCATCTGCCTTTGGCTCGGGTCATGATCCCAGGATCCTGGGATTGAGCCCTGCATCAGGCTCCCTGCTCCGCAAGAAGGCTGCTTCTCCTCTCCTACGCTCCCTGCTTGTGTTCCCTCTCTCGCTGTGTCTCTTTCTGTCAGATAAATAAATAAAATCTTAAAAAAAAAAGAATCCATTAGGAAAAATGAAACTATTGTATCATTTTAAAGACTTTCCTTTATAATATAATGGCCTGAGAATAAACATATATAGAGTTTATATCAGTAATATATCTCAAATATACAATAAAGAACATGATGGAAAAATTACTTTTTAAAGATAATAACTACCAAAAATTATTTTGACAATTCAGTTATTGAGTAATGATTAGAAGAAATGAGGTTTGGCTGGGTTTGAATCAAGTGTGCACAAAGTACATTCTCTTTGAACAAGATCTTTCTCCTTCCATGCTATACTCTGAATATTATCTCTCGAGAACATGTTTCGACTAATACAGAGTGGAAGTAAGACATAAACAAAATAAGTTGCGAATCAAATTGGAAAAATGAGAAAAGTTTTTTCAAACCATGTTATAAGATATAATATTTGAACCTCCAATTGAGGTATACAACACTTGAAGATTTTAGGGGAGAAGGCTTCATTAAGTTATAGATTTGATAGCTTGACATATTTGAAATATATTGAAAATATAAGGAGCAGACAACATGGCTCAGGAAGAAAGCATAGAGACAAGTAGTGGGCAAAACATGAAACTTCAGGGAATGCAAATATTTATAAGTTTAGAAGATGAGGGAAATCAACAGACAATGGGAAAGAGCAGTCAAGAAGGTAGAAGAACCTAGAGAGGGTGGTTAATTGTACATAATTTAGTAAATTAGTAAGAGTGTTGTAAGAAAGAATTACGAAGTGTTATGTATTATAAGGAGGCAAGTTTCCAAGAAAACTGAGAATTGTTCATTTAATGATTTAAAAGCCTTATCAGCAGCCTTTACTGAAATTATATTAGGAGACATTATGTGTCATAATAATAATTTAAGTGGAACAAATTAAGATAGAATAAAATAAATATTTTTAGAAAAAGAATGTAGCTCTTAAACAGGAATAAATGTAGATAATCCAGGAGCACTGAATTCAAAACGATTTAAATGGAGTGCATGTTGAAGGCTTTTCTCAAGATTTTTTCCTCAAATAAATATATCCCAAATTTGAACTTTGAGACATGGGGAAATCCTGAATAGAGTGGAATTATCTCTAGTCTCAGTACTTTGGAGGCTCTTATTCACCTCTGTTTGTTGTATTAATTTCTAGAACGTGGTAGAATTGTAACAACAAAAGATGGAGCCACTTTGAGGGTGATGTTTTCTATTTTGTACTGTGTACTATATCAGAGCACTGCAATACTGTTTATTGTAGTCTCTGGCATTTTCTTCTTGGAATTGGTTTGGATAAAGGCATTAAAAGAGCTCTGATAATCTCTATTTTTATCTCCCCAAAGAAATGTTGAAAGGACTTGGTAGAAAAACACACCAAAGATAATGCTTGCTAATATGGCAATAAAGCCTTGCCTAGCATCCAAACCCATGATGAAATTAAACAATTGTATTTGCTGCCTAACCTCATTTTAAACAATATTTTTTCTTCCCTATGGGAGAAATATATAAAATGTAATCATCTTTTCATTATGACATTGCAGTTTGTATGTCTTATGAATCCCTAGTGTAAGTATTCTAGAGCCCTATATATCAAAGAAAAGTAATTGAAATATTTTTGCTCCTGATATCTTCCCCTCTCTTCCTTAATATAATTTCAGTAAGGTAGTAAGAATTCTCTTTTACCAGTCTTTGAAAAGAATTGTTCTGGCATGAGTGGTCACTTTAAAAAAGAACACCAAATTCTTAAATCCATTTTATTATATCTCAGGTTTTAATTTTGAAAACTTTTTCAAACATTATATTTAGGCTTGTTCTACCTTCAAATCTAGTTGCTTTTTGGTGGTACCAACTGAGGCCTGTGAGTATTCCTTTATAACTTTTATCACATTTCGTAGAGTTTTTCTTTGTTTTTTACTCTACAAGACTAGGAGCAGCTTGGTAAAAAGGCTGTGATTATTCATATGTGTCATGAGCTACCATAAGCCCAGTATATGTTGAAGAAAATGTAAATGTAGAAATAAATTGTGGATTGAGATGGAGCTCTAATTTATAGAGATAGATGACAGATTAGATAGATAGATGATAGATAGATAGATATAGATAGATAGCAACATTTGCTTTTTAACAAAACACAGTTTTAATAAAATGGAGTTTTACAGTTTCTACGAATGATTAAAAAACATACACAATGTGTTTAGAATTTTCCTTAGAGAAGTACCACTACTCCATTTACATTCTTGTTGGGAAGACTATTCTTTTGTTGGAAAGACGATTCTCATTAATTAAACAAACACTCTGAAAGGCAATGAGGAAGAGAATAATATAATCAACTAGCCAGTCCGATCAACTACATAAACCTTGGCAATAAGCAAGATGATGAATGTACCAACAAATAAAGACTGTTGAGGAGATGGTATTTCAAACTACAGTAAAACACCCACATATCAAAATACAGATTGTGGGGTAATGGTGAATAAATCCAACTCTCTGGCCAGCCCAAATTCTCAAAAAGGGGCAGGAGGAGTGAAAGCCGATTTCTTCTTAGTAGTGATGGGGGCAGTAGAAGGAAGTGTTAGATGGTGGTCTGGTGACCATTTCAGTCTTCTCAGTTCATTGTACAGTGTATACATTGTAACATCAGTCCTTTTCCTACTTGGCCTAATATATAAAAACAAATAAATGACAAGATTTTCCCTATTTCTTTTACCACATAGTAACTGGAAGGGCAACTGAAAAAATGATTGTTTTTTGTTAACCATGCAGAACCATGACCCGACATTTTGTACA
Organism: Leptonychotes weddellii; assembly: GCF_054177405.1. NCBI lineage: Eukaryota > Metazoa > Chordata > Mammalia > Carnivora > Phocidae > Leptonychotes > Leptonychotes weddellii. Next base: position 83,811,634 of record NC_138370.1, read on the forward strand.
GTTGAATTTTTGGACTTTACTTACTGAGTTATGGCAGGGTTTCATCGTTTACACAATTTAAATAAATTCCAATCATACCAAAATTATTTCATGGGTAAACTGTTTTTTAACTTGCAATATGTCTTTGTAAATTAGAAAAATTTCATACTATCCTCACTGTCTTAAAAGTAAACAATACTGTGATTGAAACAACCTTTAACAAATTGAAACTTACACAAGTATTTCCTCAAGAAACAAATTTCAGTCTGGTTGAATGTACCCAAATATAATTTTGGTTTACTTAAATAAATATTTTAATTTGAAAATTTTTTCCAGGGCACATGTGGTCATATAGTAATTAACATATAATGCTGTTCCTCATAACAAAGACTCCTTTTCAATAAATATTATGTTACTGAAAGAGTAAGAATTAGAAAATTTAATTTTATATGGGGATTTTAAAAAGTAAATTCTGAGAGTATTAAATCCATATATCAGCACTGAAAGAATAAAATATTAACTTCAATTATATCCTTGAAGATAGTCATTAAAGGAAAACAAACCAATGAACAGTAAACACAACACAGGTGAGGTTTTTTTTTTAAGTGGCCAAAATAATTTTTCATTACTTTTTATCACACATTAGTTTCATGTTTAAAATTATTGCCCCAAATGTAGCCTACTATAGAATTTTCAATATATCTAAGACAATAGTAATTGACAATACTAATTTTGTAATGTGATAAAATGGCATTACAGCGTTTGCCCAAGGGCTGAATGGGCAATTATTTAATATGTTTACTACAAAGCTTAATTTCTTTTAATGTGTCTCAAATGGGCTTCATGTTAATTTTCACTTTTATGTAAGGAAAGTTTAAAATAATTCATTATTTTAAAAATTCTCTAAATATATCTATAAGTTTTGTTTTGAGATTCAGTTTTACATAGACAGTTAACACAACAGAAAATCACAAAAGAAAAACCTAAGCTATCATTAGTTTTCTGTTACGCAAATACAAAACAATTCCTTCATAAGCAAGACAGCCTGTAAAATTAGCTACTGACGAAGCAGAAACTTATGCAGAGAACACAGTTTTGTGTATTTAGGAGAATACATTTTGACTGGATTTGGAATGTTTTTCTGGGCAATCATTACAGTTAAACATATTAAACTCTTTCTCCTCTATGTCAAAGTTAATTTATAGTTCACTTGCAGAAGGATCTTTATAGTTAAATACAACTTTGTGAGAGCCAATGGCTGTTGCTTAGTCATTTGTTTTTATAGAGATCTCATGTTGTATTTCAACAGCACTGCACTATTCAAAAATCAACTGTATTCCTTTTTAATCAAGGGAGAGGGGTTTTTTCATCATAACAGGAAAAAATTCAGATTGAATGATTTAGAAACATCTTTGTCTGTATCTTCCAAACCTGAAACATCTTCATTTGGCTCCCTCTTTTGTTCTCTGTCATTTCCCTGGAAAGTTTTTTTAGTCTCCTTTCTGGATTCTTCTCATCATTCCATCATCTAAATGTCAGATTAACCCTAAGTGTTGGCTTCATCCTTGGTTTTCTTGTCTTGTCTTAACCCTCACCCCTGTCCAATCCTATGACAGTGAGGATGTTTAAATTTATATTTCTTCCTCCAAGCTCCTCACTAGCCTCATACATCTAAGTCTCTACTTGACATCCACATGAGGCGTTTAATGCATAGCTCAAACTAAACTCACTCCAAACAAAACTTTCATTTCTCTACCTTCCAATTGACCCCTCTCTTATTTTGGAAAAATAGTTCACTTTTCATGCATTAACTCTGGTAAAAAATAATAATAATAATAATAATCTAGGAATCTTCCTGACAACTACTTTCTCATTGCACACATTTAATCCATTAGGAAAATTTCCCAGCCCTACCTTCAGACTGTATCCAAAATCTGACCACTTCCTACATGCTCTATTGTTACCTACCACCCTTGTGATAGAAGTGTAAACCTACTGCCTGAATTTCAGTTCTAGGGAGGACTCTTTAGGGAATGGCAAAGAGGATAGCAAAGAAGATAGTCAGCAGATAGCCTCTACCTGTTAGCAACCTCAGGATCTGTCTCAGCTGCCAATCCTAAGGACACTCCCTTCCCAGGGAAGCTCACATCTTCATCAGATGGCTGAGTGAATGGGAGGTATAAAGCTTAATGTTTTGTCCTTGTCATCTAAATGCAGGATGCTCTGTTATATACATTCCAGAGCATTTTAATGAGACTCTATACTGAATAATGAATAATAAAATGTAAAGTGCTCACTGATATGTTCTTTGAATTACCCAAATTTTAATGATATTTTTGACTGTGTGTGTATTTTAGACTCCTGAGAGTTTTGTCCCTTGGTAAGACTATAGCAAGGTGCTGATATTATTTCAGTGATGTTTTAACTTCCATTGCTTGAAAAATCATGTTAGTTATCACCAGCAATGGAAATATCATTGCCACTACCATCTCTAGAAGCCTTATTTTTTGGCAATTTTGAGAGATGCATTGGTACAAAACAATAGAAAGATATGGTGTGATAGTTTTATAAAATTATTAGTTTGAAAAATAATTATTCCAAGTAACTTCACTTCATTACTTCTTTGAGGTTGTTCCTAAAAATATAAAACATTTGGATTGTCTCATTTGTTTATTAAATCTTATTTCCTTATAAAAAAAAATGTAACTAAAAGCCCAATAGGGTTAGACTTCCAGGAATAAACTGTCAAATTGAATAGTTAACTATTCTTATCTTATTTGAAAGTCTACAACTTTTATTCCCTGAAGCCATTTCTTTTAGTAGCTGACATGCTTCTGTAGCTACCATGTCATGCCAGAGGGGAAAACTAACTACATCTAAAACAGAATATGAAAAAAAAAATGTTGTTTGAGGTATAAGCATTTTCTAAATCTGAATTTAAACAGCTAAAATGAAGAGATAAAAAGAACAGAATTATAATCACTTATGTGAGGTTTTAAAAAATATTTCTTAAGTATCTCCTTATTTAGTTAATACTTTTTATTTATAATTGTGGGAAAATATAAACTATTTACAGAAGCTCATTATCAAGTAAATGGGGTGTTTATCATATTGTTTCAGTCAGTTGACCAGATGAGCAATATATAGTTGCAATTATAGTTTTTCAGATAATCAAAATATTTTTATAATCAGTGTTCTTATAATTATATGCTCTGTGATGAGTTGCTTTATGGACTATATATACCAGGTTCATTTTTTTCTGCAATTAATCCTTAAGTCTATTCAATAATATTTTCACCTCTTGAGTTCAATATAAATAGTTGGGGGCTGGTGGGAAGTAAATGAAGGAGGAGATAACTTCCCTTACTTTTATAGATTTTTTTTTTGTACTTCTAAGATTTTGATTAGCTCATTCACAATTACATAGAAACACCTATGTGAAACTATCCCATATGCTTCAAGGCAAAAACTATCCTGTATACTTCCCTGGCAAAAATATCCTGTAAGTATACCCTGAAAAGAAAACCCTTCTGACGGAATTTAGAAAACATAGATTGCAGAATATCAGAATTTTTATTTAGGGACAACCTCTTTCTGTAATAGCTATAGGATCCACTCCCAACATCCACCCCTAAATGAGGAAGAACATTTTTTCTGTCTTCCCTCTTCCCCAGTCTGTGTCTCAGATTGATGGATTCCCTCTTCAAGGAGATTCCCTCTCCCAGGGGAAAAATTAAGTTCAACATATGTCCCTCCGGTGGTGCCCTAGTAACATATTTGTCTTATCATAAAATTTTAAATTGCTTATTTCTATTCAGAGCTTAGCTGTTCATATGTTTGGGTTTCCAGAAAAGCAGTTTTCCTTATTAATGACTTCAGTTTCTTTTGTTAACTAGATACTTTGTCATTTATAAAATGGTATCTTGGAAACTACTACAGTGAAAGAATAGTTTATTCTTTATATATACAAGACATAAATCAGAACTAATGATTGTTTTAAACCACTTAAGGATACATATCACAAAACGACACAAAAATGCCCAGTTCCAAATGTTATACAGTTAAAAAATGTGCTCTTTGCTTCCATTGGGGTAGTAGGAAAGGGGAACTTTAAAACAATACTATTAAATCCAATCAATTTATGGCATCTTTGATTGAGTCCCTTAAATGAAAAATATGTACAAAATATGCCCAGTATGCTCAATCTACCTAAGCAATTCTGTGGCTGGTGATATTCATATAGGGATCCTCTCTTCACTCCACAGGATTTTATTGATATTGAATTTAGAAATTTAATATGCCTTAGTATTTATCTTTACATGTAATATTTCCAGATGATGATACCTCATTCCACTGATGTATAGGCATGCCTTGTTATATTGACCTTCACTTTATTGCACTTTACAGATACCATGTTTTTATAAATTGAAGGTTCGTGGCAACCCTGCATGGAGCCAGTCTATTGGCTCCATTTTTCCAACAACACTTGCTCACTTTACCACAGCATGGTAATTCTCACAATATTTCTAACTTTTTAATTATTATTATATTTATTATGATCTGTGATCAGTGATTTCAGTTGTTATTATTGTAATATTTTGGGGGTGCCATGAATGACACATACATCAGACTGCGAACCTAATGTTTTATGTGTTCTGACTGCTCCACCAGCTGGTTGTTCCCCCATTTTTCTCCCTCTCTTTGGGCCTCCCTCTTCCGTGAGGCACAACAATCTTGAAATTAGGCCAATTAATAACCCTACAATGGCCTCTAAAGTATTCAAGCAAAAGGAAGATTTTCACCCCTCTCACTTTAAATCAAAAGCTAGAAACGATTAAGCTTACTGAGGAAAACATATTGAAAGCCAAGATAGGCTGAAAGCTAGGCCTCTTGCACCAAACAGTCAAGTTGTGAATGCAAAGGAAAAGTTCCTGAAGGAAATTAAAAGTGCTATTCTAGTGAACACGAGAATAACAAAAAAGCAAAACAGCTTTATGCTGATATGGAGAAAGTTTTAGTGGTTTGGATAGAAGATCAAACAGCCACAACATTTCCTTAAGCCAAAGCCTAATCCAGAAAACTCTCTTCATTTCTACGAAGGCCAAGAGAAGTGAGGAAGTTACAGAAACAAAGTATGAAGATAGCAGAGGAAAGGAAAGAAGCAAAGAAGCTGTCTCTATAACATAAAAGTACCCTTCTTATCACCCTTTATTATGTGTTATATTTAAACATTTCAAATCCTATAAATGTCTAATCATCTTTCCATTGTGTGTTTAATTGTTGAGGGTTTTTTTTGTTTTTCTTTTTTTTTGCAACAAATCTTTGGCAGATGATTGTGAGACAGATATATGAAACAAGGTAGATAAATGAATATTGTACAGCTGAGCAATGAGGGTGGGGGCAGAGAAAGTAGTGAAAGTGGGACTTCCTTAGTAAAGATGTGCCGGTTGTTTCCCAAGTCATTTAAAAATGTTTGCGTTATTCACATAGCAGTTTTTTAAAAAGTGCAGTAGTTCTGTGATTGCAGAGGGGAAAAAAAATGCTGATGTAGAAGCTACAGCAGTTACCTAGGGGATTTAGTGAAGATCATTAATGAAGGTGGCTACACTAAACAATAGATTTTCAATGTAGATGTAACCTTCTATTGCAAGAAGATACCATCTAGGACTGTCCTAGCTCGAGAGGAGAAGCCAATGCCTGGCTTCAAATCTTCAAAGGAGAGCTGACTCTCTTGTTAGGGGCAAATGCAGCTGGTGACAAGAAATTGAAGCCAGGGCTCATCTACCATGCTGAAAATCCTAGGGCCCTTAAGAGTTGGGCTAAATCTACTCTGCATGTACTTTATAAATGGAACAACAATATACCTATATGACAGCACATTTCTTTACAACATGGTTTACAGAATTGGTTAAGCCCACTGTCGAGACCTACTGCTCGGAAAAAAAAATCATTTCAAAATATGACTGCTCATTGATACTGCACTTATTCACCCAAGAGCTCTAATGAAGATGTATAATGAGATTAATGTTTTCATGCCTGTGAACACAGCTTCCATTCTGTAGCCCATGGATCAAGGGTAATTTAGACTCTCAGTCTTAATATTGAAGAGATACATTTTGTAAGGCTATAGCTGCCATAGAGTGATTCTCTGATGGACCTGGGAAAAGTAAATTGAAAATCTTCAGGAAAGGAGTTGTCATTCCAGATACCACTAAGAACATATGTGAGTTGGGAAGAGGTCAAAATATCAACATTCACAGGAGTTTGGAAGAAGTTGATTCCAACCCTCATGAATGACTTTGAGGGGTTCAAGACCTCAGTGAAGGAAGTAACCGCAGATGTGGTGGAAATAGCAAGAGAACTAGAATTAGAAATGAAGTCTGAAAATGTGACTGACTTGCTGAAATCTCATGATGAAATTTGAACAGATGAGGAGTTCGCTTCTGACAGATGAGCAAAGAAAGGGGTTTCTTGAGATGGAATCTACTCCTGGTGCAGATACAGTGAAGACTATTGAAATGACAACAAAGGATTTAGTTGTACTATACAACTACTGGACCTTCCTTAGATGTCTGGCCTTTAGGTTTGCTCTCAGTTCTGTGGGGTTCAGTGCATCCTTGGGCTGACCACCAGGACTTTTTCCTCTATATCAAGTCCACCTTTCATCTCAGCTTGTTGTAGTCTTGTGTTTTTCCCTCTTTCATACTTAAAATACTGTCCAAATTTTGTATATTCAAGAATAGTCTCTATAAACTCTTCCGTAGCAAACCACAGAATCTTTAGCTCCCTGTGGACCTTTCCTCAGGAAAACTTTCTAGATGCCACCTTCTTGTCCTCTTACTTAGATGTCTCATCAGCCAGTGCCTTTTCTCACAAAACAGCCATTTCAATCTATTCTTTGCTTCCCGAAGTCATGTCAACTAGAATTCCATTTCCCTTTTTCCCTTTTCTCTCCTTATATAGCCAAAGACAAATTAAAAGTTGTATGCTAACTGTGGGAATCCAGAATCTAGGCCATACCGGGAAGGAAAGGGTGGCATTTTGTGTGGTTAGAAGGGAATTTGATCACGAGAAATCATGTTAACATGCTCATTGTAATCAGAATGAACTAATGGAAGACAAATTGGCTTCCTCCTCTTTTTTTTTTTTTTAATCCTGAGAACTTGAATTTTTGCATGGTTATTGTTATTGTCTTTAAAAAAATCTAAAATGATTATTTGAGGCCCTGAAGGAAGTGGCTAGACTGAAGAAGGCTGTAGGAAAAAAAAAAAAATCACCATCAAGTGAATCTTTGAAAACTTTTAAATTTCATTGGACCCTATGGCTATCTCTAAAACCTCAAAGCAGAGGGATGAAAGAATCAATAATAATTTATTCTTCTAGCAGAATCTGGCCCATTTTAAAATAATATTTTCTCTTATTATCTTTTATCTTGGTAATCACATGCATTCAATAGGAATCAGTTTCTAGGTTATTTCAAAACATTTGCAGATAGTTTACAAAGTAAGCCAACAGAAATATCATGCAGAGATGTGTATGAGATACCCCACAAATGAAAAATAAACAGAGGCTGCTAAAAAAGAATGATAGATTAAATGAAACTTAAAGCTGTAGAGCACCAGAATTCTTCAGGTGAAAAGACAAACAATATACATATTTTTTTATTATATCTTACCTGTGAAGTTATCTAGAGACTTTATTCATAACAAGTATATAGCCTCTCTATGGGACTATTTGGCCTATCCCTGATGTAATCCAAAGCAAGTTTTCTTTCAATCCACATTTATTATTTTGGTTAAAATAATTTTTTAAAATTTAGTTATATTATTATTTAAAGAATAAAAAGAATTCCTAACGCATCTGCTAATCAATTTAGAAAACATAGTAAAGCTCTTTTGCAACTGGAATTAAGATTTTGTTTTAAACAAGTAAAACTGTCAACGAGAGTGGTCCTATTTAAATCATTCTAGCTACCCCACTAGCTTTCATTTATCAGATTGTCAGATTTTTGTGTGAGATTCTGAAATTGGGGTATGACATAGGTGTTCTATGTCAGACCACTTACTATATAGCCTGTTCTACTTCATGGAGTGCTTGCCTTTTAGAATGCCAAGAAATGTACTGAATGTATCCTACAGTGTATTACATGTTAATATTATGGCTAAAACTAGTAGTTAAATCTAGTTCTGATCTATAGTTTCTTGGCTGACACTTCAAAGTAGCAGACTATATTGTCTCATAGAGTATTTTAAGAGATTATTTTTTCTGCCCTGTTCATTGCATTTGGAAAGGGTTTATTCCTCCAGTATATTTAAGATTCATGTGCAATTTGTTTCTCTTTTTTTTTTAATTCTCAGTTCTTTTATCTAATGAGTTAATTGTTTATAGTTGGTAATTTGTAAAACTACTGTTGTGTTCTTTATTTACTAGTTTAAAACCCACTGTGTGGGTGGGCAAAACGATATTGCGGAGCCGCCACCATGCCAGCTGACCCCCTCCGTGTCTCATGGTGGGTGTTCAGCTTTGTTCAATTGCCATATGACATGAAACAGGGCTTTGACCCTTGCAGCACTTCTGCTTGTAAAAGTGAGCTCAGCTATAAAAATCATGATGATTTCATCAACAGTAGATCCTCCAATGATACATTCCATGCTTTTGGTTATTTACTGTACACGGTCAGCAGAGTAATGCCTTGTCAAACGCAGCAGTTTGAGAAATGTTTAAAAAGTCTGGAAGTCGATGGTGCTTGCTAAAGATTTTCTTTAGACACTACGACCAGAAAGTTATTATTAGTTGTCACATCTTGTAACACATACTACACCAATTTGATATCAGCCTCATTGTGTGGGGTTTCATATCTAAGCTCATTTCAGGGTCTATAGTTATTAGAATATACAGTGTCAGGATAAAATTTTATAGTCTGGATTTTGGTATTATTCTTCTTTGACTATCTGAACCATATTTCCATGCAATGCTAAATCAAATTATGCATCCCGAATGTGGAGCTCTTTTAGAGACCATGCATCCATGCATGATAATTGGAGTACTGAAGTACTAGGGATTGATTCTTCTCTTTGGTTTTTAAGGATTTATATGTGCAAACTTACAAAGACCAAACAAAAAGCAGTGCAAGAATGTGATAATACTAGCTTATTCGACAAAGACTAGGAAAACTTTTGGTTTCTCTCACCAGGACAAAGGAGACCCTAATGACCTTCTGATGAACTGAAAATAAATACAAAGTGTTCCTTTATATTAGTGCAGAGCAATATCGCTATATCAAAAAACCTATTTAGAAGCTTGAGAGCATTATTCTAGTTTGGAATTGGAAGAATGAGCTAAGGAAAGGACACACAAAGCACTGAGAAAATAGTGCATATAGTTGTGTAGCACTGAACCAAATCTGTGCCAGAGGAGTAGAAGAAACTGGCCTTCAAAGTCCCTTTCAGTGCTGAGCACCTACGGTTCTAGGATTTGACCACCTTAGATGAAATTTTTTATGTTTTGGTATCAAAATCAAGAATTTTTTAGTCTTTAAGTATGATCATTACATGATTTCCTAAAATAGTGAGGATCTATTTATTTGTAAGGAAACAGTAAAACCCAAGAAGTAGAAATCTGCTTAGCTTTGTCATGATAAGATAGGTACTGGTATATTTCCATCTTTTTTTCCAAGACTTATTTTTTCTCATTATACCCTGAAGGTGTAAGTCAGTGAAATCTCCACATTTGGTTCACAAGTAGTCAAATTTCAGGAGTCTCCTTTACTAGAGTATCTCTGTTACTCATCTTAATCATTTCAGATTTTAATGAACCAGTTAGATTTCAAGAATATATGGAGTACATAAATAAAGGATAACAAGATGCTGTGCCAAATAAGAACACTAATAAGTCTACCTTATACTCAACTTGATATATTTTATTTTGTATCAGTTTTCTATGGGCTAATACAAAGAACACCAACAAGCTTCCTTCAGAGCTCCAGCAAGACTGAGAGACTCCTCACCCTCACCCCTGCTACCCTATACCAAGCCTAGACCAATCAGGAATATGCTGACCAGAGCAGGTTACCAAATGTTTTTTAGTATCTTGTAGATGACCTTTCTAAGCAGGCATTATAGAGATAGGCTTAGGGGATGGAAAAAAACATAGTATAAAATAGTGCACATCTCCTTAAAATCATCACTTTTATTTTCAGATTAGTCAATATTTTAAATAAATGTTGCCATATCTTCGTTTTAAAAGATTATTTGCATCTAATTTTGCAGATTCTGACATATTATTGATAAAAGAAATATAAAGACTCAAAGACATAATAAGTTTAAAAGGAATTTACTACTACCGAATTAGGGGAAATTTGATTTAACACAGATGAGTTATGCTGTAGAGAATGAGAACTTCAGGTTAACGTGAAAGAATAACTCAGGGAGTTCGTTTAAACCATTTGCTTATATATAAATATAGATGAGAGAAAGGAGCCCATGTGAAGACATCTCAGACCAAAGGCAAGGATGGGGCTCACAGAGGTAAAAGACACAATGTTTTACAGGGAAAAGTGATTAGGCAAACTGAAAAAAAAAAAAAAAAAAAAAACTGTGCTATATTCAGAATCAGTGATTATAGCATTTCTTGGTGTGGCACTGTTGAATAAATGGATGATATCTAACACCTGAATTGTTTCTTGGACAAAGAGAACTGTAGGAGGAAAACAGATGAATGAAGGAAAAAATCCCACTATTAAACAAAACCAAAATAAAAAAATATATATATATATCATGAAGTTTAAAGAAAATGCAAACGTGTTACTCTTTCAGATTACTGAATAGACTCGGGAGGGATGCAAAAGCACCGCAGATACAAATTTCATTACCTCTGCTCATTTTAATCCCTCCCCTGAAAACTTGCTTGTAATTATTTGAGCAGTATATATCCCTGAGAAAGTGGAAATGCAGTTTGCTTAGAAACAAAATTCTAAATTGATTACTTTAAATTGGGAATATTCATTCTGCTTGGTTTTAGGACTAGTTTAGAACATTTAAAGCATGTTCTGGCTGAACTAATAAAATTAGCAACATCACTCTTGGTGATCATCAGAGCAACAACTGATTCACATTAATGGATGTTTGATATTAGGAGATGAAAGCTTAAGAAGAAACCAGATATTGTTTCAAAGTATCTCCCCACAATATACTTATTGATTACAAAAGAAATACAGTAACTTTATAGTAGATAAATCTTGCTAGATGCCACCATCACCAACTGATCAATTTCATATCATTTGTAATGGGCCAAATCACCATCATGTGGTTCCTGATATGATATACTCAGAAGAATACACAATCACTTTTGTGATATTCCACCAAAATACACCATCTAAATAGAACCATGAGGAAATATCAGACAAAGCTAAACTGAGACAGGTTCTATAAGCCTCGTAAGTGTCAAGGTCATGAAAGAAAGAGTAAAGACCTATTCCGGATTAAAGAGATTAAAGAGCATCACAGCTAAAGGCAACATGTGATTGGATTGGATCCTTGACCAGGTAAATGACATTAGCGGAGAAATTATCAAAATTTGAATAAGATCTAGGGATCAGGTAATTTTATTGTATCAATGGTGACTTCTTGATTTTGATAATATATGATTATGTAAGAGTGTCCTTGTTTTTAGGAAATTATTTAGGGGCAGAAAGAGTCATGCCCATCACTATTTTCAAATGGTTCAGAAAGTTTCATAGACTATATATATTTTATTTGGTAAGCTGTTCACATTTGGGGAACCTGGATGTGAAGTGTATACAGGAATTCTATTTTGCAGTGTTCTGTAAGTCTGTTTTTATTTCTAAATGAAATGATAGGAAAATACAAAGAAAGCCAGTCTCAAAATCCATGATAATCAGGAGCTGCTAGTCATTTCTGAATGATCCGTACTTTTAAATCTACCGTAACCATAGTAGTTTTGCCCAGACGTGCTGATTTGTTCCCAAGAAATCCTGAATAATGTTTTTGTCAGTCACACCTCACACGGCTTTGTCAGTCATGGTTCACATGTTTTGCTTCTATAAAACTTTATTCTAGCTATTGATTTTATTAGAAATTCCTTAGGTGCAAAATAGTTTGACCTTATCCAGAAGAACACATTTACTGAACGTTTTCTGAACCCCTTCATCTGGAAGCCTTGAAATATTGCTTGTGTCTACTGAGGCAAAAGTGAAGAGAAGAGATCAAGTAGGTATGTGGATAATGTATCCTCTTAGGGAAAATAAAAATCTAAAGTAAATTTTTTCTCAACTCTAGCAAAATTTCACAATCCTTCATATAACTGTCTCTGAGCAAATTCTTTATAATAAATATGCTGGGACACCCATATTTGTATTATTGGATCCATCCTTCTGGCCATATTTGGTTAGACCAGAGTATGTATTTGAGCTAAACAGAGTCAATAAATTAGCTACAGAGCAGACTGATCTTTTTTATTATTATTATTATTTTTGTTTGGGGGGTTTTTATTTAATTTAATTTATTTATTTGACAGAGAGAGACACAGAGAGAGAGGAAACACAAGCAGGGGGAGTAGGAGAGGGAGAACCTGGCCTCCCGCCGAGTAGGGACCCCAATGTGAGGCTCAATCCCAGAACCCTGGGATCATGACCTGAGCCGATGGCAGACGCTTAATGACTGAGCCACCCAGATTTTTGTTTGTTTGTGTTTTAATTGAACTCAGAGACACATAGTGTAGGCTGTGGAGCTAAAATTTCATTTAGAGTTGAGTTCTGAAGCAGTACCTTCATAAATCTAAGTTAAGGACAAACACAAGACTATGAATCAATAGAAAAATCAAATCCACAGATTGGAGACTCAAGTAGGAAAGAGTGTTTCTTCTGAGGGCAAGTGAAAAGGAGCAGCCACAGAGTCACCAACTGACATCCTAATAACACATTAAATCCTAGGTCTACATCACCACAGTCACAGACTTCTTTCCTGTGAACCTCCCTGTGAACGTCCCATTGTCTTTTCAGTAAATTCTACATTTGGGCTGGTCTTAGTTTCTGTTTTTTGAAACAACAGAGAACTAATTGTTCCTATTGCTCAAAATTAATTCCTAAAGAACTAAATAGTTAAGAGACAACAGATTTTTAAAAAAGAAAACAAAAACAAAAATTCATGAGACTTTTAAATATAATACATTTGTATGTATTTAGGTAGAGAGCATATAACACTCAGGATTAGAATATTTGGACTATGGTTCTGGTTCTGCCACTTGTCAGCTAAATTGCTTTGAGTAATCAATTTTTAAACACATGGACACTAATGTCTTCGTTTTCTATAAATTTAAGAAAACTGTCCATATTACTGAGCTAGAAGAATACCATTACATGATGAAGTTGACAATTCTTTTAATACCTGTCACATTCCAAAGTTTTGTATAACTGTAAATGCCAATTGAATTTTATATGGGGAGAGAAGTTAACTTTGGGAACAAATTCCCTGTTACATTTGCATTAAGATTTAAAAAATAGAAGTCTTAGTGGAAGGAAAGGGGAAGAGTCATGCAGAGTACAATAAGAACACAATAACAAGTAGAATATAATCCCCATTTCCTTTCTTCCTACAATATTTATAGAGTAGCCCAAATGCCAACTTCTCCTTTTTCTAAACTAACACAGCATTCTGTCTTTATTAATACTGTTTCTCATCTTTGACTTCTCCATAAATATTTATAGAATTTAAAAAATGAATAAACAATAATTTTTCTTCCAAATTTTGGCAACCTAAGAATCATTAATGTTATAACTTTGATAGTTTAGATTTGGAGTCTCAGGTGGAATCATGATTCGGCAACTTAATTGTCTGTATGGATTTTGGAAGTCACTGAATGAAAGTAAGTTACATTTGAGTTTTGTAAGGATTAAACGAGGTTGTTTATGTGATAGTGAATGCTCTCTGCTTTAGATTTGTGATTAAATCAGGTTTATCTGGAATAATTTCGAGACATCTTAACAGTGTTTACTTTATATATCCTACCACAGTGTCTGGTACATAATTGCTTGCATTACTTAAAATTATTTTGTACAAGTTCCATAAATTCAGCTTCAACCAAGGCACACAAAAAGAGGACGATATATAATGTATATACACATAAACTTGGCTAAAGTTGTGTTCTGCGTATCACCATTGTGCTGACAGAAGGACACTGAGAACCTTTCCTTAGATCTATGGTTAAAATCTCTAAAAAGGCCTGTGATTGGTCAGCCTTCGGCTGAACCTTTATCCTGGTCCATCATTTTTGGACTCAGAAACATGCATTAGGATTCAGAAAAAAAAGATAGCTGGTCTCAGAGGAAAAAAAAAAAAAAAAGATCGTGACAAATTTGCCAAGAAAACTATAGATGTCTACTTAGGAATGATATCCCAAGTATTTAACAGCTATTAATTCATGGCCTTCAATCAATCAGAGCAGAGGCATGCTGAAATGCTGGAACAGATTTTGGAGACTCACTATTGGACAGACATGACAGGTCCATTAGATGCAGGCTGACACTCTCCTCTCCTTACAATTTTGTTAAAATGTCAACTTCCCACTGAGTCCTTCTTTGGTTACTCTTAACTCCACAGTAGCATACATATAATATATTTAATCTTTTTTTTTCTAATTTTATTTTATTATGTTATGTTAATCACCATACATTACATCATTAGTTTTTGATGTAGTGTTCCATGATTCATTGTGTATAACACCCAGTGCTCCATGCAGAGCGTGCCCTCTTTAATACCCATCACCAGGCTAATCCATCCCCCAACCCCCCTCCCCTGTAGAACCCTCAGTTTGTTTCTCAGAGTCCGTAGTCTCTCATGGTTCATCTCCCCCTCCAATTTCCCCTCCACCCCAAAACTGCTAGAACTCATACAGGAATTCAGTAAAGTGGCAGGATATAAAATCAATGCACAGAAATCAGTGGCATTTCTATGCACCAACAACAAGATAGAAGAAAGAGAAATTAAGGAGTAGGTTCCATTTATTGCACCCAAAATGATAAGATACCTAGGAATAAATCTAACCAAAGAGGCAAAGAATTTATACTCAGAAAACTATAAAATACTCACGAAAGAAATTGAGGAAGACACGAAGAAATGGAAAAACATTCCATGCTAATGGATTGGAAGAACAAATATTGTGAAGATGTCAATGCTACCTAGAGCAATCTACACATTTAATGCAATCCCCATCAAAATACCATCAACTTTTTTCAAAGAAATGGAACAAATAATCCTAAAATGTGTATGGAACCAGAAAAGACCCCAAAGAGCCAGAGGAATGTTGAAAAAGAAAAGCAAAGCTGGAGGCATCACAATTCCGGACTTCAAGCTCTAATACAAAGCTGTAATCATCAAGACAGACACAAAAGCAGACACATAGATCAACGGAACAGAATAGAGAGCCCAGAAATGGACCCTCAACTCTATGGTCAACTCATCTTTGACAAAGCAGGAAAGAATGTCCAATGGAAAAAAGACAGTCTCTTCAACAAATGCTGCTGGGAAAACTGGACAGCCACATGCAGAAGAATGAAAATGGACCATTTCCTTACACCACACACAAATGGTTGAAAGACCTAAATGTGAGACAGGAGTCCATCAAAATCCTAGAGAAGAACACAGGCAGCAACCTCTTCGACCTCAGCCTCAGCAACTTCTTCCTAGAAACATCGCCAAAGGCAAGGGAAGCAAGGGCAAAAATGAACTATTGGGACTTCATCAAGATAAAAAGCTTTTGCACAGCAATAGAAACAGTCAACAAAACCAAAAGACAACCGACAGAGTGGGAGAAGATATTTGCAAATGACATGTCAGATAAAGGGCTAGTATCCAAAATCTATAACGAACTTATCAAACTCAACACCCAAAGAACAAATAATCCAATCAAGAAATGGGCAGAAGACATGAACAGACATTTTTCCAAAGAAGACATCCAAATGGCCAACAGACACATGAAAA
>NC_138370.1:83827707-83869658 GCF_054177405.1 Leptonychotes weddellii
CAGTGAGATACCACCTCACACCAGTCAGAATGGCTAAAATTAACAAGTCAGGAAATGACAGATGTTGGCAGGGATGCGGAGAAAGGGGAACCCTCCTACACTGTTGGTGCAAATGCAAGCTGGTGCAGCCACTCTGGAAAACAGTATGGAGGTTCCTCAAAAAGTTGAAAATAGAGCTACCCTACAACCCAGCAATTGCACTACTGGGTATTGACCCCAAATATACAAATGTAGTGATCCGAAGTGGTACGTGCACCCCAATGTTTATAGCAGCAATGTCCACCATAGCCAAACTATGGAAAGAGCCAAGATTTCCATCAACAGATGAATG
Organism: Leptonychotes weddellii; assembly: GCF_054177405.1. Lineage (NCBI taxonomy): Eukaryota > Metazoa > Chordata > Mammalia > Carnivora > Phocidae > Leptonychotes > Leptonychotes weddellii. The sequence goes on from NC_138370.1 coordinate 83,828,039, forward strand.
GATAAAGAAGATGTTTTATATATAAACAATGGAATATTATGCAGCCATCAAAAAAGCCCTGAAATCTTGCAATTTGCAGCTATGTGGATGGAACTAGAGGGTATTATGCTGGGTGAAATAAGTCAATCAGAGAAAGACATGTATCATATGACCTCACTGATATGAGGAATTCTTAATCTCAGGAAACAAACTGAGGCTTGCTGGAGTGGTGGGGGGTGGGAGGGATGGGGTGGCTGGGTGATAGACATTGGGGAGGGTATGTGCTATGGTGAGTGCTGTGAATTGTGTAAGACTGATGAATCACAGACCTGTACCTCTGAAACAAATAATACATTATATGTTTAAAAAAAAAGAAAATAATATATTTAATCTTTTAAAAATTATTATTAGGTATCTATTCCAACTCAAATGTAACCTCCACGTTATAAAGATTTGGTTCTATAATGCTAGATTTCTAGAGTCTAGAAGAGTACCAATTATAAATACTTATTAAATGAATGACCCATGCTCTTTGTTGATACTGTTTTGCCTTATGACTACTGGCATTACACAGATGGCTACATTCGTGAAACTTATTTATGGAAAATGCCTAAAATCCATGGAAAACTGAAAATAAAGATATCAAACTGAAAATAAAGATATCATACATTATCATACTTCCATGTGATGAAACATGTTATATTTGTAAATTAAAAAAAAAACAACACATTTTCAAATAGGCTTGTATTTTGGAATTTAAATACATAGAAATGCTAATTTCTCAAATTGGTCTTTTAGTCTGGATGTCAGAATTCTGACCTATTAAATGGGAGTCAGTTGTAATGAAAGCAAAACACATTCAGGCTTGTCTTTTGGGTCTGTAATGAGAGTCATCACAATGGAGACTCCTGGAGCAGAGTTGAATATGTTTTCAAAGGAAGTGTCTGTAGTCCCTAGAAGAGAATGCCTACTAAGGAAGCCACAATGAAAAAGGCACACAGACTAAGCTATAGTTCTATGTGCATATTTTCTTTACTTCTGCTTTCTCTAGTTCCCCAGCATGTGATTCCATGATCAATGGGTGCTAGCCTGTTTCAGTTTCCGAGCCAATATAACATATTCCCTAAAAGAATTATGGTAATAATCTTCACTTACTTTTAGCTCCAATTTCTCTCATTTGGGTGGGGGCGGGGTGTTTAGGATAGTATTTGCAGGGTGGGGGGAATTTAAAATGATAATTTTGTTGGTTTGTTTTTAGATCAGTGATTTTTTTGTGTTCTGGTAGGTGGGTGGGTGGATAACAACCACAACTATGAAATTTCTCAGGTTTCTGTCCCCTGTTGGACAACAAGACCCATAGCCAACATCTAGTATACAGTGATGAGCTCCGTTTCTGTGTAATGTCAAGACATGGGACTTCTTATTATAGCTTTTTTCACAGTAATTAATGAAATCAGCCTATCTGATAAATCTTCTTTTTAAGTACTACCTCCTTTAAATCATTCCCATTGCTATCTAATATGTGGAGATTCTAGAACCAAATTCCTGATATCAAGCCCATAACTTTTGTCTGAGTCTCTTACATATTGCTAATTCGTTCTTAGACATGGAGTCAGTTGCATTAAAAACAAAACAAAACAATCTCTGAGAGTGAATCTTTTGTATACCTTTTACAAAAGGTTAGTTCAAACCTACATTTTCTGAGCATTTCCGTAGTGTTGTGCTTATCACGTTCACCTCATAATTTGAAACTACACTTTTTTTTGTTTCAAGTTTTTGTTTAAATCCCAGTTAGTCAACATATAGTGTAATATTAGTTTCAGAAGTAGAATTTAGTGTTGAATCTGCACTTTCTTATTCTTTTTTTTTTTTTTTTTTTTTTGACAGAGAGAGACAGTGAGAGAGGGAACACAGCAGGGGGAGTGGGAGAGGGAGTAGCAGGCTTCCAGCAGATCAGGGAGCCCGAAGCAGGGCTCAATCCCAGGATCCTGGGATCATGACCTGAGCCAAAGGCAGACGCTTAACAACTGAGTCACCCAGGCACCTCTTTATACTTTCTTACTCTTAATGTGTCTTATATGGCTATAGAGAGATTTAGGACTTACCCAAATGCTACCTACACCCAAGGACAGCAGCATAAGGGGCAATTGCTAAGCCTGCTGCTCATTAATACAGCAGAAATAAAGGCAAAATGCCCAGATGTAAACTTCATAAGATTATTATGTTATTGATGGGTATAAGAGATATGAATAAATTGAAAAATAAATGCTATTCTTGGAATGGAGGGCTTAGAATTTTACAGATGACACTTTTTTCTAAATTACTTTAAAAGTTAATGAAATAGGGGCACCTGGGTGGCTCAGTTAATTAAGCATCTGACTCTTGATTTTGGCTTACGTCATGATCTCATGGTTGTGAGACTGAGCCCTGTGTTGGGCTCTGCATTGGGCATGGAGTCTGCTTAAGATTCTCTCGAGTGCTGTGAATTGTGCAAGACTGTTGAATCACAGACCTGTACCTCTGAAACAAATAATACAATATATGTTAAAAAGAAAGAAGAAGAAGAAGAAGAAGAAGAAGGAGAAGGAGAAGAAGAAGAAGAAGAAGAAGAAGAAGAAGAAGAAGAAGAAGAAGAAGAAGAAGAAGAAGAAGAAGGAGAAGAAGAAGATAGCAGGAGGGGAAAAATGAAGGGGGGGAATCGGAGGGGGAGATGAACCATGAGAGACGATGGACTCTGAAAAACAAACTGAGGATTCTAGAGGGGAGGGGGGTAGGTGGATGGGTTAGCCTGGTGATGGGTATTAAAGAGGGCACGCTCTGCATGGAGCACTGGGTATTATACACAATGAATCATGGAACACTACATCAAAAACTAATGATGTAATGTATGGTGATTAACATAACAATAAAACAATTAAAAAAAATTCTCTCTCCCTCTGCCCCTCCCCCCTCAAAAAATTAATGAAATATTAGAATTATTTATACAATTTCTTTTGGAAGAAGAGAAGCTTCTAATATTATTTTGAAAAATGTATAAGAATAACCAGAACAATTCTAAAAAATAGATGAGGAGAATAAAAGGTAAAGAGTGGTAATATATTCTATCCAATATGAATATTATAAAGCAAAAGTAATTGAAATTGTTTGTTCCTGGCACAGAGATAGAGTGACAGAACAAAGACTGGAAATAGACCCAAATGTATGGGTAAATATAAAATAAAAGAGGTACTTCAAAATATCACAGAAATAGTATAAGGAACAACTGTATAGTCATAGGAAATAAATACACTTGGCTAGCTGATTCATTCCTTATACAAAAGAAATTCTAGAAAAATAAAAATTTTAGTGTAAGTAAAGAAAAAATAAAAGGAAATACTGAAAACTTACATTTCATGTAATGACAGCAAAGATGACCTTGTTAGTGATGATACCTAAAAATTAATAACAAAAAGATTGATAAATGTAATTGTATAAATATTTAAAAATTCTCCATGGAAGATACTATCTACACATTGAAAAACCTAAAGACCAAGTTAAAAATATTTATGGTTTGAGATTGAGGAAAACTAATATCAGTAAAATATACTTAAAATATAAAGAATTTGAAAATAAGAAAATATGTATTGACAAAGAATATAAAATGGGCAAAAGGCATGAATAAAGATTCCCCCAAAAGGAAACAGAAATACTAGCTTTTAAATTCATGAACAAAAGTCAGTCTTATGAATTTAAAAAGAATAGCAAAAATATAATGAGGGGCGCCTGGATGGCTCAGTTAGTTGCGTGTCTGACTCTTGATTTTGGCTCAAGTTGTGATCTTGGGGTTGTTAGATTGAACCCTGAGTCTGGCTCCATGCTCAGCAGAGTCTGCTTGAGATTCTCTCTCTTGCTCTCCATCTGCCCCTCACCCTACTCACTCTAAATAAATAAATAAATATATAAAATCTTTTAAAAAATACAATGAAAAAAATTTTCCATATCAATTTGTGAAAATAAGCTTGGTAATATTGTATTTTTATGAGTGGGGAAACAGGCATTCTTAAACATATTTTTTGGACATACTAAATAGTACATTGTCTTTAGCAGGCATTTTGACAATATTAAACTACAAAGGCATATTTTTTTGAGCAAGAAATTTTAATTGTAGAATATATTTTATAGAAGTACTTATATGTGTACACATATAAAAAATATATATGAAGGCGCCTGGGTGGCTCAGTTGGTTAAGCATCTGCCTTTGGCTCAGGTCATGATCCCAGGGTCCTGAAACCAAGTTTCGCATGGTGCTTCCTGGTCAGCGGGAAGTCTGCTTCTCCCTCTACCCCTCCCCCATGCTCATGATCTTTCTCTCTCTCTCTCTCGGATAAATAAATAAGATTAAATATATATATATGAGTATGAAGATTCTCATTGTAGTTGTTTGATTTCAAAAGTGTGGGAACAACTGAATGGACATCAGCTGGAGACCTAGTATTTTAAAATATGGAATGTAATACATATTGATTAATAGTTATAGAATGTACCACTGAAATATATGTTAAAATACATTGTTAAGTTAGAAAAAAAGGAGGAGATCAAGAACCATGATTTACCTTCTATGTAAATAAGTAAAAATTATATGTACATATATGTTTATATATGGTTAGAATATCTCTGGGAATATAAATTAGTGAGAAGTATGGACCAGAAAAAAAAAAAAAAAGAAAGAAAGAAAGAAATATGGACCAGATGTACTCTTCATTTTAGATACTCTTATACTTTTTGACTTATATTTTAAAAAAAGAAAAAAAACATAAGTGTGAATTGTATATTCAAATAATAAATGTTTGTAAAATATATTAAAATATATACATCTATCAGTTAAAAAATGCCTTTTTGAAGTATTCTGGATAGAACATGAATTATTTAGTCAGAAGCACTGGATTCATTTGCTCACTAAAAACTAATTTATAAACTGTGGCTTTGGATAATATACTCAATCTTTATGAATTCATTTTTTAATCCAAATATTGGGTAACAAAATATAATCTAAGGATTCTTATGAGGATTAAATGTAATAATACAGATACTATCCCTAGCCTTCTTTCTTTCTTTGTGTTTCCCCTCAAAACCCCCCTTTTTTCCCTACAGTAATGCTTTCAGAGAAATCTGTTAAACAAGTGGTAAATTTGGAAATAGATTTATCTTGCTTCTAGAAAAAACTTTAAAGTTCTTCATGAGTGTAATATATTTACATTTTCTTCTGCACAGTTAAGTTATACACACCAAAAATTATAGCATATTTTTGGCATTTCCAGTTTTTTGGAAATTTAAAACAACTTAGTGTAATTTTTCATAGATTTGAATTTTGCCATATCTTCAAACTTACAGAAAAATCATAGTAAGAATACAAAGAACTCCCATATACACCTCATCTTGATTCAACAATCGTTTACCTTTTCTCCCATTTATCATTCTTTCTTCTTTTTTTTTTTTTTTTTTTAAAGATTTTATTTATTTATTCATTTGAGAGAGAGAAGCAGCATGAGAGGGGATAGGGTCAGAGGGAGAAGCAGGCTCCCCGCTGAGCCGGGAGCCCGATGCGGGACTCGATCCCAGGACCCCGGGATCATGACCTGAGCCGAAGGCAGTCGCTCAACCAACTGAGCCACCCAGGCGCCCCTATCATTCTTTCTTCTTACCTATGTATATATCTATTTGCAATGCCTATGTCTGTCCCTCTATCATTATTTATTTTTTTCTGAATATTTTAAGAGTAAGTTGAAGACATTCTGCCTATTTACTCCTAAAATCTTCTGTGTGTATTTTCTTAGACCCAAGACACTCTTATACATTTTAACTCTACATTATCAAAATCTGAAAATCTAAGATTTCACAATATTATCTAGTCCAAAATTCAAATTCAAATTCATTAGTTGTGCAAATAATAGCTATTTTTAAGTAGCTTTTATAGCTTCTTTTTTTCCCACTTTCATGATCATTCCATATTCACACATTGCATTTAGTTGTCCAGTGTTCTTCAGCCTTTATTTGAATTTTTGTCATTGAATATCCCTCAACTTGAGTTGGTCTGAAGCTATCTCATAAATGTACTCAGGTTATACATTTTTGGCAGAAATATTGCAGAATTGATAGTATGTTATTCTTGGTCCATCATTATCGGGAAGGATATGATGTCAGTTTATCCCAATAAAGCAGATTTTAACTTTTATTATTCTGCTATCGTGGTGTCTCACAGCTATAAAGTTATTTTTTTATTTTAGTTAATAATTTAACTAAATTTACTATTTAACCAAATTTAATAATTTAACTAAATCAGAGAGATATCTTAAGATCATGTAAATTTCCTGTTCCTAATCAAATTTTCATCAACCATATTTAAAATCCATTGATGATTTTATAACTTCATCATATCCTCATGATCTATTGAGCACACTTGCAGGAAAGAGCATTCCATTTCCTGGCATTCATTTGTTCACTTATTTCTTCATCTCTATTAGTATAGACTCGTAGTTATTTTATTCAGATATAAATATTATAAAGCAAAAGTCATTAAAATTGTTCCATTTTTTACGTATTTCACTTTTAATTTTTTTTACATTTTCAGTGATTCCATTGAGTTTACAGGTTATCTTTATGTCTAGTTCAAATAACACTATACCACATCATGTGTAGTATAAGTTCCTTGTTATAATATTCCCAGTTCCTCCCATTCATCCTTTATGAATTTGCTGTCATTCATTTTACTTATCCATGAGCTATAATCACCAAATACATTGTTGCTATTATCATTTTGAACAGTGTTATCTGTCATATCAATTAAGAATAAGAAATATAGAGGTGCCTGGGTGGCTCAGTCATTAAGCGTCTGCCTTTGGCTCAGGTCATGATCCCAGGGTCCTGAGATCGAGCCCCGCATTGGGCTCCCTGCTCGGCAGGAAGCCTGCTTCTCCCTCTCCCACTCCCCTTGCTTGCGTTCCCTCTCTCGCTGTGTCTCTCTCTGTCAAATAAATAAATAAAATCTTTAAAAAAGGAATAAGAAAAATAAAAGATTTTATCTTCTTGTTTTTCTCTAAAGTTCTTCCTTTAATTTATGTAGATCTGTTTCTGACCCATTACCATTTTTCTTCTTTCAGATGGGTATCTTTTAATATTTCTTGCCTGGGAAATCTGCTGGTGACAAATTTCTTCAATTGCTATTTATTTGAGGATGTTTTCATTTCTTCTTCACTTCAAAGTGCCTGTCTCAGGTTACACTCCTGTCAGCAAGTTGCTACAGCATTCTCACCACCATTTGGTCTTGTGAGTCATTTTAATTTTTCCATTTTAGTAGATGGGATGTGTAGCAGTACATACTTACAATTAAAAAAAATGCATTTCCATGATGACTAATGATAGCCATTTTCAGATGCTAATTGGTCATTTAAAAATATTCCTAGTTAAATGACTGATTCAGTCTTTCTCATGTCATTATGGGGATGTTCCTCTTTAAATTATTAATCATGTGTGTGTGTGTGTGTATGTGTGCATTTAATCAGCATATAAACTTTTTCCTCAGTTATTTTCTTCTAGTCTATGGGTTGCTTCATTTTTTTTAACATTGCCTTTAGATGATGTCTAATTATACATCTTTCTTTAATTGTTACTGATTTGTGTGTTTTGTCAAAGATATTTGTGTATGCATTCATCAGGGTTATAGCTCTGTAATTTTCTTTTTTCTTTAATATCTTTATCAGATTTTGATGTTAGAGTTTTGCTCACCCCATGTGACCATGCTACAAAAAGTTTCCCTCTTTTCTACTTTCCAAAGTATTCTGTGTAAGTCTGAGCCATTTTTTACACATATGCTTGATAAAATCCACAAGTAGATCATATGGGCCTAAAGTTACTCTGTGGACAAAGTATTTTTTAGCATATATAACATAGATATGTGGTTATTTATGGTTTCTATTTCACCTTGTTTCTAAGTTGGGTTTATCAAAGAATTTCCATATTTTATCTAATATTTCAAATTTATTGGCATAAATTATTTATGAAATCCCTTATCTTTTAATGTCTGTAATATCTGTGTCAGTAACTTTCAGTGTTTTTCTTTTTTACAGAAGTGTAGTTAACATACAATATTATATTAGTTTTAAGTGTACAACATAAAGATTCAACATTTATATACATTATGAAGTGATCACCATAATCTAGTTACCCTCTGTCACCATGCAAATTTTTTACAGTATTATAAACTATATTCCCTATGCCATACATTGCATCCCCATGTCTTATTTATTTTTATAACTGAAAGTTTGTACCTTCTAATCCATTTCCCTATTTTACCTGTCCCCCTTCCCTCTTGCAACTACCAGATTGTTCTCTGTATCTATGAGTCTGCTTCTGTGTTATTTTGTTTGTTCATTGTTTTTTTTTTTTTTTAGATTCTACATACAAGTGAAATCATACAGTATTTGTCTTTCTCTGTATGACTAATTTCACCTACATAATTCCCTCCATGCCCATTCACACTGTTGCAAAGGGCAAGGGTTTATTCTTTTTTATGGTTAATATTCCATTATTTTTGTATATATTTATCTTCTTTATCCATTCATCTATCAATGAACACTTAGATTACTTCCATATTTTGGCTATTATAAATAATGATAAAATGAATATAGGCATGCATATATCTTTTCCAATTAATATTTTCATTGTCTTTGGATAAATACCCAGAAGTGCAATTACTGGGTTGTATGGTGACTCTATTTTTAATTTTTGGAGGAACCTCCATATTGTTTTCCATAGTGGCTGCACCATTCCCACCAATAGTACACAAGGACTCTCTTCTCTGCATTTTCACCAACACTTGCTATTTTTTTTTTTTTTTTGGTGCTAGCCATTCTGATAGGTGTGAGGTAATGTCTCATTATGTTTGTTTGTTTGTTTGTTTTTTTCTTATAGTGGTCATTTGTGTTTTTCTCTTATTATCATTCCTGCCAGTGATTTCTCATTTTTAAAAATATTCTTAAATAACCAATTTTTGACTTTAACTTTTTCCCTATTGCATTGATATATCCTAGTATCTTTATTTTGTTTCTTATTATTTGAGTGGTATCTTTTTTCTAGTTTTTTTAATTGAAATATTAGAAGACTGATATTAAACATCTTCATTTCTAAATTAACCATTACATTAATTTCCTAGGACTGTCATAACAAAGTACTACTAATTGAGTGGCTTTAAAACAACAGAAATTTATTCTTTCACAGTTCTGTAGGCTAAAAGTCTAAAATTCAGGAGTTGGCAGGGATGTGCTGCTTCTGCAGTCTCTCAGAGATTATCTTGCCTTTCCTCGTAAGCTTTTGGTGTCCCCATGCATTCCTTGGCTTGTGGCAGAATAACTAGTTTCTGCATCTATCCTCACATAGCCATGGGCTTAGTGTGTGTCTCTCTCTTCTTTTCACAAAGATTCCAGTCACATGGGATTAAAGACCAAGCCTATACATAGGAGGTTAAACAGAAATTTATGAAGAGAAAATTATCATCTTGTTTTTAGAGGAGGAATAACATTTGATTAAATAAAGAAGAAAGTTTTATGGTGACTTTCATTTTGAGAAGTTAAAGTAATCAATAGTGTCAGAGATAAATTACTGGTTTTGGTTTGTGATTTACAAACAGAAGGTAGAGCTAAAAAATACTCTGTGAACAATACTGGATTACTTTTAAAAAAATTGTTTCAGGTACTATGCATCAGGCAACACATACATCATGAATAAGCACTCTCAATATGGATGTTATCATCATTTAATAAATGAGGGAATTAAATATCAGTAATATAAACATTTCTGCAAAAGTCTAGTCTGTATTTTAATTACAACTAAGGTGTCCTTTTGAAGTTAAACTAATGATAATATCATGTATTCATTACACTAAATATAAATTTTATAACTAATTTTGACAACTAATAAATTGAAATGAGACCTACATCAATTTTTGCATCAACTTGTTTCTTTTAGAAGCCAAAAATTATGTATACCAACAAATAAAGTGTGGTTATTTGCGAGGGGTGAAATTTTCAATGATTTAAAATCTATAATTTATTTTCAAAATTTTGACATATCTCTCTTTTCCAGTATTTCTTATGGTGAAAATATCCTATCTACTTTCTTAAAGAAAATATGAATTAAGGAATAGCACCTCTATTACCACTTACCAATGAATGTAGATTTCTTGATATAGTTGACTTTTTATCGATATTGATTCCATTGATTACAATGCACATTGCAACAGAAATCATATCATGGAATTTGGTTTTTATTTTCTCTATACTCAGGGCCAGGTAATTAATGAAGTTTTAAATGTGGAAATTAATATCTTAATAATACTAATTTTCTATACTATTAATTATACTGAAATTATGGTGCATATTTAACGAATAAAATCATAAGTTCATTATTGACCATTTCCCATCTTTCAGTTATGCTCCTCAGAGACATGAAAATTATTTGTGATGAAACTCAATAGCCAATAGTTACACTACACCAAACGTATTCCACAAAAATAGGCTTTTGTGATATTGTAGCCTCAGAGGCAAAACAACTGTAAAGTCAACTCTGAAAGTTCCTCATAGTGTATAAACCAACTTGATACTGATGAAAGCCAAAACACTATTTGTTCATTTCATAACTCTAGACACACATCTTTGCAACTGAAAAATGGTGTTGGATGAAAGATTAAGTAGGTATATGTTCCCTTGGGATTCTGTCACAGAGCTGGCATTTCTTTCTAGACCCCCCACACTATGTAAAGATATAGATTTAGTAAACAAACCATTTCTGATCTCAGCAAGGAACTTAGCAGGGATTTTGAAAGTCAAACACACAGGAGCCATGCTTGACTGTGGCGGTAAAAGTAACATCTGCCTGAGAATTTTAAACAACAGGCTTTTTAAATCACTTTTAAAGCCACAGTAGGAGATGTGACAGCCATAAGCAATACCTCAAGCAGACCAGGACTATGAAAGCTGGAAGAAGTCAATTGCACTCAAATACTGAAATAATCCCTATCAGGGGGAAACAAGTGGAATAACTTAAAGTTCCTGTTTATTTCTGTCTACCCACGCTTTTTTGCACCGTTTCTAAGTCTTCATTAATGAATGTAAACTGACTTGAAAGAAAGAAAATAATTAACACTGAAAAAAGTTAACTTTATACTAAAGTCACAATAGTAACTTATTTCAAAGTCAAATTTAATTCCTAAGACAGTAATTTTACATAGGATCTATAGGATATCAAATAATATGTACCAATTAGTGTTGGCCTGGATGATAAGGTTGTAAAAAGGAATCTTGCAATGGAATAACAATAAAATTCTGGAAAACCAGGGCAAAAATATAACACAAAATACCTCATTTAAATGCATTGTGCCTTCTCAATCGTACCTGCAAAACAAGGAAAAACTTGTGAAGATCTCATATGTATTTTTACTTTATCTGCTATGTTGTACTAAACCTGTTATTGGATAATTCACTTGATTAAATAAAGCAATTAAAGGGCATGGTGTAGACTCCAAAGAATAAAATAGTACTCTTTAGTTCTCTTATACATGTCATTAAAAATAAAGAAAACCATTTTTTAATGTTGATATAAATAAATTATAAGTTCAGATCTCAAAACATTGTATCATATTTCTATTTCTTAAAAATCATGGGGGTACCTGGATGGCTTAGTCGGTTGAGCATGGACTCTTGATTTCCTCTCAGGTCAGATTCTCAGGATCTTGAGATCAAGACCCGCTTCAGGCTCTGCCCTCAGTGGGGAGTCCTCTTGAGAGTCTCTCCCTCTGCCCCTCCCCCTGCTCTCTCTCTCTTTCTCTCTAAAATAAAAAATAAATCTTTTTAAAAAATCACAGATCAGTGAATGAAAACTGAATAAAATTTAAGAGATTGAAGGGAGAGGAATAAAAGGGGAGACTGTTCCTCAGTAGATAAAAAAAATGTAGTTAACATATTCATTCCCTTTATCCTGTTCTGTTGTAAGATATTTAATAATAACTCAGACATTCACAATGGTAGCTCATTAAATCTTGCCAAAAATGATCCATGCAATGACATAAAAGTAATGTTAAAAATATTTTTATAGGAAAGAAATCACTACAAAGCCAACTATGAGAATATTGTTAAAAGGCAATAGATGTATAATACATGATAATTAATAGATGATAATTAATAGATAATTTCTTTGAAAACTCTCTCTATGATCATCCACCAATCTGAGGAAAGTAAAACATAGGGACAAAGTTTCACCACAAATGGTCAAGAATTCTTCCAAGAAATATTTTGAAGTGTTTTTCTCTATTATCTGTACAAGTGTGCAGATACACAATTCCCCAACTATCTAAATGTAACACCTCTAATTCATTTGCATCTTACTGAGAGTTGAATCAATGCAAAACAGTGTCATGAATATGCTAGTAGCTTACTAACAATTATTACTTCAAACTGAAGGACTACCTAAGACCAAGGAACACAACCAGTAAGTGATTGTGTGATAGGACTGGAATCAATTTGGATAGTTATGACACCAAATTCAGTAATATTTCTGCTATATCACAAATGGCAATTTAGCCACTAAAATTAAAATTTCTTAAATTACTTTAATGTACTATATATCTATGGGAAAATTTCCAAAAGAATGACCTGATTACAAAATCAATGGAAATATATTTTATAATTTATTTTCTTCTTCTCCATGGTATTTACAGAGATCAATTTATTGATACATTGATAAATCACTAAAGAATACATGTAACTAATTTATTCCTAGAGAAATATCAACTGAAATTAAAACAAATGATCTTGAGGAAATATTATGAAATTTCCACTCCTATGAATTTTTGGAAAAATTATTAAATTTTAAAATTTCCAGCTGTATATGAAATCAGAATAATTTTGCGTCTATCCAGTAATCAATAGTCATGTATTTCATATTCAATAGACAACTCCTTCTTACTAAATTCTGATAAAATAAAATCCAGATACAATGAAACAAAATACTCATTTATTTTCATGTACCTTGAACTTGTTAGAGACGCCTTTAGATGAGGTTAATATCTTTTCAGAGAAATTAGCTTTGTTGTTGTACATACGTTATCCTCTAAAGATTGCAACATTTTATAAAGCATGATTGATTTAAAACTTGTTGATTAGGTAGAAAAAGGTGAGGAAAAACTACAACTTGTGAATCATTTCATGGTTGTAAATAAACCCTGCTGACTTTACAAAGTACTAAAAAGTTGTAAAGAATATTTATTTGAAAATATTTTGTTCTGGAATATAAAACATTAACATGAAACAATAGTTGTCCTTGCTTTTACTAGTCTGAAAATTTCAAAGTTATTTAAAGCATATCTAACTGTCTGAGAATGCAGGAATCATAACATGATTCTGGGTACCTTATAACCACAACTAGTGATGTAAGATTTGGCAACAAATAACACCTGCATTTTTGTAGAGTACAAATATATTCATACATTTTTCTTGCTCTCTCTCTGTCTCTCCCTCTCTTTCTCCCTCTCCTCTATATCTGGAGTATGTGTGCATCTGAAGGGATTGATGATTTCTAATAGAAACAGACATATTCTAATGATCATTTCCATTACATGCTGATTCTCTCAAAAATGAAATATGCTATCAAAACTCTAAGAACAGCAGCAACAAAAATGAAAGAATGTAAAATGTGTTGTTGGATAACTTCTAAATAACCATCTGCATAATCACCTATTTAACAAATATTCCTAAAAGCCTATGAAAAGAAAACTGTTGGTTACCAATTCAGGTTTATGAGTAACTTTCTTTTTTAGACTGGGCATGAGAAATGATGCAACTAACAATTTATTTAAGAAAAAAATAATCTTTGTTGTCTTCTTCGTGTAAGATTATTTATTTAAATAAATACTTAAAGTGTTTTGAAACATTATTTAGGCCCTTATATAGATATCTGACTATTTGACAATCAAAAACAGTAGTTGGGTCAAAATTAGTATTTTTAAGAAATTATTATGAGTTTTCTTTTATTCAAAAGAATTTCCATACAAAAGTTGAATATATAAAACAGTAAATGGTTGCTAATTTATCATAGAAAGCACAATCATACCACTGTGTTCACACTATATATTTAGCATCTTGTCCTGCTCCTTAAATTTAAATTATATTAGAAGTGTTAATTTTGAAGATACAGAATCACATCCACTATAAAGAAGTAAGAAGAGGATGCAGTACACACATAAAAGTGGACCAATTGTTTTAATCTGATGGCTTACAGAAGTTCTAAGAAGGAGGGAAATTATTCTGAATTTTGAAATGGACTGAATTTGGATGGTGAAATAATGTTATGTAGAAGACATGACACATACCTAATAGCTCATGAATATTTGTTAACATGCTTCAAAATGACTTTGAAAGTAATATTAAAATCTTATCAATATATTGCCTGTGAGGGTCAAGACAGTATACTCTTTGTTGTCAGATCACAATACTGTTAAAATTAGTTTTGGTTTATATTATACTTGTAGACTCTGGCGTATGATAGAGGGATGTGGAAGAGAGAGATGGCCCTTAGAAAAGATCACTTTTAGTATAACAAAAGGAATTTGAAGGAAAAAGTTGCCAGATAGAAAACCCACAGTAATGGATAAAATTGAATTCCATATATCATTTTTATTCAGATCACTGTCAAACATAGATTTGTTGAGAATGGTGAAAGAAAACACAGGGTTTGGAGTATTAAAAGCTATAAGAACTTTGAGGATGAGCCAGAATTAGTGGTTCAAGTAAATCCTAACTTCACGCACAGTCCTTTTGGACTTGATGTGTTTCTATATCAAGAAACACTAGAAACACTGTAGTAAACACTTCCAAGTTCATTACATGTAACTTTCTCATATCTTTAATTTGAATTTTTAAAAACATAAAAATCTAGATATATTTTAATTTGTTACTGGGTTAGGTATTACTTTTTAATTTTGCATCACATTTTGATTTTAATTTCAAACTTTTTTTGAAAGCATTATTTTTTATAGCTGCTACTTGGGTGGTGTAGTCTTCAGATGATCATTTCCATGTGCAAATATTATATAACATCAAAGGCCATGAATTTATGAGCTTTTACTTTCTGCCAAAGTTTGGTAAAAAATTCCAATTAGAGATTAAGTAGGCAACCCCCAAAATACTTTTGTTATTATTATTATATAAGTTTCAGGTGCACAGCTTTATAATTTGCCATCCATATACATTACATAAATGATGATTACCACAGCTCTAGTTACCATCAATCACCATACAGTTGGCTCCCTTCACCTATTGTGCCCACCCCACAAACTGCTTTACCTCTGCTAACCACTAGTCTGTTCTCTGTATCCATGAGTTGGTTTTGTTTTAGATTTCCATATATGACTGAAATCAGTGGTGTTTGTTTTTATCCACCTGACTTACTGTGCTTAGAGTAATACCCTCAAGGTCCATTGATGTTGTTGCAAATAGTAAGATTTTATTTTTTTTACAACTAAGTAGTATTCCATTGTATAAATATACCACATTTTCTTCATCCATTTATCTGCTGATGGACATTTAGATTGTTTCCATGTCTTAGCTATTGTAAATAATGCTGCAGTAAACATAAGGATGCATATGTCTTTTTGAATACTGTTTTGTATATTTTGGACAGATAACCAAAAGTGAAATAGCTGGGTTATATGGTAGTTCTAGTCCTAATATTTTGAGGAATCTCCATACTATTTTCCATAGAGCTGTACCAATTTACAATCTTACCAACAGTGTAGAAAGTTCCCTTTTCCACATTGCCTGAAACACTTGTTATTTCTTGTCTTTCTGATGATAACCTTTCTAACAGGTGTTAGGTGATATCTCATTGTGGTTTTGATTTGCATTTTCCTAATAATTAGTGTTGTTGAGCATCTTTTCATTTGCCTGTTGACCGTCTGTAGGTGTTCTTTGGAAAAATACCTGTTCAGATACTCTGCCCATTTTCAACTGAGTTTTTTGCCTTTTTGTTGTTGAGTTGCACGACTTCATTATATATTTTGGATATTAAGCCTTTATCGGGTATGTGGTCTGCAAATACCTTCCCCCTCATTCAGTAGGTTGTCTTTTCATTTTGATTATGGTTTCCTTAGCTGTGCAGAAACTTTTTAGTTTGATGTAGTTCTGTTTGCTTATTTTTGCTTTTGTTCCTCTTGCCTTTGGAGTCAAATCCACACACATATCTCTAAAACCAATGTCAAGGAGCTTACTGCTTATGCTTTCTTTCAGGATTTTATGGTTTTAGGTCTTACATTAAAGTATTTTGAGTTTATTTTTGTGTATGTAAGATAGTGGTCTAGTTTTATTCTTTGGAATGTGGCTGTCCAATTTCTCTAACACCATTTATTGAAAAAAACATCTTCCCTCATTGTATGCTTTTGGCTACTTTGTCATGGATTAATTTTATCTATATATGTGTGGATTTATTTCTGGGCTTTCAGTTCTGTTCTTTTGATCTATGGGACTATTCTTTTTGTGGCAATACCATTCTGTATTGTTTGCTATAGTTTGCAGTATAGTTTGAAATCAGGGAGCATGATACCTCCAGCTTTGGCTATTTTGGATCTTTTGTGGTTCCATACAAATATTAGAATTATTTGTTCTAGATCTGTGAAGTATATCATTGGAATTTTGACAGGTATTGCAGGTAGATTGCTTTGGCTACTATGGTCATTTTCACAATATTAATTTTTCCAAACACAGGGCATGGAATATCTTTCCATTTATTTGTGTCACCTTCAATTTCTTTCATCAGTATCTTATAGTGTTCAGTGCACAGGTCTTTCACCTCCGTGGTTAAATTTAAGCCTAGGTATTTTATTCTTTTTAATGCAATATATTGATTATACTACACCTTAATCTGTTGTATTCATGTTCACTTATTAACATTTATAATTGTCCTGAGTTTCTATTTGACATTGTCACAAAGAGATAAGGATAAGAATGAACCCAGATAGATTTAGGGGGAGCCAGTTTTGAAGGAAAGCCAGGAATGTGCCAAAAGGTGAAATTGCTGGCTGAGGATCAAAGGTTTAGTGGGTTTGAAAATCAGTAATGAGGTTTGGGAGCTAGGCTATCAATGTGACCAATTTATTTAAAGTATAATTAATGAGACTGTTTTAAAACTTGGGAATACAAAAAGATAAATGTGAGTGACCTTTGCCTTTGAATAATTTCCTATCTAAATGTGAGCTGAACTTTCAAGGAAGACAAAGTGTGGCAGGTGAACACAGGGATGAAAAAAATGCAAACTGCTGCCAAAATCCACCACCTTCCCAATTTACCCCCACTGTATTCTTCAGCATCAGTTGGCTCTGTTAAAATTATCTTAATTTAGAAAAGAGTAGTTACAAAAAAAAAAAAATAGTGTTCTTGAAGCATTAAAATTAAGAAAAAAAGGGAGAGAGAGATAAGCATAACAACAACAACAACAACACAAGGCAAATGAAGTATTTTAATTAGAAGAATTGCCCTTGGAAAATTTCAGGAAAAAAAATACCTCTCCATGATCTCAAAGTAAGCAGTATATGAATTATTTTAAAGAGCTCAAAGAGTGAGACATGATTAATGAAAGAAGAGATAATTACTCTCTCCAAAAGGGATTAAAAAATGTGTGAACAGAACTTGGGGAAAATTTATGGTAAAATCAAATCATTTCAAAAAATAATCCACTTTAAAGGGAAAAAAGATTCTGTTGAAAATGAGTTGGGGCATAGATAAGAAAAGTCACACTAAGTGCTGTTGAAAAGAACTTAAGAAATAAAAGCACAATTATGATAGATATAAAAATTAAAGGAAATCTAATCTATATAATTGGCATTCTAAATAAGAGAACAGAGATTAAAAAAAAACCCAAGCTATAGAAATAATTGCTTTCTTAAATAAAGAATGGAATGTATAAATCAGAATGTATACTTTGTCCTGGGAAACATCACTAACAAATAATCCCCACACATTGTATGTTGGTAAATATTATGAATGTAAGGCAAAATCAGTAAGAAAATCTTCACTCAAGATGTAAAAACATCTAAGGTAGAGGGAAATAAGGCTAACTTCAGAATTCACAGAGCTTTGTTCACTGATAGAAGAATGTGCAACTATGTCTTTAAGTTTTGGGGGAAAAGAAATATAAGTGTTTTATGTCCTCAAACATGTAAGAACTTATAGATTATAGCTGGACAAGTTAGTTATTAGAAAAACTATTAAGGGCCACCTGGGTGGCTCAGTCGTTAAGCGTCTGCCTTCGGCTCAGGTCATGATCCCAGGGTCCTGGGATCGAGCCCCACATCGGGCTCCCTGCTCAGCGGGAAGCCTGCTTCTCCCTCTCCCACTCCCCCTGCTTGTGTTCCCTCTCTCCTCGTCTCTCTCTCTGTCAAATAAATAAATAAAATCTTTAAAAAAAAAAAAAAGAAAAACTATTAAAACAATGAAGAATTATTTAGCCAATGAAAAATGAATAAAAATAAAGAACTCAGGAATGGAAAAGTAAATTTTTTTAAGGTGGGAAACACAGAATACAGCTGATTAAACTAAAGATTCAACAACGGAGGTAATTACTAAAATAATTTTAAAATGTTAAAAATATTTTGAAAAAGGTAAATTCAGAATAAAGATGATAAGTAAAGGTAGATTAAAATATAGGTGTTCAAATTTTCTCTTTTCCTAGTGAAGTGTTATTGTTTATTAGCTAAAGTGGATAAACTGGGAAATATAAGTTTTAAGTATACAATTGATAGTTGTGAAGAATAGAGACTATAATATGTGTATCTTCTAAAACCAGATATTAACAAAAGAAACAGAGCTTCCAGCAAAATGTAGAAAACAAACAACAATAATAAAATATCAAATGTAACTTAAAATAAGGTGACAAAACTAGAAACAATAATGTCTAAATTACATTTTTATAAGGTAAAGTTAAATATATGTATTAAAAATGATGTGTGATAAACCTAAAATAGTTAAAATGCAATCATGAAGCTTGGTGATGAGTATGTGAATGTTCACTGAAAAATTCTTAAGACTTTTCTCTATGTTTGATAATTTTCATAGTAAAATGTTTAGAAAATCTACCTCATCTATTAAACTGAAAAGAAAAAAACCTAGTTAGATGAAATACGCAAACATTTGGGAAAAAAATAGAAGACCAGAAGAAACGATGTTGAATTACAAAAAAAAAGATAAGATCTTTTCATGCATGGTACAGAACACAGAAGCCATACAAGAGGTTTGAAGAATTGTTATTTTAATTTTTTTTTTTAAGATTTTATTTATTTATCAGAGAGAGAGAGAGACAGAGGCAGGCAGAGGGAGAAGCACAGGCTCCTTGCTGAGCAAGGAGCCCGATGTGGGACTCAATCCCAGGACCCTGGGATCATGACCTGAGCTGAAGACAGACGCTTAACCGACTGAGCCACCCAGGTGTCCCAGAATTGCTGCTTTAATTAAAAGAAAAATATTCATGGAAAAATAAATGATAGATCCAATTTTTGAAAAAAGTGAAATCTACAAAACACGACAAATCACCAATGTGATTCTGCAATATTATCTTACAAATCAGTAAGGAGAAAGACTACGACTCCAGAATCAATCATCAGAAGATAAGAGCAGACATTTCATAACAAAGTACATAAAAATGCCTATAAACAGAAATTCTCGATCTCACTCAAAAGTGAAGAATTACAAATAAGAGTCCAGTTAGAGACTTTACCTTCCATACCAGTTTAGTAAAGTTTAAAGATTGTGATGATGCCTGTTTTTGGCCAGGGCAGAGAGTAACAGACTGTCATACATTGTTGACAGAGTGGAAAGAGTTGTTTCGACTTTGGAAGGAAATTTGGCAGGATCTGCTCAACATAAACTTGTGTAAGCTCTTAGACCCAGAAATTCCACTTCTAGGAGTTTACACTAGGAAAATATTAACACAATGTGTAATGATAGGCAAAGGTATTTGTTGTAGCAGTGTTTAAATAGCCAATTAGAACAATTTAATTTTCTACCAAAAGACGATAGGTTAAATATCTTGAACCTAAATAATGTGCAGTTAGAAAAATAATGAATCTGATCTCGTGTGGTAATATCCATAGAAGATATTATAAAGGGAAAAACAAAGCCCTGAACAGAACAATCCTGATGAACAAAACGTGACCCCGGTTTTGGGGAAAAGAAAGCAAATATATCCTAGGATATTCATAAAATAATCTAGGAAGGCTATACAAAAATGACATTAAGAATGGACTTTGGACATGTAAAAGAGATGAAATTTTAGTTTTTACTATATGTCCTTGAGTTGGGTCCAGACCTATGTTTTTTTTTTTTTTTTAATGAAATTTCCCAGATAATTTGGTTATACTACTGATTAAGATCTGTAGCATCTGTCAGTAGCATTGAGTAGTTTGTACTCAGAAGATTTAGAAATCATTCAACACGATGATAATTTAGGGTTACAAGAAAAATTGTGTGCCACGTCATAATAGTTGTCTGTAATAAGCAACTGTTCTGGGAATGGAAATGTGGTAAACTAATCAGATTTCAAAGAACAAGAAAGGCAAATGTGAGTATGTCAGGACATTAGGTGACTGGCCCAGATACAGAGCCAAAAATAGCTGCTCAGAAGTAAATCTAGTGAAAGAACACTGTTCTGCTTTCTGCTCGTTATCAGAGGAGCCAGCTTGCTTTCTGATTAGTACAATGCCTTTGTTAGTGTAGGCAAGAGATAATTACATCTAAGGGAACCGTGTCAGTGGGTATGTTCTCATATCACCAATTCTAATCATATTGGCGGCAGAAGTAGTCAGATATTATAGTTATGTGTGTGTGTTTACAGAAATCAATAATTTTTAGGCCACAGTCCTTCAACCTGACATAATGGTTAATGTAAAATCTTTGATAGCATATTTTTCTGTCCGATCCTCAAATGAATCAGACTTCTACCTAGCAATTGCAGTAAGGATCCTACTGTTCTCTACCAAGTGACTTATTGCCTCACTGTGTATACGTGCTGGTGAAGCAAGCACGTTGCCTTACTGTGACTTACCTGCACTCACTCCTATAGATCTAACCAACCGCTAAGTTTAATCATTGTTGAGAATAGGCATGAAAAGTGTATTATTGACTATAATATCTCTTTATTAAACCAGAATGGTACTTTTTCACACATAAAATAGCCGAACATTTTAAATTATGATAAAGATACACAGACTTGTTTTGATAAATATTTTACTAAGGTGTGTTATCAAAATGGACATTTGTGTCTACATTCTGTTTCCACAAATTTAAGTCATAAAATGTGTTGGCCGAGTCAGATCTCATGTCCTTTTTGAGTAACTCTGTATGGACCCAGCAGGTAAATGTCACATCTAAACCTAGCAGAATATTTAAAAGATGTCCAGCCACATATGAGCCATCATGAGAAAGAATTAGAACCGTGTCCACAATTTGGATATCATACTGGGAAAAAAAAAAAAAAGGAATCATATAAAACACTGTAAAAATGTAAAAGAAAAAAAAAAGTTTAGCACTGTGAAGCAGATCTGAAGCCAAAGCCCAGGAGTTTAAAAAGAAAATGATTTCATATTCAGTATAAAATGGAAATGTCTCCTACCTTGACCCTGGTTCACACCCTATCTGATACCCATCAATGAGAGTTCTTATGCAAACCTAGAAAAGACAGGTACATGATAAACTGATGAAACTTTGTCTCTAGAGACTCCAGTTCCTTTTATGTGGACTCTCCTTTGGAAAAGCGGGACAGTAGAAAAGGAAGAATTTTCTCTTTTCTTTGGAGAGAGAGCAATAGAAGTGACTGGGGCCGTAGTCCTAGATAGCTATATTTGAGAGCAGAAATACCCTTCAGATGTGGGAGATAAATTTTAATTAGTGCTCCCTTCCCCAGCATGTAGCTTGAGTAAACATTTTTTCACTTTGAAAAGTAAAAGGAAAAAAAGAAAGAGAAGGAGAACAAAAGAAAGAGAGGAGACTAAGGAGCACATAACAACCAACCAGAGCTGTAAACAGTATTTCTGATTCAGTGAGAAACCTACTGCTATCCAATCAGAGCTCCTAAAAAGACAAAAAGAAGGAGGTACAGTCAATAGGTAGAAGCTATTAATTATCAGGCCAAAGCTGATGGACTTGATATTCAGGTTTTATTCTTATGATAGAGAAAAATCATGTCAGCATGATAGTGTAATATTGTCTACATTTTCATCAAACAAATGATTGAATTTCCTCTGATAAGAGGATGTTATTCCTGATACTTGATTTGATTCAATTTTATTTTGTGTTACATGAATAGGACCACTTTCAGGAACTTTTCTTTTATCATTAGATGGCATAGATGATATCAAAGTACTTATCCTTGTTTGCATAAATAGCTGATCATATTTATTTATTTATTTGTTTGTTTATTTATTTATTTATTTAATTTATTTGGGGGAGAGAGAGAAAGAGAGAGAACATGTGCATGCATATGGGGGAGGGGCAGAGGGAGAGAGAGAGAGAGAATCTTAACCAAGCTCCGTGCCCAGCGCAGAGCCTGACACAGGGCTGAATCTCAGGACCCTGAGTTCATGACCTGAGCCAATATCAAGAATCAGATGCTCAACTGATTTAGCCACCCAGGCACCCCTGATCACATTTAAATCATGAAGATAGAAGCTATCCATTTCACATTAGTGAAAAGCAAATAGATAAAAAAAAAAAATGGATTTACTACATATAAATATATCCTTAGAATTTAGTAAATAATCTTACTTTATATGATCTACTCTTTAGTCTTTATTTTTTCTGGAATTCCACAGCTTCTAGAACAATTTAGTATTACTTTTGCATTCAGCTCTTGATATTTGTTTTTAACTCTCCATTAACTTTTACAATTTCAGGTGGTCTGGGTTCATGTTTATAATAATATTATATCACACTGGATTTGGCCTAGATTTTTACATACTTATATATCTGTTGACTTGCATTATCATTAATAATTTACCATATCCCTGATGTAGGAAAGATGTTAGGGTTCGAAGTTGATGGCCAAGAAAGAATTCTTGAGGTGTCTTTTGTGCAAACAGGTGGTTTTATTAAAGCACAGGGACAGGACTAGTGGGCAAAAAGAGCTGCACTGGGGTCCTGAGGAGTCACCCTTTATATACTTTCACGTTGGGAGGGGGTTAGGAATAGCATAGGCTTCCCAGGTATTTTTGGAAACAAGATTTCCAGGATGCTGAGGGAGCTAGCTGCTGTTAAGGAAAGGTCATTTGTTACTGTTTAGTAAAAACTTAATCATGAGACCCTCAGATATATATTGGTGGTCATATGCTTGGAGGATGATTGCCAACATGTATCTTGGGGGGTTTAGAGATCAAGGAAGTTTCCAAAATAAATTTTATATGTTAAAGTAGACTTACAGGATCCTGGGGGTTGGGCTAAGATTGCCTTTTGCCTTTAGCAAAGTATTAACATCAAAGCACCTGAGTTCCTAGAGGATTGTCACTCTGCCTGTTTCAAGGACTTGTCAATGGGCTGTAAGTAGTAAAGAAATGTAATTTCTTTTTGCTTTTGTTTCCCACATCAGTCCCCAAAGTGGAATCTATGAAACCCTTTGGGTCCCCAGATCTGGTGATCCTATTAAGTGGAAGTCCTCTTGGTGCAGCAAAGGCATTTTCTAAAAACCTAGTTCCCTCACCCTAGACAACACACTGCCTGTCTGAGGAAGGCCTGTGAAAGGCATCCACAGGTTTCCTTCCAAGATCTCTGCAAGATTTCTTCCAGTGACTGACCGTGAAATAAACGCAGTTTGCTTTATTCTATAATGGAAACTTATTTGGATTGCTTTTCCAAACCATTAGTCTAAATTACTTTTAGTGAACTCCATAGTTTACTGATTGTGGGAAGCAATGGACTGTGAAGCAAGAATTGCTAGGGGGCTCCTTTTCCTAATAAAACTTTTTGTTTTTGTTTTTGTTTTAACAGCATCTTGGAAACGAGTTCACTTATACAAGCAGTAAATAAGGCAAGATGAATGACATTTCAGCATGTAAAATGCAGGCTCTTCACCAGAAGAATGTAGATAATGGCGTGTGTTTTCATTTAAACAGACTGAATTGTGTTGAGGATCAGTGACATAAAGCAAAGTACTTGGAGACAGGGAGCAGAAGGCTGGTGAAGAGGCACCTTTTTCCCTTTCATGGTAATGTTAAATCAGGAAAGCCGTGAAACCATACCATGGGCAATGCTTTGGACCCAGTAGCAGGAGAGAGTTAAATATTGGTCTTGAACTTTTAGAACAAATTGTGATGGTCAAAGAGACAGCTGGAACAACTCCATAACCATTTTAAGGATAGATCATGGCAAGGAAAGACTGTTTTAAGAAGATTCTAGAGTATTTTTCATAAGATTTAGAGAAAATAGCAGTTTTCCATTTGATTAATAATTCAAATAAGCAAAATAATGATCAAACATAATTTCAGAAAATATTTAAAGATTATGTACAATGATAATCCCTATATTCTAGGTTATAAGATACATTGATTGCTGATGAGAGTGTAGTAGCATATTGGGCATGATTTGGTAGTTCAGGTGGATCCATAGAGGGAGTTAGTAGGTAAGAAGATCTAGTTGTTAGCTTTACAGATCAAGAATTTTCATATTATCTGTGATCCATGTTACATTAAACTCAAAGAGACTAACAGCAACTAAATGTGAAAGGCTTTGACAGGTACACAGGTTAAACACAGGTTAAAATTTATAATGAGAAACACAGGTTTTAAATAGACTAGACCTGCCCCATCCAATATAGAAACCACTAGCCACACAATCCTACTGAGCACTTGAATGTACCTAGTCCAAACTGAGATGTGCTATAAGTGATAGATACTCAATGGATTTCAAGATTTAGTCAAAACCAAACTGCAGATATAATCATTAATTGATTACATGGTAAAATTATTTTTACATATTGGGATAAGATATATAATTACAATTAATTTTACCTGTTTCCTTTTCTTTTTTTTTTTTTTCGAAGTGGCACCTAGAAAATTTAAAATTACACATTATATTTCTATTCAACAGTGCTAGACCAGGCAATTTTGTGAATTTGACAAGTGCAGACCTTCCTTTTAGAAACTAAGTTGCTTGGTGACTTCATACAGTGCAAAGATATTTATATATTTAAAATATTTACTGGTTTTAGGCTAAGTTTATCCAATGCACCTATCTCTCTATTAGGTATATACTTGCCAAGTATATGAGTTTGCTCCTAGGGTGACTCTCTTTTTTAGAACATGCTGAATAAATGCTGCCGGATTTTGTTTTAAAAGCCATTTTATCTTTACCCTTCTATGTGGGCCACTCTCCTTTGCTGACTTATTCTTTGCTTTAATAACAGTGTCACAATAATTAAATGTCTATGAAAGCTGATACAATCCCCTATAGAGAAGTAACTCAATAAGTGAGGAGGCCCATGTGGAAACTGGGAAACTGCTTTGAACTAGAGAATTTATTTTCTGCCCCCCAAAATGTGGATGCACTCATAGATGCTGTATTTTTTGAATGGATACATAGCATATGAATGCAAGAATGCTGTCAAAGTATTGTCAGCTTTTTTTGCTTTCAACAGATGTGTGTTGGATAATTCTCCATGGTCTCTCCCCCCAAACCTCCTTCTGATGCCACAGTTCATTCTCCACCCTTCTCAAACCATGTTCTGGAGGGCTGATATATACAGACTTCAATACTAGAGTTGAAATGGAGGGCAGTACAAAGAGGAGGACTAACTGAGAGAGAGGCCTAGGTATTAGAGTATTTATTTCCTACATTCATAGTCCTCCTTCCAAGGAAGGACGTATCTAACCATGATCCCACAGCTTCTTCCATAACTACAGGCCTTCTTCCATAATTACATTTCTTTTCTTAGTTTCAAGCAGAATGACCATGCATTGAAATTTGCCTAGAAAAATCCCAGTTGTGCTCCTAGTAGATCAATTAAGGGCAGTTAATCATTTTTAGTAACACCTTTCACTATCAACTGTGCCCCTATTTGATGACAAATACGGTCACCTTACTTATTTATGGTTGAACTTTCTGCATCTCCTGTTTATCTAATCTTTTCCTTGTCCTCAATCTCAAGGCTGGAGACACACTGGCATGTATATTTCCTTCCGTCTTGAAACAATGAAGGTAGCTCTTCCTAGAATCAAAGAAATTCTCCAAAGTCACCGCAGGGGATGTATCTTTGGAATTCTAGCCCTGCAGAATTCTAGCATTCTTATAAACCGGTGGCTATTTGGTCTTTCTAATTATTTCCATTTCTGAATAGAATATTTTATTGCTGCCAAACTTGCCTTTATTAGGTGTGCAAATACGTGTTGGGGGAGGGAAGAATTAGATAACATGGACTTTAGTTTGTAAGTCACTAAGGAACCTCATTTGTAACTGATGAGGAATATAGTCCTTTACCTCCAAATCCCATATTTCAGTCAGAGGTAGTATCTGCATGTATGATTGAGTTGTCTCCCCTGTAGAGGGAGTGTCTGTGTCTACATGTGGAAGGACAGTGAAGATGGAAGCTTAAGTGGCCAAAGACGGGGGTCAAGGCAGACCAGTAGTTGCACATGCCAAATCATTTCCCCTTGTTCCATGGCAATAGAGTATAGCTAGCAGCCATGTACCCTCCCTTGCACCTAGGTATAACCCTATGGCTAAGTTCTTACCCGCAAAATGTGAGCAGATGTGTTATCTACTGTTTTTTGGGTCTAGGTTTAAACGTTAGACACATGCTCAGTCATGCTCTTTTCCTTCCCTGCCCTTTGGAATACAGAACTTGGCAGACAGTGATACAAATTTGACAAAAAAAAAGATGCCTCTAACATGTGTTAGAGCAAAACAAAGGAGCTGATGTCCCTAAATATCCATTAGAGTTATTGCACCATTGTATACTGAAAGGACTAAATATAAAAGAGAATCAAATTCTATTCTTCTTTAAATTACTGAATTATGGAGGAGTCTTGCTATATAACAAATATAAGACTCAAATATCAAGATTTTCTACTGTGGTCCGTATAAACTGTAGGCTAGTGACAGGTAGACCATGCAGTAAGTGGTAGTTTCATTATGGACAGACCTTTTAAATTTTTGTGGTTGTGAGTCATAACAATGTTTTCTCAAGTAAATATCAATATGAATTTTTTCCTAAATACATACAAGAGTTAATGAACATTTTCCATATAGGCATTGAATTAGTAACATTATCTATAATTGATACTGTAGAAATTTCTTAATATTACTCAATGTATACACAGAATTAAATTGAATTACTGCTGTATGAAAAATATTTAAGTCAAATATTTGTTTAGACAAAATCATAAAGTTTGATTATGATCTTTATTACCTACTGAAATGCTGAAATTTCTTATGAAGTTAGACAATTTGACATTAAGTTATACAAATGTTTTATTCAAAACTGTATTATAATTAAATGTATAATTAATTTTTGTGGGTAAACATTTTTTTTTTTTTTTTTTAAAGATTTTATTTGAGAGAGAGAGAAACAGCATGAGAGGGGACAGGGTCAGAGGGAGAAGCAGGCTCCCCGCCGAGCCGGGAGCCCAATGTGGGACTCGATCCCAGGACTCCGGGATCATGACCTGAGCCGAAGGCAGTCGCTTAACCAACTGAGCCACCCAGGCGCCCGTGGGTAAACATTTTTTAAATAAAAATGGTGAAAATAATGTACATGTGAATTTATTGTTAAGCTCTGCACATTATAATTGCTCTAGAAAGGTAAAACAGGCAAGTCAGCTGTGATGAGAGGGTATGGAATTGAAAGGCTGTTTGCTTCCTACTTCTGCTGTTTGGTCTTTGTGTGCTATTGGTCAAATTAATTGACCTTGCTGGAATAGCTTTAAAATGAGAATAATAATGAGCTATTCATGGAGTTGTAATGAGAATTCAAAGATAAATGGGACGAAAAGAAAAGGTAAATTCTATGTAACATAAAATGATTATTAAACAAATATAAGCTAATCAGGTATGTACCGTGTACAGGTGACAATCACCAGAAATCTTTAATCAATTCATGAATTTCAATCTTGGATTAGTGGTTGTTTCTATGTCATTTCCCTTTCTACATACCTATCTGGAAGAAACATTCTAATGGATGTAAAAAGCTGTGACAGTTTTGTTTTTAATCACTTTTAAGGGTCATTCTTCAATTGGCAGGTAATAGATGAATGCTATGAATAAGTTATTTATTATTTATTTATTAATCATATTCAGTAGAAATTAGTAGTTTCAAGATGTTTTCTGGATTACTTTTTAAGAGTTCAGAATACAGAATTGTGATTTGATTTAAAGCCAGAGAGACGTGAATTTGTAGGTACTTTTGCCATTTTTTGATTTTGTAAATTAGAATAAGTTTCTTAATCTCTCTAGGGCTCAGTTTTTCAAAATGTTGACTTAAATATTGAATTAAGCCAATGAAATTTATGAACCAAGCTTAGCAAAGACTTAACCAGAATGAACGGATCTTTACAAATTCTCAGTTAATAATAGCTGCTTCTACTTTAAGAAATGTTAGTAGGGCGCCTGGGTGGCTCAGTTGGTTGGGCGACTGCCTTCGGCTCAGGTCATGATCCTGGAGTCCTGGGATCGAGTCCCATGTCGGGCTCCCTGCCCGGCAGGGAGTCTGCTTCTCTCTCTGACCCTCCCCCCTCTCATGATCTCTCTCTCTATCTCATTCTCTCTCTCAAATAAATAAATAAAATCTTTAAAAAAAAAAAAAGAAATGTTAGTAGGAAAATAAATGTAATCTAAGTTCAGTACATACTAGTTACTATTTTTCTTTTTAAAAATTAAAAATATAACTTTTATGAAGATGTAACATTTTTTATTTCATTTCTTTCTAGCATATTTTCCAATGTAGTTTCTCTAAGATGTACTCTGGAAATAAATGAGTAACATCTTTGTCGTAAACAAAGTTGTTTTGTTGTTAGAAGGAATATGCCAAATTGTAAAGATTAAGTTTTCCCATTCTAATTACATTAAATGATTTTAGTTCATGATAATAATTTGAATTATTTTCACCAGTTTTCAATTTAAACCATGTCATATTATTAAATATTTGTGCATACAGTGCTTTTACCTTAAAGATGGAAAATACCAGTAGAGTTTTGTTTCCCATAGTTTTTTTTTTTTTTTAACTCTTTCTTCATGAGAAATGCACACAATTATTTTTGAGGAAAAAAACATATCAAAACAATATTTTTATTTGTTTAGACTGATTATTCCTTAAGTATATTTACTAAATTGTCGTCATGAACACAACAGAATGAATAAATTTGTAAAATGTTAATTTAAAAAAAAAAGACATATTTGACATTTTTGCCTTGGGCTTGTAAATTGTAAAATGATTACCAGATTGAAGACTTTGTGTTGAGTATTTTAACCATTTAGTATGAAGATAAATATATATGAATAACTAAATTAAATTTTGCATTTACTTTGTTGTTCTTATTGAAACTCACCACTGTGGATTTTGCCTGGTATATCTTATACTAGATGATTTTTCTGTTATTTTACAGTTCCTGAGCTGAATCTCTTATCAGTGGTTTTCATTCTCTACTACATCTGTGGTCCTGTTCAACTTCTCAGGAGCTTTCTGAGGGATGGCATTGCCCACATGAGAGAACCTTGCCTCTGCACATGTGCTTTAACCACAGGAGCTATGTTGTGTTTTTTGGGTTTTTTTAAGATTTATTTATTTATTTTAGATCAAGAGAGAGAGAGAGAACACAAGCAGGAGAGGGAAAAAGAATTTCAAGCAGACTAAGTGGGGCTTGATCTCATGACCCTGAGATCATGACCTGAGCAGAAACCAAGAGTTGGTCACTTAACCAACTGTGCCACCCAGTAGCCCCAGGAGCTATGTTTTATATGTTTGACAAGTTTAGTTTCTAAGTAAGAATTTACTTGAAGAAAGAGTTGGGGGCAAAAGATAAATAAATACCTTCAAAATTATGGTTATCACACAATTGGCTTTTTTTGTGTAATAATTATTCAATAGGTTTATTTTTGGCTCTCAAACAAATTATAAATTCTATTAATAAAAAGATCCTATTTTCTACTTTTTCATCATATTTACATGTGTGTATACAAACGTACACTATATATAGGATGTGTTTGTATGTGAATGTATGTGTGTGTTAAGAGGGGGCTATTTCAAACTTTATTTTTATCCAGAGATTCTACTTGCCAGAGTAGAATTGTAGAAATCTCCATTGAATTGTATTTTCTAAAGTACTTAGGAGGCTAGACATCATTTTGAAATTCTAAGACAGATAAAAAAAAAAATCCAGGGATGCTTCTAAGAACCTATTTTGAGAGGTTATTATATTTTCATGGTTGAGAAAACTATAGCAAAGTCAGGTATTGAAGAATGTATTTGAGTTATCTCAAGCTCAGAAGTGTCTTAAAATTTCCATTTTTAGTTGTGAGTTATTTGAAGTGATTGTGAAGACCATCTCTCTCCTTTCTGTACTGTATCTCCCATATTGAGATGCTATGATAATGCAAGCAACCATTTTTATTTTCTGCTTCTACTGTAATAACACTTTTCATAAATTTCTAAAATAAACCATAGAGTTAGTCACTGCATTGAAGAATTTGGTGGTAGCTCATTTCAGAAATTCCCTGGACTTTCTCAGTGTCTCTCTAAAAAATAGAATATATTTTAACTTCAGTCTTGGTCAACAACAAATAAAGAACAATAGAGCAGCTCTGCAACTTTTTAGCTCACTAACCTGCGTCAAGTTACCTATTACTTCAGTTTCTTCATTATAAAGTAGAAATAATAGTGATTCCTACCCCAGAATTGTTATGAAAACCAAGGAAGTTAATATTTTCAAAGCACAGAGAATAGTGCTTGACACATAATGAATCATATGTACATGTCAATTAAATAGCTAATCTTTGGGAATTTCCCTCCAAAATTTTTTTGTTATAACTTCTATTCAATAAACTTCCTAATATAATATCTTAGGCAGTTGGTTATTCAAAACTACCTCTCCCTACCAGTTTATCCACCTCCCTCCAAATGCAAAACATCAGATTGAAAATAGACTTTTCTACTCTTTTCAAGTGACACTTTGATATATACTATTCCAATACAGGCAACAGATGGACATACTTAAATATTTCCCCCACCCCCCAGGAAAGAAGTCTTCAATTTTTCTACATATACCCCAAATAAGTTGGTACTTTATATGAGAGAGAAGAAAATATTATCCCACAGCAAAGTAATAAAATGAAATAACCCTCCATAGGTAAGACTCTACGGTGGCCCTCAGATAAAAATCTTAAAAAGTGAAGCAAATTTAAGTAGTCTGTCTTCATCTAATATCCATAAAATCAAACTTTAGATTTCCTTTTCTCCTTTGGAAGGTGAAAAGCTATGATTGAATTCCATACGCTTTGGGGTAAAATCTTTCCACTAGTTCTGCATTCTGAAACAATTTTGTAAAACCTAGCTTACCTACACACATACACATTCATAACCAAATTTGCACATAATTCCTTATGGTTTATAATCTAGTGTAAAATAATTATAAATTAATTTCACTGATTTTTATATGGCAATTATTATACTATTAATTGTTTTATTAAATTACTAAGAGGTTGGGATGTTGAGATCACTAAATTAAGACTTAAGTAAAAATCCTAAGGTCATTAGGGGCAAGGCCAAGTTTAATTTTTCTCATGTGATACTGTATTAACAGGCTATTGTTCTGGATACTGATTCTCAATTATTCTGAGCCAGAATAGTTTGAATTGATGCCATTTATTTTAGCCTGTCAAGAATCTTGGATAAAAATCAACTGTGACTTTGATTTCAGATCAGCAAGTCAAACAATTGCTCATCAGACAGTATATAATCCATGTATTTAAATTAATTCTATGATTCTTTTCTCAAAGAATCTCAAAAAATAATGATTCCTATCTTTCTTTAGCATGATTTATCCATTTTATGCATTCCATTTATTAAAATTAATAAGAAGTGCTTTTTTACATATCTGCACATCTAGACCCCACCATTCTGGAATGTCCTCTGGACATCATTAAAACCAGATGTTTCTAAATGTCATCATGCATATACTGAAATGACTATAAAATGAGAATTTTTTTTTCCAGGCTGTTCAGACAAGAATGCCAGTTTCCATTGGTTTGGAGGACACTTTTATTTCTAATAGCATGAAGCTGGTTCATGATTCAAAATATAGATTTTTTTCATGTAAGGAACAGTACAACATTGCCTTAGAGGATGTATTTTTTAATGGCATAGATTTTATTAGAATTCATTTGTTTTGTGCATATATTTTAGTGTTTGATTTTTATTTATAGAAATTATAATTTTAACTTGATTTATACATTCAGGGAGTTAACTAAGAAAAATGGCAATTTGTAACTCCTATGACCTGTTCTTTTCCTTGTCTGTTATGGAAAGTAATATAGCTTGACCATGGCAATATGTCTAAAAGAAATTTGGTGTGATTACTTTCTACTTATGTGATCAATCTTATCATACTCAATGGAATATACTACTTAAGTGTTTATAAATTCTCACTGTTGGCCAAGCTAGGGAAGTAACCAGTTTGATTTATTTTCTGTCTGTTATGCAAGTACTGTTAGCTAATGATTGGTTTTCATACATCCCACATGTAGCTATGGACCATTAAAATATAATTAAGTATAAAATAGAGAAACACAATCTTATAAAATATTTTGAAATGATTAATAGACATACTTGTTAGCCATCCTTTTTATATCAGATTGAAGGTAAGTTAGTCTAAAAGATTATCTTTCTATCCATTTTGGGGAAAATGAAACATAGATTTTCCTTCTTGGGGAAAAGAAAATAAGACCCAAGTCTAAACTAGCAATATGAAAAATGAAAGTATTACTTTTGAATAATTGAACTTAACGTATTATTTTAATGTATTGGATGATCAACATACTAATTATCTTTTTCATTTTATTTTAATCTATGGGTAAATCCATTGTGAATAAACTGCTAAGTTGCCATTAACGATTTGCCAAAATTTTTCATCAATGACATTAGTAAAGAAGAAAAACAGGACAGCTGGAAAATTTAGATCAAAATTTTTATTTGAGAACACCAGGGTGGCTCAGTCAGTTAAACATCTGCCTATGGCTCAGGTCATGATCCCAGGGTCCTGGAATCAAATCCCACATCTGGCTCCCTGCACAGCCGAGAGCTTGCTTCTCCCTCTGCCTGCCACTCCCCCTGCTTGTGCGCTCGCACTCTCTCTCTCTCTCTGACAAATAAATAAATAGAATCTTTAAAAAAATAATTTATTTGAAATATTTTGGGAAATAAAGACACTCTTTATAAGCAATCCAATTTCATTGTAGAAAAAGAAAAATATATATGATACAAAGAAAATGAAAAAAATCACTATTTTACTACACAGAAATTATCATTATTGTCATTTTGAAACTGGTTAGTAGTAAACATATCTACTATTTGTGTAAGAATATTTATATAAAAATCGACATGAAAATATGTTTTTAAGTTTATTTTTTAATTCCTTTTTGGTTGCTATATCTTGAATAGAAATGCAAATAAAAGCCCAATTTTTTTTTAAGAGTTTCTTTATGTATTTGACAGAGAGATAGAGACAGAGCACAAGTAGGCAGAGCAGCAGGCAGAGGGAGAGGGAGAAGCAGGCTCTCCACTGAGCAGGGACCCCAATGAGGGGCTCGAGCCCAGGACCCTGGGATCATGACCTGAGCCGAAGGCAGACGCTTAATGACTGAGCCACCCAGGCGCCCCCAAATGCTCAGAGATTATGCATACTTCAGTTAAGATTGGGCAACTTTAGACAAAAATGATTTTTTTAAATACTTATTTGAGAGAGAGACAGAGAGTTGGGGGAGAGGCCCTGGGAGGGGAAGAGAATCTCAAGCAGACTCCCTGCTGAGCACAGAGCATGATGCAGGGCTCAATCTCACAACCCTGAGATCATGACCTGAGCCAAAATCAAAAGTCCAATGCTTAACCGACTGAGCCACCTGGATACCCCTAGACAAAAATGATTCTGAGCACTACAAACATGACCTTTTTGGGAGAGAGAGCTCTAAATACTATTTAATTTTTTTTAAATTTTTATTTAAATTCCAGTTATTTAACATACAGTGTAACAATAGTTTCAGGTGTAAAGTGATTCAACACTTCCATACAATACCCAATGTTCATCACATGTGCCATCCTTAATCCCATCACTTATTTAACCCATCCCTCCACCTACCTTCCCTCTCATAACCATCAGTTTGCCCTCTATAGTTAAGAGTCTGTTTCGGGTGCCTGGGTGGCTCAGTTGGTTAAGCGACTGCCTTTGGCTCAGGTCATGATCCTGGAGTCCCGGGATCGAGTCCCACGTCGGGCTCCCTGCTCAGCAGGGAGTCTGCCTCTCTCTCTGACCCTCCCCCCTCTCATGCTCTCTATCTCATTCTCTCTCTCAAATAAATAAATAATATCTTTAAAAAAAATAAATAAAAATAAATTCCACATATGAGTGAAATTATGGTATTTGTCTTTCTCTGACTGACTTATTTTGCTTAGCATAATACTCTCTAGCTCCATCCATATCATTGCAAATGGCAAGATTTCATTCTTTTCATGGCAGAATAATATTCCATTGTATATATATTCCACATATTCTTCATCCATTCATCAGTCAATGGACACTTGAGCTGTGTACATAGTTTGGCTATTGTAGATACTGCTGCTATAAACATCAGGGTGCACGTATCCCTCTGAATTAGTATTTTTATATTCTTTCTGTAAATACCTAGTAGTGTAATTGCTTGATTGTAGGGTAGTTCTATTTTTGACTTTTTGAGGAAGTTCATACTGTTTTCCAGAGCGGCTACACCAGTTTGCATTCCCACAAACAATGCAAGAGGGTTCCCCTTTCTCTACATCCTCACCAACACCTGTTGCTTTTTGTGTAGTTGATTTTAGCTATACTGACAGGTGTGAAGTGGTATCTCATGGTAATTTTGATTTGTATTTCCTTGATGATGAGTGATGCTGACCATCTTTTCATATGTCTATTGGCCATCTGTATGTCTTCTTTGGAAAAATGTCTATTATGTCTTCTGCTCATTTTTATTTATTTATTTGTATTATGTTCAGTTAGCCATTAGTTTTTGATGTAGTGTTCAACAATTCATTAGTTGTATATAACACCCAGGGCTCATCACAACATGTACCCTCCTTAATACCCATCACCCAGTTACCCCATCCCCTCACCCCCCTCTCCTCTGTAACCCTCAGTTTATTTCCCAGAATCCAGAGTCTTTCATGGTTTTTCTCCCTCTCTGATTTCTTCCCATTCAGTTTTCCCTCCCTTCCCTTGTGCTCCTTTGTGCTATTCCTTATGTACCTCATATGAGTGAAACCATATGGTAATTGTCTTTCTTTGCTTGACTTATTTCACTTAGCATAATCCCCTCCAGTTCCATCCATGTCAATGTAAATGGTGGGTATTCATCCTTTCTGATGGCTGAGTAATATTCCATTGTATATATGTACCACATCTTCTTTATCCATTCATCTGTTGAAAGGCATCTTGGATCCTTCCACAGTTTGGCTATTGTCGACAGCAATGCTATGAACATTGGGGTCATAAGGTAGCTCCATTTTTAACATCTTGAGGGAACTCCATACTATTTTCCAGATTGGCTGTATTGGATTTTTCATTTTTTAGGTGGTGAGTTTTATAGGTTCTTTATATATTTTGGATACTAACCCTTTATCAGAAATATCATTTGCAAATATCTTCTCCCATTCTGTAAACAAAGTGATCCTTTTTTATTAAACTTCCCAGATTACTTATTTAGATTTCCTTCTGTAATTATTTTTATATTCTAGGAAAAAAAGATCTCATGCAAGTGGTTAGTATGTATTTAAAAAATGGCATGGGTAAAACTGTCCTTGCTTTACTTCTATTAAATATTTAATAAATTTTATACACGTCTACTAAAGTATTTCACAAATTTTATACACTTAGTACAGATATCATTTCTTCCTACTACCTCCAGTTTCTGTTTATATGACCTTCCATGAAAATAGTCAACATGTGGAAATATTATAAACAGCTATTATTCAGGAAAGCCTACATTCAAAAAACAATAATCAGTCTATGTTCTTCAACAACTGGAATGTAGACAAAAAATCATACTTATTATATATGGAGTGATAAAAAAAGGTGAGATCAATAATAACTACTACTACAGATTCACATTAAAAAATTACAAGGCATACTGCAAATCTAGAGATATTTAAAGGAATATTATACATTTTTATCATTAAGTTCCAATAGGGTGAAACAGGACTAGAGTAATATAAATCCATTTTTAAAAGATAGGTTTTCACTTGACTACATGGTAAAAGATAAAACACCAATAGTATAATGCCCTTTCAAGAAAAAAAAGTTACTGTCATACTTTATGGGGGCTTCCCAAAGACAGGTTTTTTGGTATTGCTTTCCAATAAATCCTTTTTTTACACAAATAAAAATATAAATATATTTCAAACTGTCCCCTTATCAGACTCTGTCAATAGAAAATATTTTAATAATTTTTAATTCTCACACTAACAAAAGAATAATTTTTGACCATCACACTAACACACTGGATTAAGTATGAGAGAGTATACAAATTTACAAAGTATTTGTAAAACTTTACACATGAAAAACAGCTGAAGACAACATTTAAAATCCAACAATAAGAAAACAACCAGGTTTTTTAAAAGGGCCAAAGACCAAATAGACACCTCACCAAAAGAGATATACAGATAGAAAATTAGCATATGAAAAGATGCTCCACAGGATATGTCATTAGAGAAATACAAGAATGAGATATCACTATACATCTATTAGAATTGCCAAAATCGAGAACACTGACAACAAATCCTGATGAGGATGTGGAGCAGTAAGAACTGTCATTCATTGGTGGTGGGAATGCAAAATGGTATAGTCACTTTGGAAGTTTGACAATTTCTTACAAAACTAAACATGCCCTTCTCATACAATCCAGCAATTGTGCTTTTTGGTATTTACCCAAAGGCATTGAAAACATGTCCATGCAAAAATCTGCGCATGGATGTTTATAGCAGCTTTGTTCATAATGGCCAAAACTGGGAAGCAACCAAGATGCCTTTCAATTAGTGAATGGATAACTAAATGGCAGTACATCCAATGAAATATTATTCAACACTGAAAGGAAATGAACTATCAAAGTCATGAAAAGACATGGAGGAAACAAATGCATATTACTAAAGGAAAGAAGACAATCTGAAAAGACTATATACAATATGTTTCCAAGTATATGACATTTTAGAAAAGGCAAAACTATAGAGACAATAGAAAGATGAGTGATTAGCAGGAATGGGGAGCAGAGAGACATAAATAGGTGGAGCACAGAAAATTTGGGGAGCAGAGACATTGATTTGTATAATTCTATAATGGTGGATACATGTCATTATAAAATTGTCCCAACCCATGGAATGAACAACACCAAAGTAAACCTTCATGTAGGGCACCTGCATGGCTCTCAGATGGTTAAGCATCTGCCTTCGGGTCAGGTCATGATCTCCAGGTCCTGGGATCCAGCCCCGCATTGGGCTCCCAGCTCAGTGGGGAGTCTGCTTCTCCCTCTCCCTCTGCCTCTCCCCCTGCTTGTGCTCTCTCTGTCTCTCTCTCTTAAAAGAATCAATTAAAAATTTAAAAAAAGTAAACCCTTATGTAAACTATGAACTTCAGATGATAATGATGTGTCAGCATAAGTTCATCAATTGTAACAAAAGTGCCACTCTAGTGGGATGCATTGATAATAGGAGAGACTATGTGGGATTAGGTAGAGAGGATATGAGAAATCTCTGTATATTCTGTTCATTATTGCTTTGAACCTAAAATTGCTCTAAAAAATAAAGTCTATTTTTAAAAATCTGCTGAATAAACTGGCTAATTTTCACTTGCAATGGCATAGCTAGGGGGAGAATGTTGACAGTTTTCAAATACTTTTTATTTATTTGTTTTATTATTTTTTTAAAGATTTTAATTATTTATTTGACAGAGAGAGAGAGCACAAGCAGGGGGAGCACCAGAGGCTCAATCCCAGGACCCTAGGATCATGACCTGAGCTGAAGGAAAATGCTTAACCGCCTGAGCCATCCAGGCACCCTTCACTTTTTATAGATTGTCCCATTAGAGATTTCTGATCAGACTTTATGATGTTCCTTAGGTTATGTTAGAACAGAAGGTGGAATATTTCAGAAAAACAGATTTCCTAACCATGGTAATTTTTTAAAGATGGAATGAATGACTTTGAGAGAATTGATGAACACCCTTGAAGAATGGAGACGCTTACACTGAAGATGAGTTAGAGACATGAAATACCCTATGGCCGATTTTCAGAAATGTTTGAGAGGGGAGTAATGATTTATGTAAGAGCAAGGAATCAAAAAAATACTGTCCCTCTTAATTAACATTTTAGGGCATATCAGTAATTCATAAATTACTTAAGGAAAAGACACATTATTGTTTTTCATACCATTTTCTCTACTTTCAACAGTTCAGTGTGAAATCATTAAGTTATTAACGACATCTGTAACGCGGGCCAAGAGGAAAAATAGAATGCATTTGGAGAAGAAAATTCACACAAAAAGTTGAACAGACTCTTTATGATGAAGTCAAATATTTCCTCAAGAGGAAAATTACTTGCTTTTTCCTTCCTATTTCCTGGCAGCGCCTGATTGCTTACAGCAGAAACCTATATTTGTTTACAGCAAATTGTTCTTTTGGGGGGAGTTTTGAGTGGACTTATTTTGATACTTACTACAGCATTGCTTCATTTTACATGTTTGAATTATATTTCTTGGCGGTCAACATAGCACATTGGACTTTCTCATTCATTTTACTTAAGACCGAATATCAGAAGTGGGTTTATATCTCCTGGATAACTAAAGACAAAATGTTTTTGTATCCTCGGTAAAATTTGTCAAACAAATGTTAAACATGTAATTTTCTATGGGTCTGGCAACATTAATCTACTGGTTTATACTTTAAAATCTAGAGATTGTATTATTTGTAAAGTTTTTTATGTGTATGCAGATATTTCTCTTTAAATGTGTATCCGAAATTTTAAAAGAAATAATTTGCTAAATTTTTGTTGAAATGTGTTAGGATATTCAAGTTATATACAATGCACTAGATTCAATGTCTCTTTTTATTTTTATCTATTTATATATTTTTTGCTAATGGTTTTAATTAAACACATAGTGTTTCTTATTTCATGTCATTATGTACTTTTTTTGGTGGGTGCATAATATAGAAAGTAGAGTTCCGTTCTTTGTTTGCATTATGGTTTGCAAGAACACTTCACGTACTAGAGGGTATTTTAGCAGTACATTTAAAGAAAAAGGTCTAAGTCTTTTCCAAGTATTTCAAACACAAAATGTCTACATTTGGGACACCTGGGTGGCTCAGTAGGTTAAGTGTTTGCCTTCAGCTCAGGTCATGATCCCAGGGTCCTGGGATAGAGCCCCACATAGGGCTCCTTGCTCAGCGGGGAGTCTCTTCTCCCTCTCCTGCTCCACCTGCTTGTGTCCCCTCTCTCGCTGTCTCTCTCTGTGTCAAATAAATAAATAAAATCTTAAAAAAAAAAAAGTCTACATTTTACGATAAGTTAAAGACAAAGACAACAGTAATAGATTTTGAGTAAACTACTGAGCAGCAGCTAGTAATAAATGATTGACCCACAGTAGTTTCAAATGATTTTTAACCAAAATTTTCAAACAAACTATATATTATAAAATATTTTATTTGGACAGAACTTAAGATTTAAACCCACTTCAATGGATATTTTATTTGAACTTTAAGGCATCAGGTTAAATGAAGATATTTCAATAAATATATTTTTGAGTGGTTGTGATAAAAGCTACAGTAGCCTCACTCAAGTAAGCACTGACGTTTACTGGATCTTATCTTAAGCATTTTTTTGGCATTGTGTAGCAGTGAACATGCCACTCATTATAGGGACTTATGCTACTTTTGGTGGTTACAGAATTCTGAATGGTTCCCATTTTTTTTTTTTTTTTGGATTCTTCATGCCTTCTTTTCAGTGATGCTTACAAGTTAATATAGGTGACATGTAGTTTTTATAACTGTGTAGAACGTATTTTTATAACTATGTAGAATATATATTTGTAGCTCTAGATCTTTATAGACTATTGCTTCTCATCACATGTCTTGCTTATCAAATGCATGATGCCAAAGACTGTACTTAATCCAGTGCCCGGAGGCAATTTCTAAACATACAGAAAGAATTCTTCAGTGATCATCTGAATTTATGTTAGAATATTTTGGATAAATCTATAGAAGAAAAAAACTACCAATACTACCAACAGAAGTGAAATGGTTCAAATTCTTTAGGGACACTCTGGTGAGTTAAAAACATATTAGATGATGAAGTCTTTGATTCAATGGTATTTATTCTGGCTATCAGAGCCAATATGGAAATAACCCATCAAATAGATATACGCATTTTTGTTTAATAAATGGAGCTTGAAAGAGGTGTCAAAATGATTTGAAATTGATATAGTAATTACTATGACCTTAAGGTTAAAAAGAAATTGAATATAGAAAAATACTGAGACTTCACCACCCAGAAGTACCAATAAGTTAATTTCCATAGTGTTGTTAAGTTTTATTTTAGCAAACCATCCTACATACTCCTGAGATTGAAATGTGGTTTGTCTCTCGTCTAAAGAGGAGACATGTTTTATCCACTCAAGCCATATTAGAGAACAAAGAGATTGTGATTGCAATTTTTACATTAAAATAATAGAGCCAATCTTAGGCAGAACTTTGAATCAGGCAAGATTTTCTCTTGATGGCTTTTCTACCTTCCATCCCAGCTCATTAATTATACTGGTTTGTATAGAAACCCAAGACCTTGAAATTCTTTCCATAAACAAAAGGTAAAAGGTCTGTTTCCAGTTATGTGTTCAAGGGAAGTAAATGGACAACTAGATGAATTAACTATTAAAACTGACAGGAAGAAAGAGCTTATTATCCTAGATAAAGCAATATTTACACGTCAGGAACACATGAAGCTTTTATTAATGTTTTTGCACAGTGAGACAATATAGAAGAGACTACTGATGATGTGAGTGTGAGCGATGGCACAAGGAAGACCATTCTCTATTCTTACAGTGTTCATGACCAATTCTGACCGTATGAGCTAACTTTTTATATGTTGACAAATTACATTTTAACAAGTGCTTTAAAAATGAGTAACTCTGGAAAGATGGCGGAGGAGTAGGAGACCTGGATTTAGTCTCCTCTCATAAATTCAGCTGGATAGAGATCAAACCATTCTGAACACCTACAAACTCAACAGGAGATCGAAGAAAAGAATAGCAACAACTCTCTCATCAGAAAAGCGACCACTTTCTGGAAGGTAGGACGTGGGGAGAAGTGAATCCG
>NC_138370.1:83870158-83931739 GCF_054177405.1 Leptonychotes weddellii
TTGA
The DNA here is from genome assembly GCF_054177405.1 of Leptonychotes weddellii. Taxonomy (NCBI): domain Eukaryota; kingdom Metazoa; phylum Chordata; class Mammalia; order Carnivora; family Phocidae; genus Leptonychotes; species Leptonychotes weddellii. Next base: position 83,870,163 of record NC_138370.1, read on the forward strand.
TCTTCCATGCAAACCACTAAAACTCTCTCCATGTCATCACAAGGCTGTTTTGCTTTCTTGTCTTTGGTGTGTTCACTGAGTAGCCCTTTTAACTTTCTTCAGGAACTTTTCCTTTGCACTCATATGTTGGCTAGCTATTTGGCACATGAGGCCAGCTTTTGGGCTATCTCAGTTTTTGACCTGCCTTCCTCACTAGGCATAATCATTGCTAGGTTGTGATTTGAAGAGACATAGCACTCTTCCTTTCACTTGAATACAGAAGCTATTGTAGGCTTATTAATTGGCTTCATTTTTCAAAACTGTTGTGCCCCTAACACATCAGAGAGAAATGGGGAAGTGATGGGTTGGTTGGGTTGGAGTACTGAGAACACACACAATATTTATCTATTAAGTTTGCCGTTGTATATGGGTGTGGGTCATGATGCCCCCAAAATAACTGCAATAGTAACATCAAAGATCACTCTTCCTTTCACTTGAATACAGAGGCCTTTTTAGGCTTATTAACTGACCTAATTTCAATACTGTGTTGAGGAGAGGGAGAGAGCTGGGCAAATGATGGTTTGGTGGAGCAGTCAGAACACATACAACAGTTTTTGATTAAATTCCCTGTCTTAGGTGCAGTTTGTTGCATCCCAAAGCTGTTAAAATGGTAGCATCAAAATCTCCCCTGTTTACAGATTACTATAAAAGATATAACAATAATGAAAAGTTTGAAATTTTGTGAGAAATAACAACACGTGACACAGAGATAGGAAGTGAGCAGAAGCTGTTAGAAAAATGGTACCGACAGACTTGGCTTGACACGGGGTTTCCATAAGCCTCAATTTGTAAAAATGCAGTATCTTTGAAGTTCATTAAAGCAAAGCACAAGAAAATGAGGTATGTCTGTGTATCAGTTTGGACTCATGGATATTATTTTATATTTTAGCTCCTAATCCAATAACACTTTATTTGGTTTCTCAGCTTGTTCTAGCTTTGGCCATTGGGAGCTCTTTTATTTGGCTACTGTGTCCCTTTATCATACACTCATCATGGTGTGTGTGGTGTGTGTGGTGTATGCATGTGTCTATTTTGTTTGTTTGAATATTTCCTTACTTTCTGGCACTATAAGATGTTCCAAGCTCATCAATACTGATGCCCTGCCCCAGCCATAGCACTAACCAATATTTCGTGCACTTTTTGGTGTAATATGCTGACTAAATTGAAATTCAAGAAAAGGAGTACATATGTCTATTAGCTTACCTGAAATATATGTAATTTGAACTATTGTCAATAATGATTATTAAGTGTATTTGAGATGAACACTGTATTTGGCACTATGAGATAATGCAAACAAACTTGTATATATTATACTTCTCATATAACTTACAATCATATCTGAAAAAATTGAAAACATTGAAAAAATATTCACTAGCCAATGTTTATGGTGAGTTATGTTATGTGAAATTGTTACATAATTTGGGATGCAAGAGCTGGGGCGGGAGCCATTGTCAAGTGTAACAAACCATTAGATGTTCATGTCCTTAAAAACTGAGGTTCAATTGGAAAGGAGTTGAATAATGTCATCTAGCCCTGTCCTTTTGATATTTTGGACACTCAGTAGACACCAGTTGAATTAATGGATATGTACTCTGATTGGAAAAACAAAGAGTATAGAGTAAGCAAATTAATTTGGCTTGGGAAGAGATGGCATATGGAAGTTAAAAAGAAATGAATAGCTAAAATAATACAGAGGGAGCAATGACATTCATGGGCTGGAGTGCTAGCACTGGAGCTGGATGAGTTTTGGGTTTATAGAGGAATGGCTGGGTGGTGTTTGGAAGGTGGAGGGGGCAATGTTTCAGCTTGAGTGTAATTTATACATACCTAAGGAATGACTAAGATGATGGACCAGCCAGAAGTCTTTTTCCATATGACATTGAAGGACCTTCTTAGAAAGAACAAATCTAAGTGAAATAAAATGTGAAAAACCCAAGAAGAAAGGTGTAGTTGTGTCCCAAAGATAAGGTAGTGTTGTGAATGCTGAAACTGTGATTTGTTTCTAAGCCTCTTTCTCTTTGGTCTCAAATATTTGGATTCCTTTTTAAGAACTACAGAGAGATTTAGCCAAGGGGTGGGGTGGGTAGGTGAAGATTAGCGAGACAGAAAGACCGGATTGACTCAGTGACCAAATAACCCATATAACTACTTGCCCCGATTATGCTACTTTTGAGAGTAAAAGAGATAGTGGTTAATAATTATTCAGAGACAGCAAGAGTGATTGGGGTTTATGAGATTTAGATAATTTGACAACTATCCTCTAGTAGAAGGTTGGGGATAATTCTGACATAAGAGGTCATGAGGAGAACAAGTATTTGAGGAAGATAATTTCCACACCTGGATGAGGAACTCTTTGGAACAGAAAGAAAGGCTGGAGTTGCAATACACCATCTATGTTCATTACGGTTACCCAGCATTGTAAAGATAGATGGTAAGAATGTTATAAAACAAAAATTAAAGCATGAATCTGAGACAAAGGAAATTGGAAGAACTTGACAACAATTGGTTATATAAGTAGAAATATAATAATTATAATAATTCTTCATTTTTCAAAGCTTGAAAGACTTAAAATGCAGTAAAAACAATGTATTCAACAAGTGTGACTAATTGTTTTGTGCCTTCTCTGTGCATTTTAGGTTCTCAGCCTGCAGTGTCATTATTATTGTTACCAATAGCCCTTTTGAAAATACAAGAGTCTCTTTTCATATAATGCTTATCACCAACTCTTTTTCATGTTCCAAACCTTTCTATATCCAGATGATACAATGATCTCCCTCAAATATTTCACCTCAACATTCCACAACTCAAAAGCCAAAACTACCATTCCGTTATAACATACATATTGTATATAGTGTGTATAAATTATATATATATATATTTATGTATAAATAAAACTATCATCATGTATGTGGGTTATTTGAAATGTACACTGCTTTTTTTTAAAGATGTATTTATTTATTTTAGAGAGAGAGAGAGCATGAGCTGGGGAAGGGGCAGAGGGAGGGGGAGAGAGCGAATCCTCAAGCAGACTCCCCACTAAGCATGGAGCCTGATGCAGGGCTCACTACAGGGCTCCTCCATACAGCTCCTAATCACAGGACCCTGAAAGCCAAAATCAAGAGTCAGCCACTTAACTGATTGAGCCACCCAAGTGCCCCAGAAATATACATTAATTGTAAATGCTCTTTCCCACCTTATTTTCCTGAAGAATTTAAGAGTTGATGGTACAAAAAGGTCAGTTGTTTCAAATCAAAGTCCCCTTTTACTCCTATGTTACAGGTGATATTAAACTGTCTTTACTATAAATCGTAATATAAATGAGGCTTCATGAATATTTAAATGAAATCAATATATGGTATTTCTAAATTCCCCCCCAAAATTTTTAGACACATACTAATTACCAAAGTTATATCTATGATGCTATTTACTGTGTTTGCAATAATTTGAAATCTTTATATTTTGATAGAATATTATGGAGAAGTAAAATGTGCAAGATGGAAAATCACTGGTATACTTGATATTTATGTTTTTACCCTCTAAGCCCAGAAAAATAAAAATATATAAATGTATTATTTCTACTAAGCATGTCACTATATGTATGGTTGTAGAAATTATATGCATGTAGCATTCACTGGATATTGGCTTAACAAAGGCACATATTTTCTGCAAATCATTTCAATCTCAAAGCATTTAAAATAAAATTCCACTTTGAGTTAGCTTGAAAAAAAAGTTAAGAAACTTTTGAAAAGTCACCATTTAAATTGAAGGAACAAAAACAATTGCCCTAGTACGATTTTCCCAAATAGTAGAATTATTTTATTGGCTCATAACTAAGCATTATTTCCTAGAGGCTGACATAAGATCTAGTTGTAGGTCTCTACACAAATCCAGTTTGACAAGAAACTGAAGAAAAAAAAAAAATAAAACAGCTAGATAATTTTGTTGACAAATTAATTTCTTACAATCAACATAAACAAGCATCTGAATCTAAAAATACTTTATATTACCAACTCAAAAATAAGTCAAAAAATGTAAAAATGAGATAAAAATTTTCTTCTATTTTGATTTGATAGACAGTGCTTCTCAATCCTCAGTGCAAATTATACTCATCTGGAGACGTTTGAAAGAATTTGCAACACCTGGACCCACCCTAGCCAGAACAACTGGATTCTCTTGGGGTTAGGGGTCATGCACAAATTATTTCTGGTTTTGCTTTTGGTTTTGTTTGTTTTGTTTTAAGCTCCCCAAGTGATTCTTCAGGCACCTAAGGTCGAGACTACAAAGGTGGTGTCACAACTTTAACATTAAGGATCTAATGCAATTCCCTGGATAACTGCTTCTTAAAACCTCCATGCAGTGGGAACCTCTGGATGGTTTCCCTAATCTTATCCTTTGCCTCAGGGTTCAGCTACATTTAATGAGGTTTTTTTTTTTTTTTTTTTGAGAGCAAGGGCAAACAAGCGTTTTGGGGAACGGTAGAGAGAAAGGGTCCCAAGCAGCCTCCACCTTCAGCTTGGATCCTGAGATCATGACCTGAACCAAAATCAAGAGTCAGATGCTTAACCAACTGAGCCACCCAGGCACCACTGAGTTTGGATCTTAATAATTTGTTTAATTGCTTGTCTCTAACCTAAGTGACAGTGTGTTTCTTGAAGGCAAGGGGGATTTTTTTTTTTTTCTCTGAATCTATTACCTATGGTACAAACTACAACAGAAACAAAAACTCAATTTTGAAGAAATGCATGCATGAAAAAATGGTTTTTCCTTTAATACTGCTGATCATCACTTGTAATAATCATGGAGTATTTTCATAATTGCTTCCTTACAAATTTAATACAACTAGAAAACTGAATGCAATGGAAATGAATAAGAATAATAGATATGGGATTTACTTAAGGGAAGCCCACTTAGCAAATTAAATGAAAGGTAATATTTAGATTACTTGTTCTTAGCAGTTCTATAAACTGCTTTCCTTAGTTTTAAAAATAGAATTTCTCTCTCCTTACAAGAATAAACTAAACAGAATAGGTCCCATTTGTGGCACAAATATCATTTTTATTTGTATATACGTAAAATAAAGTGGACAAGATATCCCTACCTAAAATATGTAAGTATATATAAGCGATGAGAAGTGGACCCCAGGGAACATATTAAGTGTCATTATGCTAGGGAAATTATGTATATGCAACTTTCCTTATAACCATAGATTAACACAATGGTAACTTTTAATATATAAAAGCACAGTAGGAAAATCATTGAATATAATTTTCATCATGCTTCTCCTTCTGCTTTATTTCCGGCTACTTTTCCAGATGAATACATGCCCACAGGATACCTTTGTTCCGCACTAAATGAGAATTGGGTCAGAAAAAGAGGTAGTCTGATATTTGTTTAAGAAATATCTTGTATTTAAGGCAGCAGAAAAGGGGGATACTATGAATGAATATATGCCATACAAAATGCCATAGGATTTCTCAACCTAAGCCCTGAAAATTACAGCTGGAATCGGTTAAAAAAAAAAACACATTCCATTAATACTGTGGAACATTTAGAGGGTTGACTTGCTTCTGTCTAGCCTGTTAACAACTGTGAGCTGGACACATTCAAATGTTCTGTTTATTGTTTTCTTTATTACCTCTTTTCTTAGATGAACATAAAATGTAAGTGGAGAAAATTGGCAACATACATTTTATTTAAGTACAAAGGGATCATTTAGACAAAAAGAAATACATTTCATTTAAAAGTCTATATTATTTACATTGGCTTTGTTAAAATTAATTCATTATTACTGGACATGTTATGTATCTTTAAATTGAAGAAAGAATTTAGTGCTTAATTATCAAATGTATCAGCAAGTGTGGGAATATTATTCAGTAAGCATCTGGTTTAGTTATAAAATAAGCATCTGTCTTATATTTACAACATAGAATATTTGATTCCTTTAAACCAGGGTCACAAGTTCAGATGTTTATCTGCAATCTGACTGAACCTACCTGACTTCCAGAGTTGGAATATAAATCAGATGAGATCAGATTTCACCACCTCCCATCCATTCTTCCCTCACTGGCCTTTCTTTGGAATTTGCAAACATAGAATATAGCAACAATAATGAAAATAGAGATAATATGAAATAACATCACATGAATTGTTACAGACAAAACCTAATTCTCTTCTCAATTTTGCTCATCTACCTTGAATGAAATTTCCCTTTAAGATGCAGGAAGATGTGGGAAGAATCATGCATATCTTTCTATTATTAAAGCAAATCATCATCAAATGTCTCTTCTGTATTACATTTTATATTCTGTGGGTTATAATGTCACCTGTCCCTTAGAACAGTATTGTTTATAGGCAGAGCATGTGCTATTTTATATATATTTTATATTTTTATATAGTACACTGACAGATGAAACTATATTCTCAGGTTCCTAAAGTCATGTTTTTACTAACAGTTTAATGCAGGGACTGAACTGATATCTATTGGATTAGATATTATAAAAAATGTGATCTCAGGAGCATTGTTCCTTCAAATTGCTATTTACCATACCAACAACATACAAATTCCTTGTATAATGTTCAATTTTGTTTTAAACTAAGTTTCCAGCCTATTACCCACTTTTGCCCCAGGCACCTGCTACTTCACCCAAATAAATACATTTGCAACTTCTCCATTTCCTCCCTTTTTATTTATTTATTTATTTATTTATTTATTTATTTGAGACAGAGAGAATGAGAGAGAGAGCACATGAGAGGGGAGAGGGTCAGAGGGAGAAGCGGGCTCCCCGCTGAGCAGGGAGCCCGATGCGGGACTCGATCCCGGGACTCCAGGATCATGACCTGAGCCGAAGGCAGTCACTTAACCAACTGAGCCACCCAGGCGCCCCCATTTCCTCCCTTTTAAGAATTACTCTCCTTTGTCCTGTTTTAAAATGTATGAAAAGATCTGTAGCACGTGGTGCCCTCCATCTCGCACTAGAACAATTTATATGTCGGTCTTACTAGAGGGAAGTGAGTTCACAGTGGCAATGAGTTCATTTTATTTCTCTCTGAATATTTGTTAAACGTACTGAGAACTCTTGTGCCAAATTTTGTGATAAGCACTTTATATCATAATAGTTAATCATCACAACATTAGAATTATAGTAAGAATTAGCACTGTTTTACTGATGAGGAAAAAATGTGGCTTTTAGAAGTTTAGATCATGAGCAGTCTCACAGAGCAAATAAGTGGGAGCATTAGGATTTGAATTCAGGACTCTCTTAAAGCACATACTGTTAACCACAGTACTTACTGGTTCCCAAATTAAAGGGTGTGAACATGAATAAAAGAAACCAATAAAAGCAAATAAAGCATACAAATAAATATGTATCTGTTTATGTGGCCCAGATGTCCCCAAGCCTCGCACTACAAAACAAGGTCACATTTTCATTTTAGAAGGGAGGAGGCCTCCACTCCCATCTTATACCACCCTGCTTGTTCTGGTCTAAGAGGAGGGACTGTACATGTATTAGTGGGTGGGATCACTATGTGCTAAAATGTTCAGTGTGGTTCCTGAATTCAAAAGGGCAATGCCAGACATCTGGTCTTCTCTTTGCCTCCACTCACGCCCAGCTGCAGCCTGATCCTTGCTTCTCTGTGGAGGGTGACTCATGGTAAGACTTTAATTTGGGCTTAGTAGAGGGTGGAAAGTCTCACTAAGAACTTGAGCTTAGGCCTCACACTCACAAGAGATATTTGGTCATCAGAATCTTGTTTTCCATTGACTGTAGCTACCTTAGGAGCCACAGAGGAAGTAGTGAGAAAGGGCAGATAGGATTTTGGTTCTTTTTTTTTTTTTGAGTCACATATTTCTTTATTATTCTATATCACAGACAAACTTCATAGAGTGTGAGTTTTCCTTGTGTACAAAACTGGGGCAACAATATCTATCTTACAGCTCCCTTACAGTAATCACAAAGCATTGTATTCAGTTCTAACTGCTTCATAATAATAGCTACATATACAGAGTACTTACTACATGCCAGACATTAATACCTTAATCCTCAAAGAGATCCTGAGATCTCTTTGTATTAATTGTTCCATTTTATGAAGGACAAATTTGAGACTTAAAAAGATTAAGTAACCTCCCTACTGTTAGAGTTTGCCACTGCGAAGACAGGCAATCTGGCTCCAGTGTCCACCTTGTTGGCCTCTGGGTGACATTTCCTTTTACTTTTTAATTTAAATTCAATTAATTAACATACAATGTGTTATTCATTTCAGGGGTAGAGGTTAGTGATTCATCAGTCTTATATAATACCCAGTAATGGGGCACCTGGGTGGCTCAGTCGTTAAGCGTCTGCCTTCGGCTCCGGTCATGATCCCAGGGTCCTGGGATCGAGCCCTGCATAGGGCTCCCTGCTCCGCGGGAAGCCTGCTTCTCCCTCCCCCACTCCCCCTGCTTGTGTTCCTGCTCTCGATATCTCTCTCTCTGTCAAGTAAATAAAATCTTAAAAAAAAAAAAATAGCCAGTACTCATTGCATCATGTGCCTGCCTTAAGGTCCATCACCCAGTTACCCCATCCCCCCACTGCCCTTCCCCTCCAGCAACCCTCAGTTTGTTTCCTAAGATTAAGAATCTCTTATGGTTTGTCTCCCTCTCTGATTTCAACGTGTTTTATTTTTTCCTCTCTTCCCTATGATCCTCTGTCTTGTTTCTTAAATTCTACATGAGTGAGATCATATGATAATTGTCTTTCTCTGATTGACTTATTTATTTTGCTTAGCATAATACCCTCTAGTTCCTCCACGTCATTGCAAATGGCAAGATTTCATTTTTTTTAATGGCTGAGTAGTATTGCATTGTAAATATACACCACATCTTCTTTTCTTTTTTTTTTTTATAGATTTTATTTATCTGACAGAGAGAGAGACGCAACCAGAGAGGGAACACAAGCGGGGGGAGCGGGAGAGGGAGAAGCAGGCTTCCCGCGGAGCAGGGAGCCCGATGCGGGGCTCGATCCCAGGACCCTGGGATCATGACCTGAGCTGAAGGCTGATGCTTAACGACTGAGCCACCCAGGCGCCCATACACCACATCTTCTTTATTCATTCATCTATAGATGGACATCTGGGCTCTTTCCATAATTTGGCTATTGTGGACTTTGCTACTATAAACTTTGGGGTGCAGGTGCCCTTTCGGATCACTACATTTGTATCTTTGGGGTAAATACCCAGTAGTACAATTGCTGGGTCATAGGGTAGCTCTATTTTCAACTTTTTGAGGAACCTCCATACTGTTTTCCAGAGTGGCTGCAACAAGCTTGCATTCCCACCAACAGTGTAGGAGGGTTCGCCTTTCTCCGCATCCTCGCTAATACGTGTTGTTTCCTGACTTGTTGATTTTAGTCATTCTGACTGGTGTGAGGTGATCTTCTTGGAGAGGGGCCTATTGTACTGATTCTCAGGTGTCTTTGCCCCAGGAGAATTGCCCCGCCCTTGCCAGGGGGCCAGGCTAAGTAAGCAGCTCTGGATTGCTCTATTTGGCTTTTGTTCCCTGAAGGTTTTCCATGCTGCTTTAGAGGATAAGATTGAAAATGGCGGCCTCCCAGTCTCCAGCCCCAGAGCCAAGAGCTCGGAGCTCCACTCCTCAGTGAGCCCTCAGAGAAAAGCCGTCAATCACTCCTATCTCCCTGGTCTCCAACGACACTTCATGCTCACCCAGCCTGTGACCGAGTGTTTCTATCTCAGGCACATGACCCAGTTTTGAATCTCCAAATCCTGCAAACTCCTGGTTTGCACCTGCACTGCTCCTCTGGGGAGGAAGTAGGGGTTCTCCCAGCAGTTCTGCCACTTGCTGGGCCCCTGCTTGGACAGCAGTTGCTGGGACAATCCTCGGTTTGTGGTTTATGGCAATGTCTACCTGAGAGCCCACTCCCGGGCTCGCTGATTGCAGCCGGCTTCCCCATTTGATTCCTGGGAACTCTGCCGCACTCAGGCACCCCCATCTTCCTGAGACCACACTGTCCCAGCGAGGGTTATGACCTGCTTTGGCACCTGAGCACCTTTCTGGCAGGGATGTCCCTCACCAGAGCAGACTTCTAAAAGTTCCGATTTTGCATTCCAGTGCTATATCATTTTCTCACATAGTTACCAATTGTGTGTGTGTGTGTGTATGCAGTGAAGACCCATAAGATTTATTCTCAGCAAATTTCAAATATAGAGTATTATTAATATAATTACCATGTTATACATTATATATCTAAAGTTTGTTCATCTTATAACTGAAAGTTTTTACCTTTTAACCAACATTTCCCCCCACCCCACCTAGCCTGTGGCAACCACTATTCTACTTTGATTTTATAAGTTTGACATTTTTAGATTTGACATATATGTTATAGCATGAAATATTTGTCTTTCGGTGCTGGCTTATTTTACCTGCATACTGTCCTCCAAGTTCATCCACATTTTCCAAAAGGTAGGATATCCTTTTTTCCAAAAGGCTGAATAATATTCCAGTATATAAATGTACATATATTTATTATTATATTAATATAATTTTATATATAGGTAATATACATGTATGATTATCCATATCTATATCTATATTGAATCTCTAAATATCTTCATTCATTTGTCGACCTTTGGTTTAGTTCCATATCTTAGCTATTGTGAATCATGGTCAATGAACATAGGAGGACAGGTATCACTTTAAGATTATAATTTCATTTGTATATACATATATATATACACACATGTATATACATATGTATATAAGATATTAATTTCACATATATACTCAGATATATACTTGTGTATGTATATTTATATACACATATATATGAATATATTTATACACACACACAAGGATACTCAGAAATAGGATTGATGGATCATATAGCAGTTCTATTTTTATTTTTGTGAGGAACTGCCATACTATTTTCCATAATGGCTGTACTAATTTACATTTCCATCAAAAGTGTACAAGGGTTCCTTTTTCTTCACATCCTTGACAGCACTTGTTATCTCCTATCTTTTTCATACTAGCTATTCTTTTTTTTTTTTATTAAAGATTTTATTTATTTATTTGACAGAGAGAGAGATAGCGAGAGCAGGAACACAAGCAGGGGGAGTGGGAGAGGGAGAAGCAGGCTTCTTGCTGAGCAGGGAGCCCGATGTGGGACTCGATCCCAGGACCCTGGGATCATGACCTGAGCCAAAGGCAGACGCTTAACGACTGAGCCACCCAGGCGCCCTCATACTAGCTATTCTTGTTAACGTGACTGAGGTGATATCTTATGGGTTTTTTTTTTTTTGAATTTTTTATTTAAGTGTAGTTGACATAAAATGTTACATTAGTTCCAGGTGTACAAAATAGTGATTCAACTTCTCTGTATGTTATGCTCTGCTACCACATAGCATAATATGCACACCACAAGTGCAGCTACCATCTATCACCACAAAGATATATTACAATATCATTGACTATATTTCCTATGATATGCCTTTTATTCCCATGACTTATTTATTCCATAACTGGAAGCTTGTATCTTCCACTCTCCTTCACCCATTTTTCCCAGCCCCCTACCCCCTTCCCTCTGGCAACTATCAGTTTATTCTCTGTATTTATAGATCTGATTCTGGTTCTTATCTGTTTATTCATTTGTTTTTTAGATTCCACATATGAGTGAAATCATATGGTATTTGTCTTTCTGAGTCTAACTTCTTTCATTTAGCATTGTACCCTCTAGGTCCATCCATGTTGTCACAAATGGCAATATCTCATCCTTTTTTAAAGCTATGTAATATTCCATTGTGTATATATACCACATCTTCCTTATCCACTTGTCTGTTGATGGACACTTACTATCCATTGTGGTTTTGATTTGTATTTCCTTGATTATTAGTGATGTTGAGCACTTTTTCATGTACATTTTAGCCATTTACATGTCTTCTTTGGAAAAATTAGTCAATTCCTTTGCCCATTTTTTAACTGGTTATTTGTATGTCTGCTATCAAGTTGTATATATTGTGGATAACCCCTTATCAGATGGTTTGCAAATATTTTCTCTCACTCTGTAGGCTGCCTTTTCATTTTGTTGTTTTCTTAGCTAAGCAGAAGCTTTTTAGATTGATGTATTTCCACTTGTTTATTTTTGTTTGTGTTGCTTGTACTTTGGTATCATATCCAAAAAATTATAACCAAGACCAATGTCAAAGAGCTTATTATCTACATTTTCTTCTAGGAATTTTACAATTTTAGATCTTATGTTTAAGGCTTTAATCCATTTTGAGTTGATTTTTGTGTGTGTTATAAGAAAAGGACCCAATTCTCATTCTTTGTATATGGATATCCAATTTTCACAACATCATTTACTGAAGAGACTATGTTTTCTCCATTGTGAATTCTTGGCACCTTTGTCAAAGATTAGTTGACTGTATACGTGTGTGTTTATTCTAGGATCTCTATTCTATGTTATGATTCTATTTTCATGCCCATACTGTTTTGATTAGTATAGCCTTGTAATACATTTTGAAATCAGGCAGTATGATGCCTCTAGCTTTGTTCTTGCTCAAGATTATGTTGGCTATTTGGAGTATTGTGTGGTTCCATATGAAATTTAGTTGTTTTTTTTTTTTTTTCATTTTTGAAAAATTTGTAGATCTTTAGGAAGTATGGATATTTTAACAATATGAATTATCTAATCCATGAACATGGAATACTTTCCATTTATGTGTGTGTTCTTTAGTGTATTTCAGTAGTCTTATATTTTTTAGCATATAGATCTTTCACCTTTTAGGTAATTTATAAGTATTATTTTTGATGGTTAGTGTTTTCTTCTTTTTCTAATTCTGAGGTGTAAAGTAAAATTGTGTGAGATCTTTCTTGTTTCTTAATGTAGGCATTTGTTGCTATAAACTTCCCTCTTTGAACCACTTTTGCTAATCTCATAAGTTTTGGTATGCTGTGTTTTCATTTTCATTTGCCTCAAGATACTTTCTGATTTTTCTTTTGATTTCATCTTTGATACATATGTTACTCAGGAGTGTGTTGTTTAATTTTCACATATTTGTGAATTTTCCAATTTTCCTATTGTTATTGATTTCTAGCTTTATACCACTGTGGTTAGAAGAAGCACTTGATATGATTTCGATCTTAAATTTGTTAAGAATTGTTTTGTGGTCTAACATACGATCTATCCTTGTGCACTTGAGAAGAATATGTATTATGTAACTATGATAGTTTATTTCTAGACTCTCAGTTCTATTTAACTGATTCGTATGACTTACCTTGTGCCAGCACCACACTGTTTTGATTACTGTAGTTTTGAAATCAGAAAGCATAAGTCTTTAAACTTTGCTTTTCCATTTCAAGATCATTTTGACTATTCTGGGTCTCTTGAATTTCCATAGGAATTTTAGAATCAGGTTGTCAATTTCTGCAACTAACTTAGCTGAGTTAATTATTTGGTGTTGAACCTCAAAATGTGCAGCCTTGAGAATATGCACATTTACCCTTGGATGACAGTGGTTTTAGCAGGGCTGTTTCTTGCTGCCTCTTTCTCTAATCTCTCTGTTAAGCTGCCTGTCCCATGTGGTATTAAACCCAGCTCCACTAATTACCAGTTGATCGTTTTACCACTTTGACAATGCTTTGGAACATAAATCACTCCCTAGTCTGATTCAGTTAAATCTGTGCCCCTTTGCAGAAGGTGTTTTTGAGGGTAGTCTTTGAGGTTTGTTTCTGACCTCAGAAAGGTCCTACTTAGTTGTCAGTTTCCCAGATTCAGGTAAATGCCCTGCTTACAGTTTAGCTTCCTTATCTCATGACATTGCCATTGTATTCTTAATTGCTTGCAACCAAAATCTCTCATTATTTTCAAGAGCACATTTCTTTCTTGGGGAGTTTCAGAGTTCCATGTTCTTATGGTTTGTCTTTTCCCCCTAAGAAAAATCTCTGAGCTGCTTCTTTTGAGCTGGAGGTGAGAACAATGGCCCACTTAGTTAAGCTCCTTATTCTTTTTTTTTTTATTATTATGTTAATCACCATACATTACATCTTATTCTTTTATTTTTAAGATTTTATTTATTTATTCATGAGAGACAGAGACAGAGAGAGAAGCAGAGGCAGAGGCAGAGGGAGAAGAAGGCTCCCTACAGAACAGGGAGCCCGATGTGGGACTTGAACCCAGGACCCTGGGATCATGACCTCAGCCAAAGGCAGACACTTAACCGACTGAGCCACCCAGGTACCCACTCCTTATTCTTAATTAACAAGACCTTTTTTTTTTTTTTTTTGAAAGCATCCTTAAGCATAAAGTTCCCATGAAGTCAGCTTTGGGGAGAGCTTTGATGTCCCTTTTCTTGTGGACTGTCTCTCTCCCTGAGCCAAAATCTTTGGCCAAAATCTCTGAGCAACTACTCTGGGCATTGGGGGAGTGGATGGTAGTCTCTAATCTTTACTGCTTGCATATCCCAGCTTGGAATCTCCACCCTACAAGCCAAATGGGGTGAAGGCAATTGAGGTCAAATTTTGCCATGCCTCTAGGCAGGGCCTTCACTTGTCATGCATATAGACAGGACATAAGGTAGAGACTCCATAAGTAGGGTATAGCCTCTATATCCTATACGTAGATAGAGTAAAGTCTCTATCTTATGGGTAAGAACTGGGTTGAATAAGGGAGCCCCTGGACTCTTGGTCATAAATACCAGGAAATTAGCCTCTTTAAATTGAAGTTAGAATGGTTGAGAAATGCTGGCAGCCAGCCTTGTCCAGTAAGACAAAGTAAAAAGCTTAAGGTTGAAAGCTTAAGGGAGGGAGACCCTGTTTTTGGCCACAAATGCCCTAAGTATAGCTTCCATCAAGTTAAGTTAGGGGGAGAAGGTGTTGTGAATCATGGCTCATATGTCACAGACTCTTGCTGTTTTAACTGAATTTTAGTAGATTTTCTTGAATAATTGTTTCTTCATTTGATGTATAACTTTAGTACAATTCTAGAGATTTTAAATGATAGTTCTTATATAATTTTAATCAGTTTTGTTTGATTTACTGGGGAATTAGGATGGAAAGTACAATATATAGGAAAAGACTTCAGAAAACTTATAATAGATAGAGGTTTATTTAATTGGAAATATCAAGGAAAGCCCTGGAATGTCCCATATTGCCACATTCATGTTTCACTCACAGGCATATAACATAATTTTTAGCCAGATATATATATATGGGTAAATTATCTAGGACATTTCAGGGACTTCTGAATCTTGAAATGAGACCAAGAAAGATAAAACCTACTTCTATCTTTAGATATCTTTAGATATTATGCAAAGAATATGATTCCCATAGTTGGTGTATCTACCATAAATCCTGAAAGATGATAATCTTTCACATGAGGAAGCGTATTAGGTGAGAATGATAGAGGAGAAAGACTAGAAAAGTCTAGGACTTGAATGACATTAACTCTTCCTGAGTGTCCCTTGACTGGTTACAGGATATGAAAAACTGCCATTGAATAAGCAATAGATTTAGAGTTGTCCATTACTTGCAGCCAAAGCATTTTGATAAAAGGAGAAGAAAAAAGTATTTTCAGTTTATTTATGGTTGATGTAAACAGCATGACCATGAAGAATGAAATAAGGTCATGAAATAAGAAATGAATTAGAGGAACTATAGAAAGGGAGAGGCCAAAATGGTAGGTAGGGAACGGAACAGGTGAGGCCCCTTAGGACATGTTAAAGAAACCTGTCCTTTTTTTTTTTTTTTTTTAAGATTTTATTTATTTATTTGAGAGAGAGAGTGAGAAAGAACATGAGCAGGGGGAAAGGCAGAGGGAGAAGCAGACTCCCCAGTGAGTGGGGAGCCCAATGCAGGGCTTGATCCCTGGACCCCGGAATCATGACCTTAGCTGAAGTCAGACACTCAACTGACTGAAGCACCCAGGCACCCCAAAAGAAGTCTGTTCTTATCAAAAGGACAGAAAGAAACGATTGGAATGTTTTAAGCAAAGAAGGAGATTCAGATTTATATTTTGACAATGCTGTTCCAGCAGAAATGCAGAGAATGTATTTGCAATATAGAAACAGTGTATATGTAGATAGATCAACTGAAGGTAATGGAATGCAAGAGAGAAATGATTACAACTGGTATTTTCAAATATGCAGTAGAAGTAGAGTGAAGATGTCTAAGCAGTAACCACAAAAGGATTTTGATGGATTGGATTAATGGAGTGGACTTTAAATAGTGTCAAGAATGATATCTACATTCTGTTCTTGCAGAGGACTAAATAGTGATACTATTTATTAAGATAGTAAACAGTGGAAGAAGACCTCGCAGCAGGATAGGGGACAGATTATGAGTTAAGTGAATAATTCAATGAAGAGGCCCATGGGAAGGTCTTCACAGAGAAAGACTATCTATCTATAGATGGCAGTTAAAGCTGTGCAAAAGAATGAGATGACTCAGGGCCCAGGGTTGAGTCTTGAAGAATGCCAACATAGAGTTCTATAGAAAAAGAAAAGACAAGAGGAAAAACAGTTAAGAAAGGTAGGAGAGGGCCAAAAGATTACTGTTAGATAATAATAATAATAATAAATAAGTGCTTTAAAAGAAGGGTAGAGGAAAATTGTGATCATACTAGTTCATGTTATTGAGAGGTTAATTGTAAAATTGAGAGTGTATTGCAGAATGGATGGAGATTGAAAAAGAAAAATTAATTGTTCAATCTGGCTGAATTATAGAATTTCTAAATTCAAATTCATCTTTAGAATAATAGATTCTTTTATATTACAGTCTGAAAAAAAGGTAAATGTGGGGCAGAACCAACTAAATATATATTACATTCATCAAAAATGTGATCTAGATATAATATCTAGTTAGTTCTAAATATTTTAATAAGTAATACACAAAAATCATATATTTGTTCCCTAAAAATGATCAAAATATATGCTTCTCCAAATTAAGAGTACCTGGAGGATTATATAACTTTAATTCTGGCTATTTGTGAAGGATTTTATGTTATTACTTACTACATGATAAAATGAAAATGTGAATTTGTCATAGATACTTATCTCTGGAATTGAGCATGCACTGCTTCTAAAGAGTTATAGCTTTATCTTAAATAATCCTACACAATAGTGCTGCATGCAGTCTGAACTTCTTAAAAGAACTTAATTGGAAAATATAGTTTTAATAAACAACATAGTTTTGTTTTTTTTTTAAACAACATAGTTTTATCATTTTAGAGTATAGCTAAAACCCACTTTAAATCCAGTGGGCCATAGTGATTTCCGTTTTACTGATTTTTAATGTTCTACCAAATAGAAATGACCATCTTTGTAGAAAAGAAATTAAGATTGGGGTATATAATGAAAAGTGATGGACTCCAGGAAAAACTTAGAGGTGGTTCTTAGATTGATCAAACTTGTGGGTGGTCAGTGTGACTCTGCTCACTTGCAGTTCAGGGAGAAAAGTAATGGTTATGCTGACTCACAAAAGGGCATGCACAACTCCAGTTATCTTTTATCAATTATTGTGTGTCCAAAGTTTTTAAATGTCTTTCTCATAATTCCATTTTCACATATCTGAACATCTACCCAAAACTTATGGAGATTTTGCATTGTTGAATTTTTTGAATGAGTAAAATCTTTACTGGATTTCTTACACCCGTCTTTAAAAGGCCAATCACAGTCTTGTCTCTCCTGGCTAAGTATCAATAACAACAAGAATTTTTTGAAACACTTTGTTTCAAATAATACATTCCTTAAAAATACATTCTAAGATAAATTGTGCATGGATATAACATCAAAAGAGATTAAAAGTTCATATGAGAGTTAATATAAGAATGTGACTGAGAGGGGCGCTTGGGTGGCTCAGTTGTTAAGCGTCTGCCTTCGGCTCAGGTCCTGATCCCAGAGTCCTAGGATCCAGCCCTACATCAGGCTCCCTGCTCCGGAAAGCCTGCTTCTCCCTCTCCCGCTCCCCCTGCTTGTGTTCCCTCTATCGCTGTGTCAAATAAATAAATAAAATCTTTAAAAAAAAAAAAAAAAAGAATGTGATTGAGAACTTGGCTTTCTGGATTAAAATCTCATTTTGCATTTACAAATATGTAAACTTTGACAGTTACTTATTCTCCCTTTTCCTCAGTTTTCTTATTTATAAAATTTGGATAATAAGCATAACTGTATCATTTGGCTGTTGCAGGGAATAGATATTTTGATATTTGGAAGAGGATAAAATAATCCATGGCATAATATATATTAGGTGTTAATATATGTTGGTTGAAGTATAAGTAAGATATACAAATATATATTTGTTCTTAAATATTCAAGTCTTTTTTATTCCTTAATTTATACTGTAAGCTTTCAGAGAGTGAGTATTTGATAATATGTGTGTATGAATGTGTCTCTGTTAATACATATATCAATAAGTGTGGAATAGGATTGTTTCTGTTGCATCCAAATTGTCAAAGGGCTCAAAGTTGAAGACATTGTATGATAAATGAAAAGATGCTCTAAATTTAATGTTTCCAAAGGTGCCCAGCATATCTGCCTTAGCGTTTGTAGGACCCTAGGCAAATATGTTCTGTAATGCTTCTCTTTCTATAAACAATATGATTAAAAATGTATCACAAAATATATGAGCCCATGTGAAATATATTGATTTATCAATAATTTAGAGCAATAGATAAATAGGAGGTACTTACATATTTTATGTTCAATGAGTGTATGGGAAGAATCTTATAGTGTCCAGGTACCATCTCTCCCAAGTCTGATTCAAGAACCATCTCTCTGTGCTTTTCATTGTCACATGCATTATTAGTGGCTTATTTCATATCCTTTACCATGAATGGCAAGGCTATTATTATTCACACTACCATGGTTTTTTGGAACCCATTTGTATAAAAACAATTTCAGATCTTCTTTTTTCTGCAATTCCTTAGTAACTTTTATTTATCTTTTTTTAATGCTTTTAACTTCATTACTCATGATGATGCAACATCCTTCAAACAGCCAATGAATATCTGCTTGCACTGACTCTCTTAATGACTGTTATTATGCTTTGTTGATGATGTCCACAAATAGAAGTTTTACCAGAGTGTGCAAGAGAACTTGAATCATAACTCACCTTCTGGTCATGTTCAATTTACTATTTGGAGTATTATAGGCTAAAAACAGAACAATGTATCTTTCAGTTATTATTTCTCTTGAACTCTTTAAGTGATAGTCCTTATATTCCTAAAATGAGATTTCTTTCAATGTTAACTGCAAATCTGTCTACTACATAGTACCATCAGTGGAATGAAGAGTCAAGAATTCTGTGGCAGAAGTTCCATTTATGCAAACAATGTCCAGTTCTAGTTTTCATAACGAGATTTTTCAATTAAAACATGAGGAAATATCAATCATAAGTGCCTACTGATGTTGCAGAGCAACATTCTTAAAAAACCTCAGAGAATATTGGCAGGGTTAACCCTGGAGGACCATCTGAGTTGGCAGAGTTACTACTGTTAGTGCCAATGTCTAGAGGTGCACAAGATGAAGGACACCTGCTGCCACCCCCTCTGCCTTTGGGTGCTATGGACCAGAGGCAGCACCACTGTAAGATTAGTGACAACCTAACCAAGCACTTAAGCCCAGACTTTATATGGCTCTAGCCCAAGGGTCATCAGTAGTAGACACTGGTAGACCAGAGTCTAAAATTCTTCCCATGTCTGCTGTGAATAGAGTCATCCAAGATCAGCATGTCAGTACCATTCTGGTAGCCCAATCTCATGCAATCCTATGAAAAAAATACTACCTTGGTAATTAGATATGACCCATTTACCATGCTGCCCTACTGGACCAAGGACCATCCATAGAGCTTTGGGATGACCCCATCAGCTTGAGTGTCAGAGTTCCTTGGGGCACTTAGTGTGTCCCATGCATGGGATAAAAGGGTTGGAGAGTTCCTTTAAGGAGAGAAAGACATGGTTTACAGCATCCTGTCTGGACAGGTCAGCCCAAGACAGTCCCAACCACCAGGGAAAACATAAAAAAATTTGAAATTTGTGCTTCTAGAGGACAGAGTTCACACAAGATCAGATTCAGGCTTGGAATGCTCTGCCCAGATGGGATTGGAAGGCACCACAAGAAGCAACTTCTCCTCTCCCCCACTCTCAATCAAGCCTAAGGTAGGATGATTTGTACCCCTTACCAACAAGCTAGATACTTATTGAAAGAGAATTCATTGACAAAATTCAAGAAGAAAACACAGAGGAAAGTAAAGCTCTGCTTCCCC
Source organism: Leptonychotes weddellii (assembly GCF_054177405.1). Taxonomy (NCBI): domain Eukaryota; kingdom Metazoa; phylum Chordata; class Mammalia; order Carnivora; family Phocidae; genus Leptonychotes; species Leptonychotes weddellii. The sequence goes on from NC_138370.1 coordinate 83,890,453, forward strand.
CTCAAGAAGGCAAGTGAGAGTAGCTCTAACAGAAAGCCTTAGAGGAAAATGGGAGGTGCATTCAAGATGAGGAACCTGGAATCTCATGCCTCAGTGAACACTTTGGTATTCTGATCCATGCTAAAGCCTGAGAACCACTAAGGGAAGGATTGCTATGACTCCTAGGTTCAAATACTTGGGTTTCTAAAGGCATAAAGGAGGAAGAGATGTTGTTTTAGACCACCTTTCCCTGATGTCAATAAACATTTGAATCATTTAAAACCCATTTCTTTAATTCCATGCTTTACTAAGCAACTTCTTTTGGCCTTTATATCAGTTAAGAAGCTATAAACTTCATTCAATGGAAATTTCCAATCCAAACAGAATTAACAAGGAAAAGGTGTTATCAAATAAATGAATGAATGAATGATGAATGATAGAATGGGGTAGCTTTCAGAGTTGGTTATTTTGGTGGTTCAATAATACTATCAAGGGCCAAAGTTCTTCCCATATTTTTTTTATATTCTCATATTTCTTCTCTCGTTTGCAAAATAGTTGCAGCATCCCAAGCATGACTTATAACTACAAAAACATTTTTGTGCATATTTTAAAGAAGCTTCACAGCCAGCTCTCATTGGTCAGGATTGTATCAGACGGAAGCCTAACACAATTAGTAGCAACAGCACTTGAATCACCACAATTAGCTTTTTTTTTTTCAAATTTTTATTAAATTCTAGTTACTTACTTAACTTATACTCAGTGCTCATCATAACAAGTGCTCTCCTTAATACAATTAGGAATTATCCTCTAGGTTGTGTAGGGAAGGAGGTGGCAGGTGTGAAGCAATTTGGTGTAAGCCAATTTCTTGCAATAAACTTCTTAGTACTCATCTCCTACTGGTTCTATGTCCCTGGCTAAACCCCAACTAATATGCTCTGTATCATGAATATTTACTAATATGAAATTTATTTATTGTAAAAAAATTATAAATATCTTCCCTGGTAACCCTACCTACCTTCATGATCCTGTTCAAAATATGCTTAGAAAACCTATTCCACCTAACGGTATATCATGCTGTGATTATTAATTTATATATAACATGAATTAAAAACGGTGAAAGTATAATATGAAATGTAAAATGTTTCATATTATAGTATGTATAACATTATCCAAAGGAAATTTTAAAATGGTACAACATTTGCAAGATTTATCCCTCCAAATATATGTAATCAGTTAATTATCCCATCTAGAGATTCTAGTGACATAATTAAACACAAAATGAAAATATAAAAAGTAGTTAGCTCAGACCACCAAAACACCAGAAAGACACTGAATATTTTGGGATTATATTTTAAAATAATGTCTTTTAAAAAAAAAGATTTTATTTATTTATTTGACGAGAGAGCACAAGCTGGGGAACAGTAGAGGGAGAGGGAGAAGCAGGCTCCCCGCTGAGCAGGGAGCCTGATGCAGGGCTGGATCCCTGAGATAATGACCTGAGCAGAAGGCAGAGGCTGGACCATCTGAGCCACCCAGGTGCCCCTAAAATAATCTCTTTAAAATTAAGTTTTCTGGGCGTCTGGGTGGCTTAGTCGTTAAGCGTCTGCCTTCACCTCAAGTCATGATCCCAGGGTCCTGGGATCGAACCCCTCATTGGGTTCCCTGCTCTGCAGGAAGCCTGCTTCTGCCTCTCCCACTCCCCCTGCTTGTGTTCCCTCTTTCACTGTGTCTCTCTCTGTCAAATAAATAAATAAAATCTTTAAAAAAAATTTAAGTTTTCTTTTTATTTCTTAAAGGAATATTTGATATTATTTCCTTTTATTTTTAAAACTTTGCATTTGCTACCCATTACTTACTTAGAACCTTGGCTGTTAATATTCTTTCCTCAGAATGTTTTCCTGCCATTCCTATAAGGAATTGGGATCTAACATTATATACTGACAAGCAATAAAAGGTTGATGAATCCAAACAAGGTTGTTTTAATGAATAAATGAATGTATGAGTGAGTGAGTGAGTGAATGAAAAGTGAATAAATGTATGACATTGAAAAGTTTCAAAATCACATTGGTTTAAGTTTGAATGATTTAATCCAAAAGCAGTTAAAGTATGATCAATCATCAAGACTAGGTTGGGTAACACCAGTGAAAAAATAAGGAATAGAAATTAATTAGTTAAGGGGCACCTGGGTGGCTCAGTTGGTTAAGTGTCTGCCTTTGGTTCAGGTCATGATACCTGGGTCCTGGGATCGAGGCCCAGGTCTGGCTCCCTGCTCAGCGGGGAGCCTGCTTCTCCTTCTTTTGCCCCTCCATCCCCCACTAATGCTCCCTCTCTTTGCTCTCTCTCTCAAATAAATAAGTAAAATCTTAAAAAAAAAAGAAATAGAATCAGTAAGCTGATAATTTTTACTAACTAGCTTTTGTAAACCCGTTCATGTTATTATCTGATTTCTATTGTACATAAGTGTTATGCAGAGGACGGCCACGCAAGGTCATGGCTGAAGCTGAAGTCAATGTTAACAGGATCTTGAAAGGGATCTTTTGTCTCTGCACTATCCAGGCATTATCTGAATCCTGGGAATATTATTATTAAATATAAAGTGAGTGAATTTCCTTTTGGAATTAGAAAACATTCCAGAATTAAAGTTTTGTAATCTAGCAGGAGGAAATATCTTAAATTTCCTATTTTGATCAGGTATAAAATAGTCAATTAAACTGATACTTTAGATAGAGAGAGGATAGTAGATGAAGAGAGGATATATAAACCATTAATGAGGAAACATTCAGGGATTACAGAAAATGACCCAGGACTTCTTCACACACATCACTCTTCCTGTTAGTTCTGAAAAGGTGTCATATTTATGTTCTCTCCTTCAGATCTGTCAGGATTTGAACCACTTCCCTTTAAAGGGTCCAGTGATAATTTTTCTGATTTTTTTTTTTTCTTAGCCCAGGATGAGAGAAGGTAGAATCACTGGATGATGGAGTCTAATAATCATTGACCTAAAGCTGATTAAGACCAGATTTAGCGGTTTTTACTCTACTCATCAAGATAATAAAGCTTTGGGGCTTTGGCTACAGATCATTTTTTTTTCTTTAATAAATGGCTATAATTATATTTCAGTGACCTTTTCTAAAACCTACTTATCTACTTATATGTGAAATTGCAAGAACTGAAGTTTGAGATTTTTCTAATCCACTTCTTGAGACTAGAGCTATTCCCCCTATGAAACAAATCAGAGTTTGGCTATGATCATTTAAACATCATGTTAGACAATTATTTTTATAATCCCACAATTCTAAATTCTTTCCACCCTTGACTTTTCAACATTTGCCAGGAGAAATAAGAAGAAAAATGAACAGATAACATAACTTTATCTCTTTCTTATTTAAGAAAGAGAAGTATAAAGAAAAATAATTGAATTAATGCAGTACATGTCTGCTATTTTAGATAGCCTTAGAAACTTTATTCATTCATTATTTTATTCACTTGTTCAAATATTTACAGAGTGCTTAATACGAACCTGCCAATAGTGTAGGCACTGGGCATAATACATAAACAAGAAAAACCTTGCCTTTATAAAATTCATATAATAGTGAGTGGAGACAGAAAATAACTTGTAAGCAAAAACTATTTCAGATAAGGATAATTAACGTGAACAAAATGAAACAGAATAATTAATGCATGAAAGTACATGTTAGGTGGTCAGGTGGGATGAGGCATAAAGAACATCCCTAATTGAAGCTGTTAGCAAAAGCCAAACTGAGGGGACGACATTTGAGTTCATATAAACCCAATCTCCAAATCAAAAATATAATAATATGTCATTGAAAATTTTCATTTAAAGCCAAGTAAATGTTTCAATAATTTTATGAAGTACATTCAAAAACAAGTATCATTTGTAAAATTAGGGAAATCTTTCATATTTATCTTTATGTATTTATAGTACTATAAATATTGTTAAATATATTGAGAATTATAAAATAATGACAAAGTCCCAAGGCAAGTTATGAGGTTGTGTATTAAAGATGATTCATGTGTCTAAAACCTTAGGAAAAAGGTGAGGGCTGTAATATGTAGAAGTATGAATCTCTTAATTACATAATAATGCTAAATACTGCCTTAGGTCATTGATATTTGACTTTTCACAAGAATATATCGAATACCAAGTTATTGAATTCTCATTACATGTCAGAGGTTGCCTTAGACATCTGGTTAGCTAGTATGTGTAGGTTTGTAATTCTTGCCAGAAAAATCACCCATTTTGTTTATTTTTTTAAAATAGAAGGTAATTTTCTTAATTTTAACTGATATTCCTATGTTAAGTATTGTTCATTTCTACTTCATCCTCTATGCAGTTTCTTTATTAATCTATCAAAATACCAATATATTATTAAGAAGTGTGAAAATTCAAATTCCATGCTTAAAAGCCTCCAAATTCCTATTAACTGGTCAGTCCTTTTCAAAATATTTTAGTGGTATGTCCCAAATTGCACTGGTTATTAAACATATATCTCAGGGTAATTTTTATTGAGTTGTATTTTACATACAGTGAAATCAACAAAATTTAAGTGTATAATTCAACTCACTTTGAAAAATTCTTTCACCAGGGTAACTCAGACTTCTATCGAACTGTAGAATATTTCTATCATTTGAGAAAGATCCCTGATGTTTCTTCTCAAACTCCACACCTCTACTTATTCCACTTGTCAAGAAGCAACCACTGTTCTGATTTGTTTCTACATAAATTGCTTTGACTGTAACAGAATTTCAAATATAAATACACAGTTTCTAGCTTCTTTTGATCATCTGAATAGCTTAATGTTTCTGAGACTTATCAATTTTTGTGTATATTAATAGCTTAGTCCTTTTTCTGTTAATTTGCAAGTTATTTGACTATATGGATATATGGATATACAACAATTTGCCTAGTCAGTCTATAATATATCCTTGATATATTATGGATATCCTTGTACACCTTTTTATTCTAGTGTTAGAATAGCTCTAGTCCAAAGTCATAACTTTTGAAGTCTATACTCAGTGTTCAGCTCTTCAATAAAGTCTCTTCACTTTTGTTTTTTAGAACTTGAACATTTTTTCCATTCAAGTCTATTCTCTCATATATTATTTCAAGGGAAGTCCATTAGGATTTTCCTTTTCTGTGTAAGCCCCTTTTCTCCTGCCCTGCAAATTTCTGTCACCTCAGTAGACTTGAGCTCCATTTTCTCAATGAGACTTCTATGAGTTAGTCTTATTTCACTGTGCCACAATGCAGAAAGAGTTGGTTGAAAGTCAGAGTAAGAGTGGACTCACATCTTTTGATTCCCTTCTATTGTGGATCATATTCTTCACTACCTATTACATAAAGTCTAAAAATAATTTGGTATATTTTCCCAGAATTATAGTTGATTATCATGAGGAGTCTAGTCCTCTACCAGTTACTTTATCACTCATGGCAAAAAAATCTTCTCTAGGATGTCCTTTAATTTATTCAACAGCAGCATTTTATAAATGTTACATTTTTTGACATCTACTATTTTATTTTTTTAATTATATAAAACGTGCATTATGATAACACTATAAAAATCTTATTTAAAACAATATTTTATGTGTATTTTGAGAACTCAATGTAGCCTCCCAAATTTTTTTATAAATTAAAAGTTATAAGAAGATCACTTACACCTAGCTTACACTTTTTTGTAAGCACCAGAATTCTATCTTATACCCTTAACCTCAGTGTTAAATCCTTAATGTCAAAACTTCTGTTCAGTCACGCCAAATAGCATGCAATAAAGCATATGCAAAATGTTATTTCTTTTTATGTGTCTTTGCTCATTCTGTTCCAGTTGTTTGGATCAAGGTCCATTTTCTTCATTCCCAGAGAACTCTGGATATTTCAATTATTGTTGTCATTTTGTATTATAATTCTTTAGCATAAGTTAGTTTTCCCCAATTTTGCATTTTTTTTTAATTTTAGAGTGCTTGGATAATGTTGATCCTAAAAAAAATATTTGTTGACTTTATTTTTATTTAAGGAAAAGAATATGGTCTGCCAGGTATGAGTGTGCATCAATTTCCAATAAGAAACCTTTATGAGAAGCTAAATTGTAAACAGAATTTAACTTCATAAGCAAAGCAAAGGGGGAAAAAATAGAAGTTGTTTAGATAACCGGCAACTGTCATTGATCTATAATTTCCAGAATGATCTAATTTCACTGAAGAAACATCCATTCCAATTCAGTCAGACTTACAGAATCAACTGATTGGGGTATTTACTCCTAGAAATAGTGCTAGCAACCCAAAATCTATAATCTGGATTTATTTTCACACACTGAATATAAAAGTTATAAGACATTTTAGAAATCACTCAATCTATAATCCTCATTTATAATATGAAGAAATTTTTATCCAAGGTTTACCCATCTAATCATGTAGATTGCTCAGTGTTTTATTAACGACTTTAATATCTCCAAGAGAAAAAAATATGTAAATGAAGAAAGTAGCTCATACATGGCATATGTTTATGACTTTATTATTCTTCTATCAAGTGTACCCAATAGACCTTGGTGGAAATTTTCTACAGACTTACCTTCTAAATTGCACTAAAAAGTAAGATAATAGACTTGTTCATTCCAAACACAATTTAGGGAGAAATATTGCATGCAAAGAAGGATGAAATCGTTAGAGAACAAGCTAGAGAGGCAGAGATAGTAAGGGTAAATTTATCATCCTTTACAATGGAAAAACAATAGGTATATCAAAAATTGATACATCAATACTTAAAGATACATGTATACCACACCAGTTTTAAAAGTTACCCAAGTAACCTTGGAAACTGATGGGGATATTTTCTAGTAAAAGAGACTAAGTTAGAGGAAGAGACTTTTCATTTTGAGCCTTTATTACTGTCTGATCTATGTTTTTGCCATATACATGTGTTATTTCTATATTTTTAAAGACGAAAAAGAAAAAATATTGAGGTCTTTCATACAATTATAGATTTATATTTTGAATTCTCAATCATCCAGTATGTACCTGAAGTGAATATGATAGTATAGTTGGATTTCTGTTTCGAATTCTTTGTAGAGTGGACTAATTTGTTTTCTACTGTTATTCCTTCTGTTTGGTAAATCTGGTGTGACAGCTTCAAATAGCATGTGTAATAGAACAAAATGCAGTCTGATTGATTATGACATTTAGTCATATAACCATTTCTATTTCATTAAAGCCAGATGTTACTGCCCTAATTTCTCCTGTGTCCACTTTAAATGTAGATGAGAATAAACAGCAAATTAAGAAGGTAGTAATTTACATGAATAATGAGGTAGAAATCAAAGATAAGGGCATAGCAGAATTAACTACCACCAATTGCCTTTGAATAAATGCACCTTTTATCATTTGGAAATTTGGGTATCAGGCACCTTATAGACATTTTACTATTATAGACTACCTTGGGAAATATACCAAGGCTCAGAAAGAATTATTATAATTTAAGTATTCATTTGCAAACAAAGGACTAGTCCAATTTGACCCGTAATAACTCGATAGATAAATGTGACCATCATATTTTTAATATGTATATGTAAATAATTTATGGATACAACTACCTGTATAACAAATATCAAATAACCCTATGGTGCTCAATGGATATCAAGGTGAAAGGGATCAAAGATGAAAAATTTGAACCTGTCAGAGACAGTAGATTATAGTTGTTCACTAAATACCTTTACACAAATTTACAAATGTCACAAATTATTGAATTGTAACAATAAAAACAACACTGGTAATTTTTTGTTGCTGACAGAAAAACCCATCCTGAAAAACCAGAGCAGCAAGAATATGTTTGTTTGTTTTTTTTCCAGTCCTAATGGCTATCTGAGAGAATTGTTTTGTTAATTCCTTAAGAAAGGAAAAAAAATAATCTTTTTAGAAAAAGAATGTTTAAATATTTGAGCATAAATTGTTAAAAACTAATTATGAAGACACTGAGAAATAAAATAATTGTGTAAGTGTATAATGTAATTGTTACCATGATCACTCATAAAAGATAATACAGATTAAAATCCTCTTACACATAGCTCTAAACCAAACTATTTTACAGGATATGCTGTTTCTTAAGAATGGTCTGCTGTATAATTAATAGCTTCTTCTGATGAGTCAGTCTATGTCAATACCACCAAATTGTAAACGAAAAATAGCTGCACAGGGCAAAACAAATATATAGAAGGACATTTTCCTATTTATTATTTAATTGTATCATCTATAAACAGTTGTATATTTATTTTGTTTTTTAATTTTTACTATTCCCTAGCAAAATGTCTAGACTAAATATATATAGCTATGTGGTAGTTTAATTATAGTAACTTTTGTTTCATGAATACAGTTTATATTTAAAATATTTGTTCATGGGGCACCTGGGTGGCTCAGTTGGTGAAGCATCTGACTCTTAATTTCTGCTCAGGTCATGATTTCAGGGTCTGATGTAAAGCCTCACATCAGCCTGCTTAAGATTCACTTTCTCTCTCTCTCTAAAATAAATAAATAAATAAATAAAAATAATAATAATAATTAAATTTAATTTAAAAAAGCAATTGTTCAGCAATTCACTCACCAAATATTTCTCATACTCCTACCATGTGCAAGACACATTTTTGGGCTCTGAGAAATACATTACTAAAAAACCAAACAAGGTATTTCTTGTATTCACAGAGGTACCCTCCACTATTTAGCTGGTTTACCAAATCACCCCACATAGATCCATCTGAGAATAGCAGAATCCTAAGTGCCAGGAATGATTTAAAATTTTGGCTTTCCCTCAAAAGTATTAGGCTACTTCAACTTCACTTGCTCTATGTTTAAGGACAGTCATTTGCCTATTTGGAGGAAGTGTAATATTCACACTCCTTTCCCTTCCAAAAGCATAAAATAGCCAAGTAAAGAAAAAATACTCCTAGGAATCCTATGCAGAATTTTTCTTTTCAGCTTTTTGGCTTTCATTAATCAAATTTACCATACAAAATAAAGATAAATGCATAGCTTTAATGACTGTGCATTTGTCTTAAAGAACAACACAACTGCCTGTATTTCAAATATATTCTGGTTACCTAATAATTAATAATTAGTTCTAGTTACCCTTTGTATTGTTTTTTAATGTGTTTAATGATGTGTTTATCATTGTATAATTTTCAAACAAAAATAGTGTAATGCATGTTGAAGGATCAAGTAATTGATTTCATTTTCAGTATTTCCACTTTTCTAAATCATACAGATAAAAGTTGAACTGGATTTATACAAATAATCATTGGATTTCATTTATACTAGTATATAATAATTTCTGTAGTTTCTGTATATATTATAATAGTTATAATCTCTGAGCTGTGTAGACCAAATAACAGATGATTGACATATATTCTCCCCTACTAGCTCCTCACTTGGAGGACAAGAGACCTAAAAAACAATTATTACCACCTCCACTTGTACATTAGGTAACTGAAATTTAGTGAAGTTTAATGATTGCTCTTTTATCACACAGGTAGTTGATTCTAGAGCCAAAACTAAAATCTTACATGCTTCACTCCAAAGTACCTGTTTTTTCCCACTACCCCATAGAATCCTACAGAAAGTGGGGTCTTCTTTTTTGAGACATGCAGTTATTATTTTAAATTATCTGATTCAGAATCCATACAGTTCAAATCAGTTCACCAAAATCTTTTGAATGTGCAGTTCAATTGATATATGCTGCTCAGATAAGCCCAAGGAGTTAGGTCTCAGATAGCCTACAAATCAGCAATGAGGCTATAACAGGCATAAAACATACATAATTCAAGGAAGAATGTGGTAAGCCCATGAAATATTATAATGACTAAAAAGAGGAGAATTCCATTTGGTTGAGAGAGACAAGAGAAGTATCCTGGAGTAGGAAAGGTTTGAGATGGTTTCGAGTATGGGCAACCCAGGTAGAGAAAGTAATGGAATGACAGGTAAAAGAAATGGTGTGACTAAATGCATATAGACAGGGAACTATGACATATATTTGCAGAATAGCAAGAAGTTGTTCATCTAGATTTTGGACTGCAATCTGGCCAGAAGTCAAATGGAAAAACCAGCACTTACCTTTGGATATCTACTGAAAGACCAATTCCAAAAGCCAATGCTAACTAAACACTTGTGCTAAACACTTCTAATATTTCTCTCCTAGTAAGATAAAAGAAGAGAGTGGACACAAAGATAACCCATTATAATTTGAGGGTTACTTAATGTAGGCAAAAGAGATAATGAACAGGAATTAATGAGTACTTTATGTTTTTCAGACCACACTTCTTTGAATAAAAGAATCTGGGTTAAGTAGATTAGTTCCAAGATTTTTAAGATTAGTTTTTTGTTAATTTTATTGCTCTGGATGACAGCATTCATGGTAAAATAAAACCATCATCAGAATGACTAAAAGTTTCAAAGGCATCTAATTTCTTTTTTTTTTTTTCTTGGAAAGATAATGGCACCCCACTGTGCATGATTTGCCTAATGATTCCAACTGTAGCTACAATTGAAATGATGACCTTCAAGCAAAGGTGATTCCTTTTAATGTGTTGTTAAGGTGAATATGGCTTGGAGGCCTCTAGGGAACCCCAATCTGTGGTACTTGTAAGTAATAATACTATGCACTTATAGGTTTTTAGTCAGTCTTACTCTAGGAGTGACTCTATTAGTCAGTATTCCCCAGAGAAATAGAGCAAATAGAAGATAGATAGATGGATAGATGTTGATATTGATATATATCGATATTTCAATATCTCAATCTGGATCTAGATAAAGAGAGGGGGGAGAGGGAGATATATTATAAGGAATTGGTTCATGCAATTTTGGAAGCTGACAAGTCTCACAATCTGCCATCTATAAACTGGAGACCCAGGAAGACTGGTGATGTAAATTCTAGTCTGAGTCCATATGCCTGAGAATTAGAAACACCAATGGTATATACCAAGTCTCAGTCTAAGGGCAGGAGAAGAGCAATGTCTCAGTCGAAGCACTCAGTCGAAGAGAGATAATTCAACCTTTCTCTGTCTTTTGGTTTTATCTGGGCCCTCAACTGGTTGGATGATGACTATTCACATTGGGGAAGGCTATCTGCTTTTCTCAGTCCACCACTTCAAATGTTAATCTCCTGTGGAAACACCCTCACAGATATGTCCAGATACAAGTTCAAACAGATATCTGAGTATCCCGTGGCAGTCAAGTTAGCACATAAAATGAACAGTCATAGTGATGCCATCCCCTTAACAAAGTATCATGAAGATTTCTATTCAGGCTAGTTTTTATGGCTTTTACTTAAGTCTCAGATGAAGAAATGGGATAAGAGCAGTATTTTTTTCCCTCTAGAATGTGATAATATGTCAGTGTTCTCTTGGAGAGAGGAGGAGCTAGTCACCAGTAAGGAGGAGAGGTGAAAGGAAATTGAGAGGTGAAAGGCATCAGGATATAAGGACTTGTGATAGCCCTCAAAAGTTATGGGGGAAAAAAATGTAGGATTGGGAGGCAAAACATTAGTTATATGGTAATCTCTGGAGAATAGCAGGAGCTCTGCTCTATTTTTTTTTATTACGTTATATTAATCACCATACATTACATCACGAGTTTTTGATGTAGTGTTCCATGATTCATTGTTTGCATATAACACCCAGTGCTCCATGCAGTACGTGCCCTCTTTAATACCCAACACCAGGCTAACCCATCCCCCCACCCCCCATCCCTCTAGAACTCTCAGTTTGTTTCTCTAACCTAACTGATCAAGTCACAAAGCACTCAGTGGAATGAAAGGATTATGAACAGCTCTTCACCAAGAACTACCGTCATAAAGTAAAAACTAAAAAGACAATTTTTGAATATGACCAGCTATTGGAGGCATACCTAGGCCTCACAGATAAGCCTGCTGGATCTACTACTTAGTCCTAGGGAGAATTTTCAGGGAGACAATTCTAATATTATGCCATTTGAATAGTAAATCAGACTAGAAAAATCTTTAAATATACCAGAAGAAAGCAAAGAGAAACCAGGTTGGCCCAGAAAATGTCTCATGCCTGCCCAGTTGACAATACTTGGCCCATCTATAAGTCATCTGAAGAAAAAAATATGCTTATTTTGAAAGCTTTATACCCATGCTCACTCAGGAATGTTCTAAATTTTTGGAAAAGAATCTTATAGATTAGAATGTATTTGTAAAGTGGACAAAGCAGGGAGAAGAAATTACAGGAGGCAGGTTGCATGTAAAGCCTCTTAAAATAGGTTGCTCAGAAAATGTATTTAAATTAAATATATACAGAAAGATATCAGAGTAATAAGAGAACCTTACTTAGAGATGGAATTATCTAGAAGTCAATGGAAAAGAAAAAAATCCCAGAAGAATTTTCAGGATGCATTTAAGTGCACAATTATATCTGATTTTGAGGCAATTTCTCTGACTTACTTAGTAAGGTAGAAAAAAACTGACAAATTAAGATTAATTAAAGAACTGAAAAATAATTGAATTCAAAGGATTTCTTATTGATTTGCAAATCTCTATAATAATGTTGGATTTCTCTTGTTCTAAACAAACAAACAAAACACCTCTCACATTTGGAAGGAAAATAAAGGAATTGTAATTGGGTACCATAGAGCTCTCAGAAGAAATTATTAACCAATAACTGTGTCCTCCTTGAAGATTCCTATGAAATGTAAATCATAATTTTACATGGCATCAGTTTAGTCTAGACTTAGGTTAGGAGCTGCTGACTATTCCCAAGCTTCCTTAAGTATGGTCTTTTGGGACTGTGCCCCTGGCAAAAATCCATCAGAATTCTCTGTGGTTTCTAAAAGCATGGTCTTTCTGAGTGTACATGCAATGTAATCTGTTGTGGGCTCTAAATATCTCTGCTTTTTAACAAACTAGGAATTCATATATTAATCAAACTATGGCAGTCAACTTAGTGGTCAGATAATTAAAGTTTATGTATGTTCAAGGGTAAGGATTAAGTGAACCTAGCCCAATTCCCTCTGAAAGTTTTTCTTGGATTAACTTTATAAATTTAGGAGACATTAGTAGGGAACATGTTAGGACCACCAACTCTGCCATATTAAGTTGGAGCTATTTATTTTTATGGAGATAGAGCAACCCTAATCAGGTCAAACAAGTGATTAAGATTTCTGTTGTTTCTGGTAACTTTGAGTTTGGTTTCAGAGAATTATACAACTTTGAGAGTGACAGAAATTGCCATATGTATTTTCAAAATAGTAATGCCCACTGTAGTTAACAATCGATACCCCTTCTGGTCAAACAGTATCGGGACCCTCTTCATAGTTGAGGAATTCCCCACCTTATGAATTTTGGTGGGAAGTACAAATTGCCTCTTATGATGAAAGAGTTGAGAATTCCAGACACTCACTTTCACAGTCTCCCTTGCAGCCAGAAAGTAGACATGTTATCTATGTCCTGCCAAGTCAGATGCACTCACTTCATACTTGACTTAGGAGTTACAGACACAAGAAGCAGGAAGCAGAATGTTTTTCCTCTTGGTTGGCTTGAAGAAGTTTTGGGTAAGATGATGTCCTTGTACAGAAATTGCAGTCAGATCAGCAACATTAGTAACTAGAGTTCAACTAAATTTCTAGGGCAGGAGAAGGAGCAGAAGTGACAGCACTTAAACTGGTGTCTAGCAGTAATTTCAGTAGTTCTATCACTAGATCCATTTGATAGATTAGTTTGGCAGAATTATTCATGAGTGTTTAATTGAAATCTTTCTTCTCTAGTTCTTCCGAAGATTCTGTCAGCTACTATGTATCTATTTAACAAATTCCTTTTTTTTTTTTTTAAAGGAGAAGGGTTGGAGGCCACAGAGGTAGAGGGAAAGAGAATCTCAAGCAGGCTCCACGCTCAGTGCAGAACCTGACACGGGCTCAATCTCACAACCATAAGATCATGACCTGAGCTGAAATCAAGAGTTGGAAGCTTAACCAACTGAGCCACCCGGGAGCCCCAGTAAATTCCTTTTCTAACTCAGTCAGCCAGAGTTGGTTTATCTTACTAGAAACTAACAACTATGACTGACAAAATATATAGGGAACATTAATATTTTTAAATTATGATATATTATGGTGTCTTAGATTGTATTTCCCAAAAGTAGACCTAAAGACAAGGATTTGAATATAAATGTTATATTTGTGAAGTGATCCCAGACACTAGTTTAAGAGTGAGAAAGTAAAGGGAAGAGAAAGAAGCCAATAAATATTGTATTATTGAGCAGATTATTGTTTTCAACAACTCTGGGAGAAAATGTAGAACATACCTCAGAGTTATGTCTCCCCAACTAAGGGAGATTAGAAGTCTTATTGTAGCCAATTAACCTCCTCTGAGCAGTGCAACTCTGAGGCAGGGACCTTGTGTGTGGCAGAGGCAGCCGGATCCTTAAGAGCATAGCACACCTGCATAGCAGTCCCCTGCCACACAATCTAGTCCTTATTTAATCAGTATACCCAGATATTGACACCTAATCAACATAGTCAAAGACTTACCTCTTCCTCCCTCCTATGAACTTCATCCTCAAGAACCTATCTGGACTCTGCGGTTGGAGGATGTATTAGTTTCCTCTTTCTGCTGCGATAAATTATCATACATTTCAGAGCTTCAAAAAACACAAATTTATCCTCTTAGAATTCTTAAAGTTAGAAGTCCAAAATTAGTGTTACTGCACAGTTTCAAGGTGTCAGTAGTACGAGTTCTTATGGAGGATGGGAGGGGAGAATCTCTTTTCTTTACCTTTTCAGCTTCTAGTGGCCTCCTGTGATGGTTAATCTTATGTGTCACCCTGACTGGCCTATGCGATTCCTGGATAGCTCATAAAACAGTATTTCTGAGTCTGTCTGTGAGGGTGTTTCCTAAAGAGATTAGCATTTGAGTCAGTAGACTGAGTAAAGAAAACTGCCCTCCCCAGTGTGGGTGGGCATCGTGCAATCCATTGAGGGCACAAATAGAACAAAGCAGAGGAAGAGCCAATTTGCTCTATGTTGAAGCTGGGATATCCATCTTCTCCTGCCCTCAGATATTAGTGCTCCTGGTTCTCAGACCTGAGGACTCAGACTAGGACTTAACACCAATTCATTTCCCTGGTTCTCAGGCCTTTGGGCTGGACTGGAACTATATCACCAGCTTTCTGTGTCACTAGCTTATAGACAGCAGGTCATGGAACTTCTCAGACTCTAATTGCATAAACCAATCCTTTATAGTAAATGTCTTTTTATAAATGTCTATATATAGTAAATGTCTATTGTTTCTTCTTCTCTGGAGAACCCTGACTAGCACACCTTTTATCCCTTGACTCGTGGTCCTTTTCTCCTCCTTCAAAGTGCACTGCTCCTGACTGTTTTTATCGTCACATCACCTTTTCCTCCAAATCAGACTCTTCCTGAGTCCTCTTTTCAAGACTCTTGTGATGACACTGGGCCTACTCAAATGATCCAGGAAAATCTCCTAATCTCAATATCAGTGACCTTATCACATCTGTACTTTTTGTCATATACGGTAATATTCACACCTTCTGTGGATTAGAATGTGAACATCTTGGGGTTCATTATTTAGTCTACCACAAATGGGATTCCTCCCTTAGTTTTAAAATGTCTTCACTCAGAAGTCTTTCTTTGGTTTTGAAATGCATGTATTTATTTTGAAACAGTGGGAAAGTTGGGCAGTTTAATCTTTCAACTCACATTCTCATTGGCTGGAAGCTGCTTCAGGGCCATTAACTTCTTCATAATTTCTGACTTCCCCTATTCATCACCCATTAGCCAAAGAAAGTCCTGGGGTGAAGACTTGCAGGTATTTTTAGTAAGATGCTACTAGAATACACAAGGATGGTGAGTTTTGAGGGGACATGAGCATGGCATTTCTTGAAAGAAACCAAAATACATGAGAATCTGCCAAATTATATCCTTAATAATTAACTAAATGTAGGGTAAACAAATTCTAGGTAATGGGCATATGATATCTTGCACCTTCCCTTGAGGCCACGTTTAAAAGTTGACCCATGGGCTGCCTGTGTTTCTATAGTTCAAATATTCTCTACTGATAAGACATAGGAAAAGGGGAATGCTAAATATACCTTACGGCAGACATTTGAGAGTTACCTAATAGGAAGGGGAAGGCAATTACTCTGGAATTTTATGCCAACACTTTAGTGTTCAGGGGAGACATCATTGTCAGGAAATGGTATGAAGGAAGAAACTGAGAGATCTAGCCATAGAGGTGATGTCAAAGAGAGTATTTAAACAGCCTTCTGTTAAGTTTCTTGGATAGTTAACTTTAGTCTCCTACTCTCTCTTGGAAATTGAGCATCAAAAACAAGAATGAGGGGCGCCTAGGTAGGTCAGTCAGTTGAGCGTTCAATTCTTGGTTTCAGCTCAGGTCATGATCTCATGGGTCGCAAGATCAACCCCTGAGTTGGGCTATGTGCTCAGCAGGGAGTTGGCTTGAAGATTCTCTCCCTCTGCCCTTCCCCCTGCTCTCTCTCTGTCTCTGTCTCTCTCTCTCTCTCAAATAAATAAATGAATCTTAAAAAAAAAAAAACAGCAACAACAACAAAAAAACAAGAATGAAAATAAGATCTTATAGTGCAAGAATCTCTCATCAAATCCCACAGGAGATAGACAAAATTTGTGTATGGTCAAAATTCTACTTGGAAATCCTTTGTTTTAGCTATAGGTATAGAATTTAGAAATTAAAACATTCAAGAGTTTTCCAGTTTGGAAGATATAAACAGATTTCTGGATGCCTTTTTCTTGTAAGGGTGATCTTGCTGGTCTTTACACTTTTCTCTTGACCCTGAATTTGCTATTCAGTAGTACTTAAAGATGCACATGGAATCATTCCTTATATCTGATCCCATGAATAATGCATTTTGCTTCTTTGTCAGTAATCACAAAATTATCTCCTTGTTATTTCCATAGGCCAAGCCATACTACATTGAGAATCATAGGCTGAACTGTTTCACACTGAGTGTGAGGGATGAGACTGAAAAAAGGGCAGATTTAGATCCTTTCTCTCATGCCTACTGTGAGGAACCTACAAAGAGCTCCCATGCCATGTAAGCTATTGTTTTTCTCTCACACATACTTATAGCCAAGCAACCATATTTGAATTTAAGTTAATCAAATAGCTCTATAATCCTGTGACTTTGAATGTTAATCATGAAACCCAGTCTGGAGTAGATCCAAGGTTTATTTAATTCCTGAAACTTATTCAATTTGGCAACCTTTCTTTAAATATAATATACTGCAAAATTACACATATGAAGCTGGGTACAGAGCCTTGTAGGGGTATCTTGGGAGTGAAGGACGTTGATGCACAATTTTCAGTAGCTTCAGGGTAAACTTGCCTTTGGGGTCCAAAATTTAATCACTTGACTCGGGGAGGAATGAAAGAGTTTTTGAGCAGGAAAATACCTGGATTCTAAAAATAATGTGGAAGTATTATGTCATACCAATTAGAGCAGAGAGCAGCTTAATGTAAGGAAACCTATTGCAATTCTATTTTAACAATCTAGACACAAAATGTTTTAGTCCTAACTGGGCTGATTACATTGGCATTGGAACTGAAAAGACTTCTTCAGGGTTTGAAGATAGATTAGCAGAAGTAAGTGAAGGAAAAGTGAGAATTAAGAACAGTTCTGAGGATCTGGTGTCTATAAGGATAGCATATGGTAGAATACTGCTGCCAAGTGGAAGACAAAGAAAAGTCATAATGAGGGTCAAACTTATAATTCTGATATTCAGCATTTTAAGATTAACTAGTTGTAGGCCAAAAGGAAATCCAGGGAAAAATATCAACGAGGAAGTAAGTTAAATGGCAAGTTTGGTAGACGGTTTAGAATGTAAGTAAGGCTGAGAAACACAGCTGTGTACGATGAACATGGAATAAATGAAGCACAGAGAGAGAAGGAAATTGGAATATCAGCCCTTAGTCACATTGTAATCTCACATAAGAAACTTGTAATTTCATTCTAGCCGGTCCAAATATTCTGTCAGTGGTTGGGAGGTATGAAGTAGGGCTATAGAGCAAATAAGCATAGATAAGAGTATGGGCTTCTGAGTCAGCATTTCTAGGAGAAAATTATCTGGGTAGTTTATGGCAAGTTATTTAGACTTTTTATGGCTCAGATTCCTCAACTGTAAAATGGGGATATAAATAATCCCTTCCTCATATATTATTATTGTGCATATTAATCCAGTTAATGCATTGACATGCTTAGAATAGCCCCTAACATATATATAGTAAGTCCTTGATAAATGTTAGCCTTTATAATAGAAATGTGTGGTTGGAAAGTGTCATTTTATTTTTAACAATGATTTCCATTTGCACCATTCTCTTTACTGCAGTAGTTTCCAGACAATACAACGAGCAAAATTTTGGAGAATATATGTGCACTGGTACTTCTCATGCTGTATCTTTCCTTATGTTTTCTTAAGACAATTTGTCATCTTTGAACTATTTTAATTTTGACTTCCAAAATATTACTCAAGTCAGGATTTAAAAAATTTATAGAATCTTCTTTGACTCTAGGACATGGTAATCATCTCTATTATGAATCTCAGAGAACTTGTTACCTTATACTTTCCATATACTCTCTAAAATTGTTAGTGATTTTTTTGAAGTAATAAGATGGCAAACAGTGTGAAGACAATGCCAAATCATATACTTCTTTCTTTCTCTTATAATGTCTGGACCCATTTATTTTGAAAAACAGGTGAAAAACTGAGTACATTAACTTATTAAAACCTGTCTTCATGTAATGCGTTATTGCTACTCACTAGTCTCTGTTCACTTTTTGTCTGTTAATTTTAATTTTCTTAATTTCTTAATTTTCTCAGTAATTTAGCCATCCTGTTTAACAAAATATAACTGCTGTGATACAGATACTAACCAGACATAAATATCAAATATATCTATTACATATAATGATATTTTTCATTATAGTGTAGATAGATTATTGAGGTAAACATTATGGAATTTCTAAAGAAAGCTGTCACCAAAGGGAAATAAACATCAAAATAAATATCTTTTACTTAAGGCAAAAGTTCTGTGAAGACCTCTTAATTGCTGGTGCCATTCTGACTAGGGTAAAAAAATGGATGGGAAACAGTTGGCGTCAAACTTCCAAAAAATAAGTGAACCAGAAAGTAAAGAATGTCAGTCATTAAAATTGAACAAAAATGGAGAAAAATAAATACCACCAAGACTAAGAGGAGATCGGAAAATATCTTAGCAAATTAAAGTCTCCATAGAAACAGCAGGTCTCAGAAAAATTATAGGTTTTGATTTAGAAAGATTATGGTAGAGACCACAGGTGGCTGTCATTTTTTAAAAGCATGTATTAAAAAATAAGACACTACTGATTTTGATAAATGTATACTGTTTCCATCTAATATCATCTAAATAGCAGTACTAACATAGTGAATACAGTAACTTCAGTCTTTTGTAAGAAGTCATACCACATATTCCTCTTATAAGGAAATGTATATGAATATATTTAATTTAGGAATAATGTTCTCTATTATAATGTAATCTTTGTTTAGTCTTGTGATTAAGTAATAAATTGCTGGGCATTTGCTCTTATGTTGATCTATTGCATACATAAGTAAAATATGTCCTTTGTTTTTTATTTAAAATCACATGACTTTAAAAGAGCAACATCTTGCCTATTATTTCCTGATGGAAGGTATTCAAAGAGGGAGGTTTGAAAATAGGCTACTATGGGGGCTGAGAATTGCCATCGTTATCCATCCCTCCCACCACTTTAAGTAAAAGTGACAAAGAAAAACCTTAGCTTGCTATAATATTAGCAAAAATGTCAATTTGCGGGTTATTAGTATAAATGGCTACAGGCAGTTAATACTGTAACATCTGGATCTAATGAAGAAATGCAGAGCCAGAAATATTTGGTGAGAGTTTAAATAAGGTCATTCATCTGTTTCTGAACAAAGATTTCTCACCCCCAGTCCCACATTCAAAAATGAGCAGTGTTTGATTAAGACATACTTTAAAAATATATCGGTTAAACTACCATAATTTCCTATGACCCAATAAAATAAGTAAGAGACAAGATTGAATATTCAATAATTAACATAATAATGCCTGAATCTAGATTGGCCTTATATTATAAAATGTTTCTATTTATTAAAAATGGCATCATTTACATTATTATTAGATAACAATAATCAAAAATTGAAAATACTGTAATTATACACAATTTCAGAACAATGCTCTCTGGTCAATACATATTTGCAATAGTTATTATAAATTCAATTAAAATTATAGGAAAAATGTAATTAATTTGCTTTTTAATAGTAAAAGTGATTTATTTGGTGTTTTGATGTGATTAATTTAGGGTTTTAATCAATGTTATTAATTTGGTTTTTTTAAATTAGCTAGCTATTATAGAGAAGCAAACTTCTAAAGAAGTCATTTATATTTTACAGAGAGTTGTTCAGACATCGATTTGTGCTTCATATTTTCTTAGAGACACATTTCTTTATGAAACTTGAATGCTCATGGCAGCAAATTAGGCTACTGTTTGATTTTCCATACAATGAAAGACTCTCCAGCAGCTGCGATTAAAACACCTTTCTTGGGAAGTAGGAATAATCAAAAGTACTGACTTGAGGTAACATGCAGTATTTTCGCTGGCACAAGTTTTGTGAAGGAAACACTATTTCCAGGTTCAAATGTATTCTCTCTCAGAGTCAGGGGAAACAAAAACCTCTAAACCTCTAAGGGCTTTCAGTTAATATTGACTCACTGGATCCTATCATTTTTTTCAACCATTTCTTATAAATCAAGAAAACAGAATGTTGCCATTATTTAGATGTCAGCAACAGGAAGGTCAGTCAAAACAAAACAAGAAACCAAAGGCAATAAAAAGAAATAAAGAAGCTACCAGTTCTTTTTTGCCATTTGTGTTCCCAATCATATTACTAATGGGTTTTGATTTTTTAAAAGCTCTATGAATGTAAAAGGATAGCTAAGTGTGAATTAAATGCCCTCCAAAATTCAGTGTTTTTAAAAATGTTCAGTTTCTAGTGTCTCAGTTTCTAGCGTTCAGATTGTTACTGAAGTATTGTCCCATTCAAGTTCACTAAAGAAAGTTAAAAAACAAACTGAAAAAACCTTAGTAGTCTGAGTCCACCACTGCTTTTCATTAAAATTGTTTTTAACTCTTAACATTCTCTAACAGCCAAATTTTAATTTATTTATTTTGGAAACCAGCCATAGGTCATTTAAAGCTGCCTTTAAATGGGCTCTACCGTAACTGCTAAATGGTTTACAATGTAAAACTAGTCATTTGGGTAGAAGTTTTTCTATTAATTTAGGGCTCTCTGCTAATTATAGCCTATATGAAGTGCCATAATTAAACCTATGAACAGTTCAGAATCCTTAAGATTTTAAAACCTGTTCACTTTTAACAGTAAGATTACTTTTAACGACACAATGAACACAGTTCTCAAACGTGGGTCAATTCTTTATGGTGATGGCAGTCTGTCTGCTACGCAGAAGAGGACCTCGTCACATGAATGTCTGCTTAGTGCATGGCCAACATAGACTGAAGACCCTGATTCCAAAGCAAAGAATTTTTAAAGCTTTCTAGTCCAGTTCTCATTTTGAAAACTTAATATCATCTATAATTTATCTCATTTCAAGTTATGCATACCCTTAATTCTGCAACATGAATTAACTGAAATAATAAAAGTTTAAAAAGCTGAATTTTCTATACATTAATTTAAGAAGGGTAGCAAATTCGAACAAAACCTCAAGAGTCAGGTTAATAGGAAATGTTAATTATATCCAATTTTCACAGGAATAGAGCAATGGGAAATGGCATGAAGAGTACTGGGTTGAGTGTTTGTGGATATATGAAAATAATGTTTTATGTAAGCATCGTGAGGCAAAGCACAACAAATCTTCATGAGAATTTTATGAGTATTTTCTGATCTCTATTACTCCAGTCTTTGAGTACCTCATGTTATTAAATTTTCTTTTGAGTAAATTGTCATTTATGTCATTACTTCTACACATCTTTTCCCTCTCCTACATGCTAAATTTAAAACAGTAAACTTCAGTTTAACACACTATGTCTTTAAAGTTAGTTAGAAGGAGATTTAATACTACTTGAATAAAAGCAACCTTCTCTACTATTTTTTTCAAACCACAGTATTTGTTTCATAGCATATTTCGCATCCATGAAGCCCAATCATAATTCTAACAAGAAACATGGTCTTGTTTAGCAGGGATTTAAAACTTCTCACCAGATGAATGGGCCTGTGATATGAGGAGCTGTATGGAACATATGAGAAAAAATCCAAAAGAGCAAAACTTCTGCCTTTTTTTCATATTTCTCATTTCTTTAGCTCTTTCTTGTCAATAGTGAGGTTCAGTGATAGCATTTCATGTTTTATTTGTTATTTTGTAGTCAGGCTCAGATACATTAAGTTATTTTTCTCACTAATATAATATAATTAATATAATAATATAATATAATATAAAAGTGTGTTTAATGTCTTCATTTAGACAAACTGTGTAAGGCCCTTGGAGGCTATAAAGAAAGTATAAGATACAGGATATACTCTCATGAAGTTCAGGGTACTTCCTGAGGAAACCAAGCATGCAAGTGAGAAGTACAGACCTCTGTATCTGTGGCCTTTCTATAAACTTTAAGGAGTGATGGGGCTTAAAGGTTGAAAGCTTCTGACAATTCACCTGCTGACTGTGTGCATGACGATGTGGGGGAAGACCAGTGCAAGCATACGTAAGTTGCAAATTATATAGGTATATATAAATATATATATATATATATATATGTATAAAATGAGCAACACACAGTAACCTTTCTCTTAAAACTTAAAAATAGTTTTATGTCAAAAGAGACCAAAGACATAAATTGTCAAATGCAGCAATCCCAGAATACTGCTTTTTCCAAGAATGAGCAAATCTCTAAGAAATGAAGAATTGAAGACCAGGCATCTAGGAAGTCAATAGGAAGGCTCAGTATTCTGCCACCACTGAAAACTCAAAGGTGGGGAGTGGTTCCAGGATATGTGACCATCCCTACACTAGAAGCTAATATTGTGTTGGTTAGCCTGTTAGCATGTAAATTATCAACTTCTCAATATTTAACCAAAGACTGACTACTTCAGTGTTATTGACTAGTCGGTTGTGAGCAACCGCACATACTATTTAGATAAGATCCTGAACTTTGCAGTCAGGCTAACATAGCTTTGAAATTCTGCTTTACTAATGTGATTTACAGCTGTTTCATTCACTCACCTATGGATTTTAGTTTCCTAAGCTGTAAAATAAAATTATTGTTACAAAAAAGTTTAGTTATATGAGCTAACACATGTGAAATAAGTTTATTTCTTGGAATATAATTGGGACTTTAATTGAAATCTATACTTAAGAATAAAATTACTAATTGTAGGTTCTCTGCTCAAGCCTGCAATTATACCAAGGAAAGGCTAAAATACCGAAACACTTAGATATGTGAAGTCAGACCATTACACAGTGAAATGATTGAAGTACCTTACAAGTTCACTTAAAGTTTCCTTACCTATGCTGGAGAATAACTGCAGTTCACTGATGCGAAGATCAGATTACAGCTGCTAAAATTAAAATGTAATTATAAGATATCAGCTCTCTGCTCCTGAGAATATCTTAGAGACAAGAGACTTTTGGTACTCAGACTACTTTCACTCTGGAGAAATACACATACTCAGCCTGAGGCCTCCTAGATGTTTCCTCCTGCAGCAGGAGGTGAAAGCTGTACTTTGTGGTGAAATTTCACCCAGGGCAAAAAGCACTGATGCCCTAATAAAGTGGGCCAAACTATACAAATGAGAGAAGTCAGAGAAGACATTTATTGTGAAAGATAAATCCTAAATCTCTCCTTGATTTTCTAGTATCTAGCATTCCATTCATCACTTTCTGATGATCTGCTATTATGTGGTATTTTCTCAGGTATCTATACCTACCTACCATTTATTCATCTTTCCTTCTTCTAGCCTTTTCATTCTTTCAGGTATAATCATGCATATTGAGTCATAGAATATATAGTGTCTTCTTTTAATGCTCTGGAGTATGGCTCATTTTCCCACATACCAACGGTGCCCCTTTCAAGCTATTCATTTGGTAATGCTCCTTTTGGCAATTGTTAATATTTGAGTATGGCCTGGATTGGCAGCTCTGAGTTGCTTTCAAATTTAGGCCGTGGAGACTGAGCCCGAACATCTCACAGCATACAAAAGGATTAGCTACTTTTCTAGGCCTAGTAATAATACTGGATAAACTTTGTTGTGCTTCCAAAAAAGTGCTACACACTTTTTTGCCAAGGTTATGTAGATGTAAGACTCCATATAACCCCCACAAATACTCCATGAGGCTTGCATTATCACTAGATTAGAGATGATGACACAATCTTAGGCTCATAAAAATTGTCCAAGCTCACCAAGTTGGCAAGTGAGAGATCCTCTATGCTATAAAGTATTGGGAGATGGTGTTCCAGGGGGTCTCACATTTCTGTAACTCCTATGAGCAGAGGCATTGATTACCTTTGTCCTTTTCTTAAAAGATTTATTCATTTCTTTGTGGGGGGCGGGGAGACAAGAGCGTGGGGGGAGGGGCAGAGGGAGAGAATCTTCAAGCAGATTCCCCGCTGAGCAGGGAGCGCAGAGCCCCTTGCGGGGGCTTGATCCCATGACCCATAAGATCGTGACCTGAGCCAAAACCAAGAGCTGGTTGCTTAACTGACTGAGCCATCCGGGTGCCCCTGGTTGCCTTTGTTTTGAACTACCTTTTCAAGGATGTCGGTACAGCCTTGAGAAATAGAACTAGAATCTCCCTCTAAGCAAAGGGGCAGGCATGCCTGTATCTCATTATATAAGATTCAGATTCTTTAAGCTCATTGTTCCTCTCATGTAATGTGACATATTTTGTGTACAGTTGTTACTTAGCTTTCTTCATATCATCTTGTGGGAACTGAGCTCGAGGAACTGGCACAAGACAATGCTTGTATATGAACTACTGTTACTGACATAAGTAATAAAGTCCTTTGTCTCTTTTCTAGGATTCTCATGTCTTCTATCAACATCCATAACAGCATGAAAAACTACTTGCCTATTAGCAGGCAGGTGAGATAAAATTTCAGACACTTTGCAGTTCCTGATACATACTCTGCTCTAGTACTTTTTCATGTATTAGCAGTAATATCTAAGAGATTCAATGTAGTTGTGCTTATTCATAAATTTTGACTGATTCTTTAAACTTATGTCATTTGTCCTTAAGAATAAAATATAATCTTTAATAAGTGTTTTATAATTCAGCATAAATGTTTAATTAAGAAAATATTTTATTAATTTTTTGCATTAAAAATCATCTCTGGTATGTACACAAAGGGATGATTTTCCACCAATTGTTAAGGCAAAAACTTACATCTATTGAAAAGTTATGTAGCTTATACTACCATGAAAAAAAATGCATTTATTACAGTCATTCATTTTCATATTCTTCTATTGCATCTTAAATATTTTATTATGCCTTTATCTCACAAACATTACACTGGGGCATGATTAATGCATACTGATAAATAGGAGTGGAGGGAAACTAAAATATTTATGGTTAAAATGCACTTACAGAGAATCTTCCAGACCTCAAGGAATTGTTTCCTTGACAAAATAATTCACCATAAAGAAAACAGTTAATAAATGTAAATTCATTAAATTTAAACCTTACTTCGTCAAAAAGCACCATAATGTGAAAAGACAAGTTCCCAGATAGGATGCAATGTTTGAATCACATGTCTCTAAAAGAGACAGTAATAGTGTTATAAAGAACTTCAATGACTAAGCAGCAAATAGATAAATAGGTCAACATAAATGATCCAAACACTTAAATTTTTTAAAAAAGGAAAACTCAAATGGTTAATAAACATATGCAGAGGTGCTCAAATTAGTTAATAATTTCAGAAATTAAATATAGATGCATTAAAATTATTACACAACAATCCAAAAAAATGAAATAATGGAATAAAAATGTAACTATGCCAAATGTTGGAGAGGATGTGGAATTTAGACAATTTCATACACAACTTGTGGGAGTACACATGTGTCCTAGTTATCAACTGCTATGTAACAAATAACCACAAACCAAGTGGCTTATAACAACACACATATACTATCTCACGGTGTCTGTGGGTTAGGAGTTTGGACATGGCTTAGCGGAGTACTCTGCAAGGCTGCACTCAAGGCGTTGGCCAGCCTGGCTTTTCATCTGCAGGCTTCTCTGGTGGAAGGGTTTACTTCTAATCTCACTCAGAAAGTTAGCAGAATTCATTTCTTGCAGCTGCAACACTGTGGGTCTTGACCTCTAGCTGTCACCGGAGGCCAACCTCATCTCTGAGAGGCTACACTCCTCCTTGCCACGTGAGCCTCCTACTATGGGCACTTACTTTTTCAGAGGTGACAGGGGACAAAGTCTCTACAGCAAGCCTGCTAGTAAGATGGAATATTCTATGACAAAGTATAATCATGAGTGACGTCCCATAACATTTAACATAGCCTGCTGATCAGAAGTGAATCACAAGTCTCAGGTCTCACTCACACTGAAGGAGAAGAGATTATACAAGGGTGTGAAGTACAAGAGGCAGGAATCATAAGGGCAATCGCAAAGTCTGTCAACCATACATTGGTGCCACACCTTTGGAAAAATTTGGTACTATCAGTTAAAGTTTAGGATATGCATACAATCAAATCAAGAAACCCCACTCAAAAAATTAATACATATACCTGAAGATATTCTTAGGTATGTACTCTAAGAAGTCTATATAAAATTATTCAGAGCAGATTTGATTGTAATTGTCTCCATCTGAAACATTCCAAATGACCATCAAGAATTAAATAGATGAATAAGCTGTGGCTGTAACACATCATATTTACATTCTGTTCTGCAACATGTTTTTTTTTATTGTGGTAAATAGAACATAAAATTTATCATCTTCACCATTTTTAAGTGTGGGCTTTAATGGAATTAATTCCATTCATGTTTTTTGCTGCCTTCACGACCATTCATCTCCAAAAGACTTTACATCTTGCAAAACTGAAACTCTACACCCATTAAACGATAATCCCCATCACCCTTACCCCAGTCGAAGGAAACTACTATTCTACATTCTGTTGCTATGATTTTGACTACTCTAAGTACCTCATATAAGTGGATACATACAGTATCTCTCTCTCTCTCTCTTTTAAGATTTATTTATTTATTTGAGAGCTAGAGAGAGAGAGAGAGAGCATGAGAAGGGGGAGGGTCAAAGGGAGAAGTAGACTCCCTGCTGAGCAGGGAGCCCGATGCGGGACTCAATCCTGGGAGTCCAGGATCATGACCTGAGCCGAAGGCAGTCACTTAACCGACTGAGCCACCCAGGTGCCCCAGTATCTCTCTTTTTGTGATTGGCTTATTTCACTTAGCATCATGTCCTCATCAATGAAATCATAAAGTTCATCCATGTTGTAGCATATGTCAGAATTCCCTTTTGTTTTAAGACTGAATAATATTCCACTGTAAGTATATATACTGTATTTTGCTTATCTGTTCATCCATCTGTGAAAATTTGGATTTCTTCCACATTTTAGCTATTGTGAATAATGCTGCTATGATCACTGGTGGACTAATATATCCTTAAATCTGGATTTCAATTCTTTTGGTTATATATTCCAAACAGAAATTTCTGGATTATATAGTAATTCCATTTTTAATTTTTTGAGGAACTGCCATATTTTCCATAGGGGTTGCAGCATTTTTACATTCCGCACAAAGAATTCCAAAAGGGGTCCAATTTCTCCACATCCCTGACAACATTTTTTATTTTCTATTTTTTAATAGTAGTCATCTTAATGGGTATGAAGTGATATGTTATAGTTTTGATTTGCATTTCTTTTATGTTTAGTTATGTTCCTTGTGCTTATTGGCTCTTTACGTATCTTCTTCTGAGAAATATCTATTTAAGTCCTTTGCCTATTTCAGAATTGTATTGTTTTCTGTTGCTGTTATTATTATTTTTGAATTTTAGAAGTTCTTTATATATTCAAGATGTCAATACCTTATTGGATATATCATTTGCAAATATTTTTCCCACTCTGTGGGGTGGGTCCCTTTTTACTCCGTTGATAGTGTCTTTTGGTGTGTCTTTATTAAAATTTTCATGAAGGCCAACTTGTTTATTCTTTTTAATTTTGCTGTTGCTTTATTATTATTATTATTATTATTATTATTATTATTATTATTATTCCTTTGGTGTTATATCTAAGAAATCATTGCCAAATCAAATATAGTAAAGTAAAGTTTTGCCCTATGTTTTCTTTTAAGAGTCTTCTGGTTTTGGTTATATTTAAGGAATTAGGTATTACATTTAAGTCTCTGGTCCAATTATTTTTTTTGTATATGGTGATAGGTAAGAGTCCAATTTCATTCTTTTGCGTATGGATGTGTAATTTTCCCAGCACCATTTGTTGAAAAGAATGCCCTTTCCCATTGACTGGTGTTGGCCTCCTTTCAAAAATAATTTTACCATATATCTGAGAGCTTATGTCTGGGCTCTCTATTCTATCCTATTGATCTATATGTCTGTCTTTATGACAGGACCTCATTCTTTTGATTACTGTAGCTTTCTAGTAGGTTTTGAAGTCAGAAACCTGAGTCTTCCTACTTTGTTCTTTTTCAAGGTTGTTTTGGCTATTTGGAATTACTTGAGGTTCCATACAAATTTTAGCAAGGATTTTTCTATTTCTTTATAAAAATATAAGGATTTTTATAGATATTGGATTTAATCTGTGGATCACTGGGTAATACCGACATCTTAATATTGAGTCTTTCTATCCATAAACATGAAATGTGTTTCCATTTATTTGTGTCTTTTAAGATTTCTTTCAGCAATATATTCTAGTTTTTATTATACAAATCTTTCACCTCATTAGTTAATTTCTAAGTATTTTATTTATTTTGATGCTATTGTAAATGGAATTTTCTTTTTTAAATTTTCTTTCTTTTATTTTTTTTAAATTCCAGTATAATTAATGTACAGTGTTATATTAGTTTCAGGTGTACAATACAATGATTCAACAACGCAATTGTTTTCTGAATTTTATTTTCAGATTGCTCATTGTTAATGCATGGAAACACAGATGATTTTTGTGTGTTGACTTTGTATCTGGCTTCTTTATTGAATTCTCTTATTAGTTTTAATTATTTTTTTGTGGAATCTTTGGAGGTTTCTACATATCAGATTATATCATCTGTAAATGGATATAATTTACTTCTTTTTTAATTTCTAGGCCTTTTATGTCTTTTTATTGCCTAATTGCTCCAGCTAGAACTTCCAGTACTATTTTGAATAGTGGAAAAAACAGGTATCTTTGCTTTTTTTCTTATTTTAGGAAAAAAAACCAAAAAACCTTTCAGTCTTTCCCCATTAAATATGATATTCACTGTAGGTTTTTCATGTATTGTTTTTATTATGTTGAAGTAGTTTCCTTCTATTAAGGTTTATCAAATGTTTTTTTCATGAAAGTTTCTTTGAATTTTGTCAAATGCTTTTTCTGTATCAATTGAGATTATCATGTGGTCTTTTTCCTCCATTCTGTTCATGTGATATATTAAATTGATTGACTTTTTATATGTTGAACCACTCATATCCCAGAATACATCTCACTCGGTCATGGTGTATAATCTTTTTAATATGTCACTTAATTTGGTTTGTCAGTAGTGTGTTGAAATGTTTGCTTTAATGTTCATAACGGATATTGGTCTATAGTTTTCTTAGTGTCTTTGTCTGGCTTTTGTATCAGGATAATGCAGGCCTTGTAGAAGGAGTTAGAAACTGTTCCCTCCTTGTCATTGTTTTGGAAAAGTGTGCGAAAGATTGGTGTTAGTTCTCTAAATATTTGGTAGACTTCATCAATGAAGTAGTCAGAACCAGAGCTTCTTTGTGGGAAGATTTTTGATTATTGGTTTAATCTCTTACTAGTTACAGGTATATTCAGATTTTCTATTTTTTCATAATTCAGTCTTAGGATATATATTTGTAGAAATTTGTCCATTTCATCTAGGTTATGTAATTTATTGGTGTACACTTTTTCCTAGTTCTCTTGTATAATCCTTTTTATTTCTGTGAAATTGGTAATTTCCTCCTTTTATTTATGATTTTGAATTCAACAGGATTTTTTATATCTAATCATGATCAAAACCATGATGTCATAAGAAAGGACACACTAATTTATATTTCTGCCAATTCTGCACAAAATGTCCTGTTCATCTCATCTTTGCCAATGATAAATACAGTAATACTTTATTTTTTCCTAATATGATCAATAAAAATTACATTATTGGAAAAGCTAAATATCATTTCACATATGTATTGGTCATTTTAAATTTTTTATTCTAAGAATGATCAGTTTATATCATTTTTCACATTGTTATAGGTTTTTGCTTTTTAATATTAATTTGTAGTGATTCTTTTTATGCGATGGGTATTCATTTTTTTCTTCTTAAAGCAAATATTTTCTATCAGTCTGCAAAATGTTTTTAATTTCATTGTGCTTTTGCATAAATGTTTAAGTTGAGACATTATCTAGCCACCATACTCATGTATTACTTGGATGATAATAAATGAACCCTACAAAAATCCTCCATATATTTTCATATGCTTTCATTTCATAGCTTGCTAAAATTTTCAGGAACAAAAGATTTTGCAACATAGCAATGCAAGCAACTGAAGAATCTATGTTAGATACTTTTTTGTCCTAAAATGCCTTAACCGTTTTTCCAGACTGGGCTCCAGGTTTGTAGCAAGTATTTTTTTGTTTCCTTGGCTCCTGAGAGCCCGTGATCCCAAACTCACACAACTCACAAAGGGATTTCAAAATATTTTCCCCAAACAAAAACAAGTGATCATAAAAGGAATTCAGGTTCTAGTTATTAAGATTGTACAATCTCTAGGCTGAACTTGTCCTAAATGTCCTTCTCATGCTTCGGAATCTATATTGCATACCACCCTTGAAATATATTTTTCACAAATGACCACTTTTATCCCATAGACTCTTGTTTGAGGATTTAACGGTGGTGTAATTTACTGTCAAATCAAATATTTTTCTCAATAAGAATACTTTTATCTTATTCTAGTGATCTTTAAACTAATTTCTACTAACCTTCAGTCCCTATCACTTGTAAATTTTCATTTTACTATCCTATTATTTTCCAGTCTTTTTATTCATCATTAACTTCTACGGAAATCCTTCCTCAAAGACTCCAGCCCACAATTGATCAATCTCACTCTGGACCATTTTTCTTGGGTCTCATAGTTCCTTTTCTATTGATTTCTAATTTAACAATCAGTGGGTATAAAATTTTGTTTTCCTAAAGTAGTTTTTAGTCTTCTAATATCATCCACCTTTTTTTAACCCTTTATCTTTTAAGAAATATAAGGCTAATGATATATTTTCATTTCACATATTTAGATTACAAACAATAGTTTAAGTATACCTGTAGAACAGAGTCCAAAATTTCAAATAGTAATGTATTCATTTAAGCACTTTTTCTACTTTAAGTAAATTATTAAATCAAAAACACAACCCAAATTTTTCCTTTTAAACACACACACAGACACACACAGACACACACACACACACACACACTTTACTTGACATTTGGCATCCTATTTGACCAGATCACATTATAAGTTTATTATTAACCATTCTTCAAGAATAGTGGGTAGTTTATAATAGATGGGGTATGGATTTTTGGCCCATGCAATTTTATCTTGTAAAATGAATATAAATAACATATTTTATACAGCTGATTCAAGAATGAAATATAATCCAACAGAGTGGTATAAGCTGTTTCAAATGTCAGAATTTTGAATGAATGACATTGCATAAGATTTTAATGCCTTATAAAGAGGGGACAAGCTTTCAACCATTCAAAAACACCCAGTTTCTTATATGAAAAACTAACCCTTGGTGACAGCAATCACCTGAAGTGACCAATCTCTGACTTCTTCCTTTAGTGAAAGGTGATTAAGAGGGTGATAGCAAATGAACGCTGTGAACATCTGGAATTCGACAATAGACTGAGCCAGATGTGATCACATTTCAGTTCTGAAGGTGGAAGAGAAATGTTACAGGTCACACTAACACAGAGATTACTTCTGACTCCTAGTCATATCAACAGCACTTCACATTTTTGACCACATATTCTCACTGAAGTTATTATAGCATAGGGTCAACATAACATGGAGGTATAAAGAATTTTTCCCCCTGACCAAGAGACTTGCCTTCTTTGGATTTCTATTCAGTCACCATTCAGATCATTGTAGCGAAATGGAAATAAAGATAGAGAATTACATGTTTTGTTGCCACAGGTGTGGCACAGACCATATGAGAAAACAATATATATATATACACACACACACATACCTATAGGCATAGAAATGTGCCATATTTTATCACGTACCTTGACATATTTTCCATTTCCAAATTTCCTAAAACTCCTTGCCAATGAAAATTCACACAAATGAAAATTCACAAAATAATTTTAAAATGTCAAGTTTTGGGGAGCCTGGGTGGCACAGTTGGTTAAGCATCCGACTCTTGGTTTTGGCTCAGGTGTGATCTCAGGGTCATGAGACTGAGCCCCACTTCAGACTCCATGCCCAGCGTGGAATCTGCTTAGGACTCTCTCTCCCTCTCCATCTGCCCCTCCTCCCCACACTCTCTCTTCTCTCTCCCTCTCGCTCTCAAATAAATAAATCTTCAAAATAAAATAAAATGTGAAAAGTTTTATTACACAATAGGTGTAGTTCACATTAATTCAAGGAAAGGTATTTGTCTTGTTTTGTAATAGCTCCATAAAAGAAATGATGTTCCAAGTCTATGCTCATTCATCATATTTTGAAATGTAAAAAACTTCTACCATTCAGTTACAACAATTTTCTTCCTTCAGAGAATATCAGTAATGCAAAAAAAGAAACTTGGATTATGGTAAAAATAGTGTATATCTGCTAAATAATTAAGTGAGGTGAAATCAATGAAAATAGATTGAAATAAAAGCAAACGACCCTGTAGTACTACGGTTTGTTTTCTCATATGGTCTGTGATACTTCCCTCTCACCATATATTCAGTAGTGATAGATGTTTCAGGAGGAGCCCTGTGAGCCCTGTGTGACAGAATTTATCCCTGTGGCCTTCTGAACTGGAAGTTTTTTTTATCAATTCTAAATGCTATACTATTCAGAATTTTCACTTGATTTATATCAGTTTCTATAAGTTGGATTTTCTAAAAATTATGTAGCCATGTTTTCTAAATTTTAAAATTGTTGGAAGAAGTTGATGTGAGTTATCTGATGAGAAGAGATCCTATACTAAAAGATTTTAGGAAGAAGCAAAGGAAAATAGTCTGAACACAGCAATGAAAAGGAAGGGGTGTGTGGTAGAAAACAGAAACCATTCAAGAAAGCAATAGAGGAAGCTCTAGTGCCTTTAGGGGAGCTCCAGGTTTTAGTTAGAACCAGTAGAGAAAGAGAGCGTGCAGTTGGAAGATCCAGCATCTGGGAAACATTGCTGATGAAGAAGTGGGCTCAGGAATAGGAGAAGACTGAGAATTGGGGTCCAGAAGGGGGATATATGGAATATTATGAAGGAAGACCTGGGAGACATGGGCTTCTCATGGTTAAGACGTGGAAACAGCGCTCGGTTTATTCAGTAAGTCCTCAACTTATGGAAATTCCTTTCTTCTCAATTAGTCCTTTGAGAATAGATTTCCAGGTAAGGGCCTAAGTTATGAGAATCCCATGTGACCTATTAAAGGTAAATATTAGCTTTTCAGTTTACAGTTGGTGCTAGTCAACTTAGAAATACAGCATGTATGTAATGTGTACATAACACCTAAATATTTGGAAGACAGCTCCTTAAGTGCCACTGTATGGACAAATAATATGGCAAAATTTATTAACATCAACTATATAAGTAATAAGTAATATATTCCCTTTTCTTTCTTTAATTAGTTTTGTGTGAGATTTTGATACATGTGGTGGGGAGAGGGATTTGTAAATCAGCATGGATCTATTACTTACAAGGATTATTTTGGTTTTCCAAAACTATTTTTCATGAGACATAGCCTGATATTGTTTAATAATAGAAAAACTTAAGAGAAACACTTTTATGGTTTGAGCTGTTATTTGGAATTCATAACCAACGACAGCTGAAATGGATTTTTGCTCCTAATACATCACCCCCTGGTTTGCAGAACTGAACTTTTTTTTTAAATTGTGGCATTTTTACCCAGGAGGATATTAACTGGTAAACTATAGGTTCACTACAGGCATTTTCTCTCATTAATATTATTTCTTGTGAGTGCTTGATGTGAATATAATTTTCTATATTTATAAATTTTAGCAGAGACTTTTCTAGAAAATATATCACTAAATATGCCTCAAAGAATATGGGAAAGGCAGTATTTTACTTATTTTTTTTTCCAAAAAGTATTTAGTAAGCATTTACTTTTGGGAAAAAATTGTTATAGGCACTGACAGGCCTTTCCACCGTATTTAGTATTCCTGACTTTTAGGACTGAAATTCACCAAAGATGTTGGATGTAGACAATGAAGCAATCAATGAGGAACAAGTATTCATATTGGTGATATAAGCAGTAAACATGATAGAATTCCAAAGCTGGAAGAAGTTCAGTATAGGAAATTCAATAAACATGATAGAATCCCAAAGCTCAGTAAGTTCAGAACTTTTTCAGAGAGTAGGCAGGAATTGGGTAGAAACCTAGTAAAGTAACCATCATTCTAGGATGATGAGCTCCAATAAAACTGACTATTTCTAGAGAAGCCTTCATTGAATCCTTGATGCAAAGGTAGACAGTAGTGTAGTCCTATAGTATTTTGTTTATAACTTAATTGTACCAGTTAGTATACTGATATTTCATTATTTTTGTATATCTGAAATATCTACAAATTGTGAGCAACTCCAGGATGAAGATTATGCCTTATAAAAGTTATATTCCAATACTTTTAAAGTGTTGATCAACTTAAATATTTTTGTTTTATTTTTAATTGGTGATATTCACATGTACAATATTCAAAAGTAACAAAAGATTGTTACAAAATGCATCCTTGAGTTCCATTAGCCCCCTATTTCTCCTCTCCAGAGAAAAGGAGGAGCATTTTCTTGTGCGTCCTTCAGAAATATACATATCCTTCAGTCGATACATACACTGGATGTAACATGTACAAGTATTCATTATTTCCTCTTTTTAAAGTACACTCTTTTTTTTTTTTTTAAAAGATTTTATTTATTTGTCAGAGAGAGAGAAAGAGAGAGCACAACCAGAGGGAGCGGCAGAGGGAGAAGCAGGCTCCCCGCCGAGCAGGGAGCCCGATGCAGGACTCGATCCCAGGACCCTGGGACCATGACCTGAGCCGAAGGCAGACGCTTAACGACTGAGCCACCCAGGCGTTTATCTGTTTATCTCCCCTGGGTGGCTGAGTTGGCTAAGCCTCCGACTCTTGATTTAGGTTCAGGTCATGATCTCTGGGTCATGAGACTGAGGCCCGTTGTCAGGCTTAGAGCTTGCTTAATCACAGTTCCTATTGCTCTGTATTTACATTAATCTTAAGCCCACTGAAATCTGTAATTTTATTCATCTCAATGCAAATTACTCTCATGAGTTCTAATAACATCTAACTTCTAACTGTGAGGTTTTTTAATGCTTAAGCTTCTCAGGCTACTTTTCCTTTTGATTCCTTTTTTTTTTTTTTTTAAAGATTTTTTTATTTATTCATTCCAGACACAGAGATACAGAGAGAGAGAGCGAGAACATGAGTAGGGGGAGAAGCAGAGGGAGGGGGAGAAGCAGGCCCCCCGCCGAGCAGGGAGCCCGATGCGGGACTCGATTCCGGGATCTTGGGATCATGACCTGAGCCGAAGGCAGACGCTTAACCATCTGAGCCACCCAGGTGCCCCCTTTTGATTCCTTTTGATTACTACTTTTCCTTTAAGAGAAAAGACAATACTGTCTTTTCTCTTAAAAATCTACCTTCTTCCACTGATGTTACCAACAGTCAAAACTCTTTTTTCTTATTCTATCATTATGTATACTCTTTCTCATTAGCTTCTACTAATTTTTCTTCCTTTATCCATTTCCTTAGTATTTCTGCTGCTCAGAGTTCTCCTTAATTCTTCAAGTAATTCTTGGAATTTTCTTAAGTGCTTCTTGATTGATTTTATTACCTCGATTGCTTCAGTAATCCCCTGTAGAATTCAAGGATGTCTTTATGTATTCATGTAATATCTCATATTTACTGAATACTCCCTATGTGCCAGGCAGATAAACCACTGTGCTATGTGGCTCACCTGTATTATCTCACTTGAGTCTTATCAAATACATATAAATTAGGTGCTATGATCTCCATCTCTGTTTTTCAGAGGAGGAAACTGTGAACTTCACGGTTTGTTAGAGGTGAAATTGCGATTCAAATATGGGTATGTGGCTCCAGAATCTGACCATATAACTACGTTCCTATACTGCCTCCTACTGTTCTCCTGAGCTCTGTGAACCCTTATAAGTAAGTATTTAAGCTCATCAAACTAGTCGAAGTAGAACATGTGAATGGAATTCTTATTTCACAATTTCTCCACTACTTCCCATGTACCTTTCAGTGTGGTTAGCAACATTACTGCTGCCCTTACCAAAAGCGGAAAACTATGGCTCCTCATGACTGCCTCCACGTCCATCTTCACAATTATAAAATGCCCCTCACCCCAGAACGTCTCCGCCATTTACCTCCACTGTGCTACTTACATTTAGACCCCATTTAAAATTCACCAGGATTAAAATAAAATAAAAAATAAAATAAAATAAAATAATAAAATAAAATAAAACAAAACAAAACAAAATAAAATTCACCAGGACTATTTGTTGTACTTTTTAATGTTTTCTTTATCTATATTTTTTCTCATTTCCAGTCTATTAGCCAAATAATGCACAAGTATTGTTATATCCTTCTCCTGTTATAGATTCTCCTGCCCCACCCAAATACTGGAATAGCACAGATTAAATTCTAAATTCTACATACACCTATTTAACATGTCCCTTGAAATGAATTTTACAACTTCACCTCCATTCATTTTTTCTATAAACATCATCGAATGTAGAATTTACCCTGAACATGCTATGGATAGTCATACACTCTTGTCTTTGCACAGATTGTTCCTTTTGCTTAGAGTGACTTTCCCTTTCTTTCATGTCTGGAACTAACTCGAAATATTTTTTTTCCTCCAAATCTAGCTGAATCCCTGAATCTATATATATAGATAGATATAGATATAGATATATATGTATCTACATATATATATGATATGTATGTGTGTGTTGATATCACATATATATGGTAAAATAATAATTTCTTTTAAAGTTTATGATGCCCATCCAATCTTGTTAGACCCAAAAGTTTTTATATGAAGATAGTTAGACTTGTAATACACTGTTATTACTTGTTAGAAGAGGAAATCTCCGTAATTTATAAAGTTTTGGAAACTGAAAAACAGAGGTACCAAAAATTGTATATCAGTGTTATTGAAAAAAATAATAAAGCTCTAATTTTTATTGTTTTCTACTTATTTTTTGCTTAAATTGTTCTTTATTTCCTAGTTTTATAAGACAAAAAGGTTGACTTATTGATTTTAGATATTTTTATTTTCTAATGTATGCATTCAATGCTATAAATTTCCATTGAAACAATGTTTCTGCTTTATCCCATCAATTTGTATGAGTTATATTTCATTTTCATTTAATTCAAATGTCTTAATTTCTCTTGAGATTTCTTCATTGGCTTGCATGTTATTTAAAAATGTTTCATTTAATTTCTAAATATTTGAGAATTTCCCGGCTATGTTTCTGATTTCTAATTTAATTGTATTTTGGTCTGTAAACATGATTCACATGATTTCTATTCTTTTAAATTTGTTAAGGTGTGTTATATCATCACAAATTTTTTTATTTTGTTTTTATTTTAAATACTTTATTTATTTATTTGTCAGAGAGAGAGAGAGAGAGAGAGTGCACAAGCAGGAGGAGCGACAGGCAGAGGGAGAAGCAGGTTCCCCGCTGAGCAAGGAGCCGGATGTGGGGCTTGATCCCAGGACCCCAGGATCATGACCTGAACTGAAGGCAGACGCTTAACTGACTGAGCCACCCACGCATCCCTGTATCACCACAAGTTTTATCTTGGTGAATGTTGCATGTTAAGTTTAGGAAAAAATGCATATTCTGCTGTTATTAGATGAAGTAGTTTATAAAGTCAATAGATTAAGTTGATTATTATGTTATTCATGTCATCTATATTTTAACTGACATTGGGGTGTCAACCACAGTGGTGCAACCACTGTGGAAGATAGTATGGAGGTTCCTCAAAAAATTAAGGAGGGCATGAGCTGTGATGAGCACTGGGTGTTATATGCAACTAATGAATAACTGAACTTTACATCTGAAACTAATGATGTACTATATGTTGGCTAATTGAATTAAAATTTTAAAAAGTTAAAAATAGAAATACCATATGATCTAGTAATTCTAATACTGGGCATTTACCCAAAGAAAATGAATACAATAATTCAAAAAGATAGATGCACTCTGTTTATTGAAGCATTATTTACAATAGCCAAAATATCGATGCAATCCATCCC
The DNA here is from genome assembly GCF_054177405.1 of Leptonychotes weddellii. Lineage (NCBI taxonomy): Eukaryota > Metazoa > Chordata > Mammalia > Carnivora > Phocidae > Leptonychotes > Leptonychotes weddellii. The sequence goes on from NC_138370.1 coordinate 83,929,234, forward strand.
TTTACTTTCAATCTATTTGAGTCTTTTTATTTAAAGTACATTTTTTATACGTAAGATATCATTTGGTCTTATTTTTTCTTTAGCCATTCTGACACCTTGTCTTTTAATTAGTGTATTTTGACCATTAACATTAAAATGATTATCAATATAATTGGATTAGTATCCACTATGTTTGTAACTGATTTCCACTTTTGCATTTATTTTTGTTTCTTGGTTATTAATTTATACCTTTTTTTCTGGTTTTAATTGAGCTTTTGGATGAGTCCATTTTCTTCCACTCTTAGTTTGCCAATTATACTTCTTTATTTAGTTTTTTAAGGGATGCCCTACAGTTTGCACCATGCATTTATAACTAACCCAAGTCCACCTTTAATAATACTATATTGCTTCATAGTATGCGGGTAACTTACAGCAAAGTATTTCCATTCGCTGCCCATTCTTCATAATATTACTGGCTTTTATTTTACTTATTCATATACTATAATCACCTAATATATTGTTGCTGTTATCACTTTGAGTAGTTATCTATTAGATAAGATAGGAATAAGAAAAATAAAGATTTCATTTTGCCTTCATTTATTCCTTCTCTGGCACTCTTCTTAAGTTGATCTAAGTTACTGACATATATCACTTTCCTTCCTCTGTGAAGAACACCTTTTTTTTTTTTTTATGTTCAGTAAGCCAGCATATAGTACATCTAAATTTTTGATATAGTGTTCAACATCTTTTAACATTTCTTTCAAGCCAGTTTTATTGGCAGCAAATTCACTGTTTTGTTTGTCTAAGAAAGTTCTTCTGTCCACTCCACTTTTGAAGGACAGTTTAACTGGATACAAAAAATTTTAAGTTGGAAGTTCAACAAATTGGAGATTCAACAAATGATGCTGGAAAAATTGGACATACATACCAAAAAAATCTCTATATACAGATCTTTCACTTGACATAAGAATTCCTGGAAAATGGACACTAGACCTAAATGTAAAATGCAGAACTATACAACCTCTGTAAGATAATATAGAAAATCTAGATGATCTTGAGATTCATGATGACTTTTAAAATATAAATAAAGCACAATCTGTGAAAGAAATACTGGATAATTGAACTTTATTAAAATGAATACATTCTGCTCTGTAAAGACTACGTTAGGAGAATGAAAAGACAAGCCATGAAATGGGAGAAAATACTTGCAAACCACATATCTGATGAAGCACTTATATTCAAAATATACCAATAAATCTTTTTTTTATACCAAGAAATCTTAAAACTCAACAAAAGAAAACAAACAGCCCAATTTAAAAAATGGACAAATTATGTGAATGAATTTCTTAGCAAAAAAGATATATACATGGAAATATGCATACAAAAAGATGTTCAACATCATTTGTCATCAGAAAATGTAAATTAAAAAAGCAATAAGATATCACATCATATCTCTTAGAATGGCTAAAATCCTATAAAAACTGACAAGACCAATTACTGATGAGAATATGAAACCATATTCATTAATGGTGGGAATGTAAATAGTACAGTCACCTGGCAGTTTCTTACAAACATAAACATAGTCTTACCATGTGGTAGAGTAATAACACTTTGTTTTAACCCCCTCCAACTCATCCCAGGTTGTGGGAGGGATTTCTGCCCTAGGAATATAGGAATGACCAAACATATGATGCCCAACATTGTCATGAAATTGGCAATAGTTTATTAATCACATATAACATCTGCCTAGGAGAATTTGCCACCGTGTGCCATTCTAGGCCACGTGGGATTATTTTGGAGGCAAATTGTGTTCTCTCAAAATTTCTATTTGAAGCCCTAAGCCCTAGTACCTCAGAATGTGACTGTACATGGAGATAGGTCCTTTAAAGCAGTTATTAAGTTAAAATGAAACTGTTACAGTGGGTCCTAATCCAATATGACTGGTGCCTTTATAAGAAGAAAAAATTGGGACACACAGAGAGACATCAAGGATGCATGTGCACAGGAAAAAACTACGTGAGGACACAGTAAGAAGACAACCATCTATAAGCCAAAGAGACAAGCTTCATAAGAAACCAAACCTGCTGACACTTGATCTTAGACATCCAGCCTAGAGAAGTATGAGAAAATGAATACTTGTTGTTTAAGCCATTCATTCTGTGGTATTTTTTTTAATGGCAGCCCCAGCAAACTAATACAGGGGTTATACACTGAAACAAAATGAACCAACAGAGGTTATGGTAATTTTTCCATAATGGTAAATATTCTCCTTCAACATCATTTCTGTATTGTGTATGAAGATACGTTAAAAATCACACATAAATCGGCGGGCGCCTGGGTGGCTCAGTCGGTTGAGCGACTGCCTTCGGCTCAGGTCATGATCCCAGGGTCCTGGGATCGAGTCCCACATCGGACTCCCTGCTCTGTGGGGAGCCTGCTTCTCCCTCTCCCACTCCCCCTGCTTGTGTTCCCTCTCTCGCTGTGTCTCTCTCTGTCAAATAAATAAATAAAATATTTAAAAAAAAAA
>NC_138370.1:83932239-83961455 GCF_054177405.1 Leptonychotes weddellii
TTTTTTTTAAAGATTTTATTTATTTATTTGAGAGAGAGAATGAGACAGAGAGAGAGAGCACGAGATGGGGGAGGGTCAGAGGGAGAAGCAGGCTCCCCGCCGAGCAGGGAGCCCGATGTGGGACTCGATCCTGGGACTCCAGGATCATGACCTGAGCCGAAGGCAGTCGCTTAACCAACTGAGCCACCCAGGCGCCCCTTTATCATCTTACTTTAAACTTCCGGGGAACGAGAAAGCAGAGGACCTGGCAGCATGCAAGGTATTCCATATGGCCCACGTTGTAAAAAGCCAGAGCTGAAAAATCAGTCTTTGTGATCCAGACAATAAGCAAAAGAAGAGATGAATGGATTTGATTCAAATGAAATTATTTCATCCCCCATTTCTCTTGTTCTCATCTTTACATTGATCTTTTCTCTCCTGTTCCACAGAATTATAACCCTATAATATTTTGAAAATATATTTTAGTTTTCACTTAATCAAGGAAAGCCTGACTCTCAGTAATTCAGCACCTATTTGTTTGAAGAATAAAACCTTAAAATGTTTTTTGTTTTATTACAACCTCCCCTCTTGTTTGATAATTTTTCTATTAACTTGTAAATGATAATGTTTACAGTGATGCTTTTACAAAAGAGACTTAGAAACAATTCCTTTAGAATTTCAAATGAAAAATGGCATTGTTGAACCGGAGCATTTGTCCATTTCTTTTGGTATCTTATCCACAAGATATACATACACCAATAAACCCAGAGACAAAAACTGTGAGTTTCTAGTAGAATTTCAGAATCTGACCTGAGGTCACACTGTAATTAGTCAATATTCTGACTTTCATGAAATATCTGAGTCATAAAAAAATAGAAATAAGCAAAATTAGATATTTTTGAGAAATGGTTTTGATAGTTACTTCATTTCTCCTGATGTAAATTTAAAAAGATGAGTGTAGTTTTGTAAGTCTCTCATGAATAAATAAATAAAATCTTTTAAAAAATAAAATAAAATAAAATAAAATAAAAAAACTAGCATTTAATAAGAGGACCTAGAGCCCTTTGGCCAGTCAGGGCTGCCATGGCTGTTGAGAGGAGAAATAAGTTTCATACACCAGGATGGAGTGTGTTACTGTACAGATATGCCACCACGAAGTCTAGATGCAGATTTCTAGATAGTGATCAACACCCACCAAAGAACCCTCATTTTCATATATAAAAATATTATAAACAAACAAAGCATAAGGTGATATAAAACTTGTATTTCAGCTTGAGGCCAAAGAAAAAATATTCTCTAACTATGTGGCTAATTGTGGTGGATTATCTGTGAAAATGACCATTCCTATAAGCACATGCTTCTTCCATTACCAAGGAAGTCTATTTTTTCTCCCATTTATTTTCTCAAACCATGTGACTTTTTTGAGTAAAATGTGATGATCTGGGACTTCTGAACTTATGCCTTAGGAGACCTTAAGTTTCTGATTTCACTCTAGGAAGGAAATTGCCAGGTTAAGAATTCCAACTACACTGCTTCAGAAAACAGCTACACGTAGAGAGAGGCTGAAGGTTAAGAAAGCACAAAGGGAAAGAAAGGGGCCCCCAGATGTTCCAACACCCACAGTGATCTATCAGATGAGTGAGTGAAGCCATCTCACAGCTTCCAGCTACCTCGGCGAACACCACATGAAGGAAAGGTAAGCTGCACCACTGAGTCCTGCCCAAATTGTAGAACAAATAAATGGATGTTGTCAAAAGCTAAAAAGTCTTAAGATGGTCCTTTTACATGGGAGTGTACATCCAAAAAAAAAAAAAAATACTACTATATTATTTTTCTGGTTTTACTTACTTAAGCTTCCAGATAAATTTTAGTCTTAGCTCTGAAGTTTTGCATACTATCTCTTAGTATTTTGCTTGGAATTGCACAAAATGTATAAATTATTTTGGAAGAAAGTGATATCTTCATAATGCTCTTAGAGATTTTCCAGAGGAGAGTTTGAACTCTCCTGTTTTGGAAAGAAAGGAGGGTCTAATTAGTTTTGCCTTTTTTGCCCCTGTGTATGCCTTTTGTCTTTGGACAATACAGTTAGTATCTGGCTGGTGAGAGGGAAGAGAGATCAGAATTTATGTCTCCTGATGTTAATAAGATCTGGAGGCAAGATTTAAAAAAAAAAAAAAAAGGACTCCACAAAGAAGGAACTCCAAGAATATGTAAAAGGATTCTTCCTAGTCCTTGGCCAACTCCTAAGCTATGAATGCACAAGATGACATAAAAAGAACATCTGGTGAGATGTGGGAGCTGAACACCAATTCAAGAGTTTCTACAGAGCTGAAGAGATGTAGTTCTGGCTAAGTCATAGTAGAGAGACCTCATTAACTCCTCAGGTGATTTATTTAAAAGCAAGAAAGGGCATACACAGTAGCAATGAAGGAAAAACTGAATTAGACCCTCCTTACTAAAATGTTAAACCAAGTCTTAGCCAAATAAAGTAAGCTGCCAATAATTTATTTGCTGGATGAACAGAACACAATATGTGATGTGCAAAAATAACAGACTCCAAAACCCCTACAACATATCATGCAAAATACTCAGTATGTTTATTTTTTTCAAAATATGTTTAAAACTTACTAGCTGGGTGGAGAAGCAGAAACAATTGGTCGATGATTAAAAAATAAACTAGCCATTAGATGCAGATGGAGAATAATTTAATACTGAAGTCAACAGACAAGAACTTCAAAATAATAACAACTGCTTTGTTTTTAAATACAGAAGATATGGATAAAATGAATGAAATAATGGAGTATTCAATGGATATCTAAAATCTACACAAAACAAATATACATTCCAGGAATTCAAATAAACTATATCAAATTAAACAGTGATTATATGAATTTAACAGCAGACTAGAACACAAGACTCATAAAGCCAAAAACTAGTTAAGAGAAGGGGCGCCTGGGTGGCTCAGTTGGTTAAGCGACTGCCTTCAGCTCAGGTCATGATCCTGGAGTCCCGGAATCGAGTCCCGCATCGGGCTCCCTGCTCGGCGGGGAGTCTGCTTCTCCCTCTGACCCTCCTCCCTCTCATGCTCTCTGTCTCTTATCCTCTCTGTCTCAAATAAATAAATAAAATCTTTAAAAAAAAAAAACTAGTTAAGAGAAAATAAAAACTACAGAGAGAAAAATAATTTTTTAAGAAAGAACAGAAATAAAAGAAATGTGGTATAGCATCAATAAGCTTAATCTACATGTAATTGTAATACCAGAAGAAGAGGAGAATGACATGGATGTAATTTTTTTTTTTTTTAAAGAATGGTAGCGTTTTTCTTGATAAAAGTAAAAACTCATGAATTTAAAAGTTAAGCAAAAGTCAAGCGGATAAAGAATACAGCTTCTAACTAAATCATAGTCAAACTGAAGAAAAGCAAAGCTAATGAAACAATCTTAAAAATAACCAGAGAAAGAAAAGATGGTCTTCTTTCTGGATGGCTCGGTCGGTTAACTGTCTGACTTCAGCTCAGGTCATGATCTCAGGGTCCTGGGACGGAGCCCCACATCAGGTTCCCTGATCAACGGGAAGTCTGCTTATCCCTCTTCCCCTCTCCCTGTTCGTGCTCTCTCTCTCTCAAATAAATTAAGTCTTAAAAAAAAAAAAAAAAGAACCAGAGAAAGAAGATATTTCTTGCAGTAAAAAAATAATATTTGATCTCTCGGCAGAAATTACAGAAGTCACATGGGGACTGGCTGGCTTAGTCAGTACAGCATGTGACTCTTGATCTCAGGGTCAGGAGTTCAAGCCCCACACTGGGAGTGGAGCCTACTTTACAAAAAAAAAAATATATATATATATACACACACACACACATATATATATTTCTGACATATATACATACATATCAGAAAATATTAAAATGTATTCTTAATGTATGGAAAAAAACCAAAATGCCAACCTAGATTTTTATACTCAGGAACAATAATCTTCCAAAATGAAATTAAACGCAAGTGTTTTTAGATATCGAAAAAAAGTCCTAGTGAAAAAATGGCCAACACATCTGAACTACAGGAATTATTAAAGAAAATTATTCAGCCCTAAGGGAAATGATCACAATGGAAGAAAGAGTAAGAAGAAATAAACAGCTCCAGAAAGAGTAAATACAAAAGCAATTGTAAAAGACTACTGATTATTTAAAGTTACAAAAAAGATAATGCATTTTAGATTTTTATCAGAATTAAAAGTAAAGTACATGGCAACAGTAGAAAAAAGGCAAGAATAGGATAAATTAACTGTTAAAAGATTCTTGCATTGTTATGGAAATGTAACTCTACTAATTTGAGACAGACTGTAATAAGTTAAAGATGTATTAATTTCTAGGGGTAACCAATAAAAGAATACTAAGAACCACAAAAATGTGAGTAAAAATGAAAAGTGGAATAATAAAAAAGTGCTTGTTCAGGCAACAGTAATTAGATAAGGAAGAATAAAGAAAAATAAAACCTAGATGAAACATATACAAAACTAGTATCAAGGTGATTACTTAAACCCTAATATATTAGTGATTCTAAAAATTCTCAATTTTATGCTGTTTACAAGAAACATGCTTTATAAATCATCTAGAGGTTAAAAGTAAAATTACAGGAAAATATGCCATGCAAATACTACTCAAAATAAAAATTGGGAGTAGCCATGTTAACATCAGGGGAAAAAGACCTTACATCAAAGAGTATTTTTAATGATAAAAAGGGACATTTTATAATGATTAAAAAAAGTCAGTTTAACAAAAAGATGTAACAAACAAAACCCACTAAAGTAAACACATACCTGTTCTATTTTCTAGAAATTCTACTCCTAGTTATATGCAATACAGGAGAATTGGGTGCATATGTCCAACAAAATATGCATATGAAAACAATCATAGCAATTCTATTCTTAGAAAATGGGACACTACTCAAATTGAAATACATTAATATAATGCAATATTATAAAGCCACAAAAATATGAACTACTGACATATCTACTAACATAGATGCTTCTCAAAAATATTACATTAAACAAACAAAGCCAGTCACAAAACAGTATAGATATCATGATATAGGCGAGTGGTTCTACCTTCATGGGAAACATGGGGGTGTTTAACCAATGCACATGACTGTGACTTTCATCTCAAATGATGAAGCCATGAAGTTTCTTCACTGCAGATCTTGCAAGCCCCATGTTTACCTGATAAAAAATTCTCATTCGCTTCAGTCATTATCTGAAGGCCCTGGGAGAGTTCCCTGAATTGTCCCTTTTAGCTAATCACAACTGAATTTATCCAAATGAGTTGAGAATAAGAAGTAATTTATCCTCTAAAAACTGTTATTTTATCTAACCAAAGATTTGCAAATAAATCTCTTAATAAGTTCAGTCTGGGTGATAAAAAAGTTAAAACCTATTTAACCTGAAGAAGTTCTACAGGACACTTTGTAGGACACTTTCTAAACAACACTGTTTTTTCCTCTAATATAATTTAATTTTTTTATTTATTTTTATTTTTTTCTTCTAATATAATTTTAGACAAAGGATTTCCTGCTTTTCTTTAATGTTTCAAGATCCCAGAGACTGCAATTAATTTTATCCTGAGATACTGTTCAATATTAATTGAATTCTTTCAAGTGAATATGTGCTATTAAGAAATGGTCTTTCCTAGATTAATGTAGTTCTTTAATTTGAAAATGATTTAGTCAATATGCTTAAAAATTTATTAAGATTAACCTTCCCTTATTTCTTTGTTTTCATTGTTTTTTTTTTTTTAATGCACGATTAACCCGAAGACAGATGCTAATTAACAGATGACATTATACTTTGACTTCATTTATTACATGAGCCATTTATATCAATTCAAGAGGAGTGGAGAGATGGATTGAGGAGTTTTCCTGTTTTGAAATGTAAAGACTCTTACCGTTGTGTTTTGTGTTTAGATTTCATTACCGTTCTACTTTATTTGCTTAATCATTTATACTATTTAGTATCAGTTTTCCTTTTGATGAAGCAATAAAAAGTCATGTAATGCAGTAATAGTAATTTAATGACTAACTACAAGCTTTTAAAATCCCAAGAAATTTGTGTGACAGATTTATAGTTGATATATTACTTCAACTAAATTTCTTCCTGTAGGCACTTTTGTTAACAACAAAATTGGGTTCCCTTAAGCATCACCATCTCTAACACGAAGAATTAGTAACATATTGTGTTTTCAGAATACATTTTTTATTATGATGATTTCTAATCATATAAACACAAGCATAAACACATATTTTTTCCCTTAAAATACATTTTGTTCCACCACACTACCACCAGATTATTCATTTACTTCTTCTCTGGATGTCATGTATAAATGCTTTTCTGCAACATGTTGATTACAGAGGATACTAACTCAAAAAAATGCCCCCTCGGGCAACACTGACAGAGCAATGGGAGCCCCACAGCACCAGAGAAACCAACCAGACCAAAATCATACCACAAAAAATCCAAAACTTTAACTGTCTTTAGAACAGCAACAAAAGCAGGCAGGATCTACATGCTAAATCTAAAGAGGATGACTGCCTGTGCGGGGAATGGCCAGCAATCCCTGTACCAAGGCATGAAAGATGACTCCAGACTTTGCCGTGAAAGAGAAAAGAAGGCAACGGGGTCAATGCTCAGAGATGAAGACCCTTTTTTCTTCTTTGCTCCCACTTTTATTGGTCCTTCAGGATAATCACAAATCTTTATCACTGTTTCTGAAGCGCCTGATGTGATGTGTGACAAGGGGTCTTACTGGAACTAGGAGGATCCCTTTCCGGGAAAGATACGATATGCTACTCTATGTGCTCTAGGAGTTCTGCTAAACATAGCCTCAGGAACAATGCACACATCTCTTAGATCACAGGGCAGCTGTTTGGCTAAGGAAGCATCCCGGAAGGCAACTCCCCGTGGCATTCCAATGGCAGAGTGGTCAAGCAGGCCTCGGCCCTTCTCCGAAAACCTCCCTGCCCTCAGCGGCCCCCATGTTACATTTTAGCAAGCCAGGTATTATGGCTGATTTCATGCTCTACATTAACTCCAACATGCCTGAAAAAATAACACATTTAGAAAGGGTTCTGAATATCCAATCTGAGTAGATAAAATATCCAGGAAACAATAAGACATTTTACAAAGTTCTTACAAAACTAAAACTACTCTTACCATATGATCCAACAATCACAATCCTAGTTATTTACTCAAAGAAGTTGAAAATTTATGTCCACGCAAAAACCTAAGCAACTTTATTCATAATTGCCAACTTTATTCATAGCAACTCTATACATAATTGCCAAAACTTGGAAAAAACCAAGATGTCCGTCAATAAGTGAATGAGTAAGTAAACCGTGCACCATCTTAAGCAATGGAATATTATTCGGAGCTAAAAAAAAAAAAAAAAAGAGCTATCAAGCCATAAAAAGACATGGAGGAACCTCAAGTTATTGCTAAGTGAATTAAGCCAATATAAGAAGGCTACAAACCATATAATTCCAACTCTAAAACATTCTGGAAAAGGTGAAATTATGAAGACAGTGAAAAGATGAATGGTTGCCAGGGGATGAGGGGGGAAAGAGATGAATAGACAGAACACAGAGAATTTTTAAGACAGTAAAAATGCTATCTATGATACCATAATGATGGATACACGTCATTATAAATTTTCAATCCGTAGAATATGTACCACCAAAGTGAAACTTAATGTACACTCTGGACTTTGGGTGATACTGATGTGTCAATATAGTTACATCAGTTGTAAGAAATGTACCACTCTGATGCGGGATGTGAATAATGGGGGAGGTTATGCATGTGTGTGGGCAGAGGATAGTTGAGAAATCTCTACCCTGTCCCTCAATTTTGTTCTGAATCTTTCAATGTTCTAAAAAGATTAAGTCCACGGGGCGCCTGGGTGGCTCAGTCATTAGCATCTGCCTTCGGCTCAGGTCATGATCCCAGGGTCCTGGGATCGAGCCCCACATTGGGCTCCCTGCTCAGTGGAGAGTCTGCTTCTCCCTCTCCCACTCCCCCTGCTTGTATTCGCTCTCTCGCTGTGTCTCTGTCAAATAAATAAAATCTTAAATAAATAAATAAAGTCCACGTAAAAATGAAATAAATTGCATTTATATATTGTGATGACGATGATTACAGATGGTGTATAACTAGCACATATTGAGGCTTGAATAAATAGGGTTGTTATTATCAGTATTAGAAGTGACTAAATAATAATTGATGTATTAGAGCACCAAAGACAGATTTGCCCTCTACTCTTGACCCTCACTGGGGACGTTTGGCTATGTCTAGAGACATTTCTGACTATTGCAACTAAGGGGTACACTGATATTTACTGAGTAAAACCCAGGGATGCTTCTAAACATCCTATAATACATAATAAAACCACTTCTTACACCCTAAAAATTATCTAACTGGCCTCAAATGTCACAAGTACTAAGTTTGTGAAGCCATATGTTTTTTAAATGTAAAGAAAATAGCATTTCTTCTCTCTCATCTTTTCTTTCTGTGTGTGTGTGTGTGTGAGAGAGAGAGAGAGAGAGTTCTTAGAAGGCATTTAAAGAAAAATATTAATTTGTAATTTTTTAATGACCTAAGATGTATTTCATACTTAGTTCTAGAGAGGTTGCCTAATGTGTATGAAATAATATATATAATTAAAAAAAATACAGCCAATTTCTTTGAGTACAATGGCTTCAGATTAAAACAAAATGGATATAAATATTTCCTTTTGAGCATTAGCAACTAGACACTGCAGCTGTATTTTGGGCTTTTATTTAAATATTTATAGTTACTTGTGAACTTTGTCATCAGCAATTTCAGAATTTTGGGCATGTATGTAGCATCTGTATTTATAACAATAATTCAATTAATATTTCCAAATACTATAACTAATGAAGAAAAATAGTCTGTTAATATATAAAGAATATTTGAATGTAAAAAGGGCTCCTATGGTTTATAAGCAAATGACATTTCTCTAGAAAGTAATTTCTTTAAAGATTTTTTTTTTTTTTTTAATTTATTTGACAGAGAGAGACATAGCGAGAGAGGGAACACAAGCAGGGGGAGTGGGAGAGGGAGAAGCAGGCTTCCCGCCGAGCAGGGAGCCCGATGCGGGGCTCGATCCCAGGACGCTGGGATCATGACCTGAGCCGAAGGCAGACGCCTAACGACTGAGCCACCCAGGCGCCCCTCTAGAAAGTAATTTCTTAGTAAAAACCCCACCTGTACTTTACCAGTTAATTGTTCCTTTTACTGAGGGTTATTAAATGATAGTTCAAATTGTTGACATATGTGAAATATTCAGAAAATATATGAAGCTTATTATAAATATAAATGATCTCCACAATATTCTGCTCATGATATAAAAATATGACCATCACTTACATGTGCTTTTGCCTTCAAAATAGTTTTTTTAAAATAATAGTATGGGGTGCCTGGGTGGCTCAGTCGTTAGCATCTGCCTTCGGCTCAGGTCATGATCCCAGGGTCCTGGGATCGAGTCCCACATCGGGCTCCCTGCTCGGCAGGAAGCCTGCTTCTCGCTCTCCCACTCCCCCTGCTTGTGTTCCTGCTCTCACTATCTCTCTCTGTCAAATAAATAAATAAAATCTTTAAAATAAATAAATAAATAAAAATAAAAAAATAAAATAATAGTATGAATTTTATTTTTAAGCCATAGCATGTGAATTGCCCACACATATTCCATTCACCCTGTATTTATTAATTTATTAATTTTTAATTTCTACTTCCTTTTATTTCTATTGTTTTGAGAATGAATGCCACATTTAGCAAATGAAAATATAGTTAAATTTGTATTTCAGAAAAACAAAAAAAAATAGTGTAAGAATCACAAATATTGTATGGGGCATTCTCATAATTAAAAAAAAATTATTTATCTGAAATTCAAATTTAAGTGGGCATCTTTTATTTTATATGGCAACTTTATTTTGAATTCTTCTACTAAATGCTCTCTTGTGCTCTTTCTTACTGTGATGTTTCCCTTTTCGTTTCCATTCTGTAACTTATGTTCTCTCTCCAGAACTTTTTGCTTGTAATTCCTTAATAATTATATCTTTTCCCTGCTGTTTTTCAAATGCTTAGTATATAAACCACTCCCTATGCCTAACAGATAAATGCACTCAAAAAAACTCTTCATATAAATTGTATGACTTGACTATTTATTTGGATATATTTTTGTAACTTTAGATATTGACTAGGAAATTATTTAGAGTTGTTTTGTATATATAGTGGGAGAAAATATTGACCCTGAGTAGAGACAGACTTTGACCAAGCAAATATGACTTACTCTTCTTCATCTTGTAAAATAATATATATGATTTGCAGATAAATGTCTTGAGCACTGGGGTTTATATTAGGACAGAAACAATTGAAGGGTTGGAATGAAATTTTATATGTCATTATTAAATCTAGACTTCAGTCTGTGGATTATGCAAATTAATCAACACATAACTTTTTTTCCTAGATATATAATTCCTGGGATCTTTTGCTGTATTCAAAGTGTTCACAGACCAAAATTACATGAGGAGCACTGTTATGGATAGTCTTGGAAACTCCAGGATATGAACTAAAATTTTTGATAACTTGCAAATCAAATCATTTTCTACAAATAAATCTTGCATTCAGTAATGATGATTTTTATGTTAGCTACTACTTTACAGATATTTGAAAGCAAATCACTATGGTTATAACATTGCATCTCATACTATTTTGTCACCCACAAACTCCTTAGTGGTCTTTCAACCTATGAGTGGATTTAGGTAAACTTTAGGTAAATTACAAAAACATTTATATAAGACATAGCCATTTATTTTTCTTACCAGTGAAAAGGAAGATACTGATGGCCATATTTTACCTCAGTTTAATGAAGATAGTATTAAAAATAGGTGAATTTAGACATCAACTCATTTTTTACTGTATTTAATCTCTACTAAATTTCTACTAAAATAATACCAATTCAAAATTAAGAGTATAAAAATTATAAAAACTAATAGGATTACTATTATATGTAGGATTAAATTAGAAGCTCACAGATATAAGCTAACATTTGTTAATACTTATAAATTGAATAATTTTCTACTAATCAATCTTGTGTTTCATGATTATATTTACAATAGCTAACTTTTCCTATTACATGTTTTATATACATCATTTCACTTAAGCTTGTTAAAAATTCCTTCAAATTAGATATTAGAGAAGTCACCTAGCAGAGCTGGCTATCACAAAGGCTCTTAGAAAGCTCTTCCTTTGAGATGATTTAACCATTGCTCTCCTGGAATAAAGAAATAACTGGACTCAATCAACATACTATCAATTAATTAAACCTTGCAATATTTTTTTGTGGCCTTTGTTTCATAATTGAGAATATATGTAGCTTTTTCATCACATGCTTCTTGGAAAGAGCAATTTCCCAATTATAAATTTTCACTTTCCTTTAGTTCAAATCAGATCAGGATATAAATCTTAAACTCTTATAGATGAAAATCAGTTAAGGATGAAGAAATCCTTGAACCTCTCGGAAAGCACAAACATTTCTCCAACAAGCCCTCTAATCTTATTTATGCTTTACTTACCTATATGTCATATTAGCCATGTCTTTAAGAAAACTATAATATGATTAATAGGACAAATGTTTAATTTGATTTAGGGGTCACAATGATTGAATTCTTTGAATTACAACTTAATGCAACACTGTTGTTTTGTTTCACATGTTTTTGGTTTTTGGTTTTTTTTTTTTTACTATCTGATAATATCTCATCTGTTCCCCAGCTGAAGATCGATATGATTCAATATCATCATAGCCTTTGGTGTTTTGGGAATTCCTTAAGTGGCTGACTTTGTTACACATAATCCATAAAAAGTTTCTGCCTGTGTAGGATACTTCTAATCTTTTAATTTAATTTAGTAGAAGCAGCCAATTGTAATACATTGAAAATTAGAATGGGATTTCAACATATTATGAATAACAACACATTTTGCTCTATATGTATTATCACATTGAATCTGTGTTCTTTTAATATATAGCATTAAGCAGAAAACTGATAATACAATATTCCCTATATTCAGAAACTTTAGCATTTCATTCACAGCATATGCTACTAATGTTTTTTAAAAACTGAAAATAAGTTAAAATCTTAGCATTGCCTCAGTCTTTTTATATATACAAGACATAGTTTCAAATTTATTTTCATATTAATCCATATAGATTAGCTAATTGCTTAAATTTTGCAAGTATTATTAAGGACTTTATGCTTTTGACATAGGAAAATTTTTATACATGTAATTTTTAAGACAATCCTCTTGAATTAAATTTCAAATGATTATGTTTGAGGCAGAAGGCTGTAAATCTGCACTGGTCTCATTATCTTATTCTTTGTGCCAACTAAATAAATTCCAAATGAAATTATAATGTTTCCGAACATTTGCTAACATGCCAGTTGAATCTACACTGCATCAAGTAAATTAGATGAGAGTTAAAAGTGTTCCTGGGAAGCAATATGATGAATAACGGGTAAGACATTATTTTAAACAGAACAAGAATTACGAGTTTAAGGGTAAACCACTGACCTCTATGTTAGAAAATATTGCTGAAAGTACTTTCTAAATTGACTGTTATTATTATTATTATTACTTTTACTTTTAGTCACTTTCTGCAGAAGGGTCAAATTCCTACTGACACACACCACCACCCAGTATGAAATTGCAGTCTAAATGGGTGGTCCAGACAAGCACTAACCAGTGCAAATACAACTTAGCACCTTTTACCTCCATACCATGTTGTCTCCATTGTCTTCATTTTTATATTATATGTTGCACCAAGAAAATTGTAAGCAAAAATGTATATATACACACATACACATGTGTATATACACACATATACACATATGTGTGTATGCATATATATACTTTGTAGATAAAATAACTTGCCCTGACACAAACTTCTTGAAAAGTATTGATTCTGCTTGTGTTCCCTCTCTTGCTGTGTCTCTCTCTGTCAAATAAATAAATAAAATCTTAAAAAAAAAAGTATTGATTCTAAAATTGTTTTATTTACACTGAATCTATCTTTACAGCCGAGATAATGTCTGGCACTTGAAAGAATTAGATAAATATTTGCTGAGTGAATGTTGAAAAATTTATTCCGTTTTTTTAATTTGAAAATGTGTAAAAGAGGAAATATTTTCTCTGTACAATGGGAAATTAAATGATTAACTGTGATTGACATATAATTTAGGATATTAATCTGTCATATGATATTCTGAGCAAAACATTCAAATGATGTACCTTTTGAAAGTCACCATTTTTCCCTTTTGTTATGTTGACAAGTAGAATAGAAAAAAAAAATGGGTTATATCACATTCAAAGGTAAAGTAACCATGTATTCACAGCTTCAAGATGAAGTCAACTTTTACCTGTTTATGTTAATGTAAGATATAAGAAAAATGTAGACTGTGGCAAACAGATGACAAAAATTATTTGTATCAATCTTCAGAAAGTAGAAATATACACAAAGGCATATAAACAAGCAAATGTTTAGACCAAAAAAAAAAAAAAACTGCACTTCCTGGTTTACTGGCTTGATTCTACAGGCTTTCTCTAAAATATCTGAAAAGAGGGGCGCCTGGGTGGCTCAGTCTTAAGCGTCTGCCTTCAGCTCAGGTCATGATCCCAATGTCTTGGGATTGAGCCCCGCATCGGGCTCCCTGCTCCGTGGGAAGCCTGCTTCTCCTTCTTCCACTCCCCCTGCTTGTGTTCCCTCTCTCGCTGTGTCTCTCTCTGTCAAATAAATAAATAAAATCTTTAAAAATAAATAAATAAATAAATAAAATAAAATATCTGAAAAGAAAAATGCGTAAAACGCTGGAGCTAATCTACTGGCAAGGAATCAGAATCGGATCATATTTCAACAATTAAATGAACTGAACAAGCAGGGATAGCCCCATAGCAGAGCCTGCTAGCTCCTGACCCAGTATCTGCTTCCTGTCCTCTGTCCCACCAACATCTAGGTCTCCCTTCCTTCTCTGCACATAGGTGATATGAAAAAGAGTGGTTAGATGACGCTCCTGGAAAAAACCAAACAAACAAAAAAAACTTTTAAAGACTGGGGAAGCTGGCATTCTCCCTTTGCTTCTTTCTTTTCATTCTTCTTTCTGCCTGCAATTTGGATATGAAGACTGGGGCTCTAGGAGCCACTTCAAAAGAATGAGGATGAGAATCCAAGGCTAAGAATGACAGAGCAAAGTACTGGGTGAGCCAGAATGACTGTTAATATTTGGCTATTCCAAGCAGCTGGTCTTGCCTGCTTCTGTCACATTCATGCCTCCGTTTTCCAGGTCTGTGTAATTACTTCCTGAATTCAGTCTCTGATTGATACACCCAACATATCTTCAGTCAAATATATCAAAATATAAATTTTTATCTTCTCCTTTCTATCTCATTTAAATAAATTTCTCTTAACAAATGCCTGCAATCCATCGTCAGCTCAACTACATTGTTTTTTCTCACGCAAATTTGTAGTGCCATGGTTAGCTTTTCATTTCCTAGATTAATGTAAATGTGTATATTTTGTGAATACATTTTGTCCATTCTTCTTTTTAAGGTTTCTTGAATCCATTTTATGTCATTCTCATTTCTAATTTCATCATCATTATTGCTTTATATCTTATTATTTGTTTGGGACACTTCATTTCTTCATTCTTTTCATCATTTGTATCTTCCTTCTTTTCTCCCTTCTTCCCTCCATTCCTTTCACGTGAATCTAGTTTTACTTAATGAATCCATTTTTAAAGTCCCAATCAGGGGTGCCTGGGTGGCTCAGATGATTAAGTTTCTGCCTTCAGCTCAGGTCATGATCCCAGGGTCCTGGGATTTAGCCCCACATCAGGCTCCAGGCTCAGCGGGGAGTCTGCTTCTCCCTCTCCCTCTGCCTCTCCCCCTGCTCATGCTTTCTCTCTCCCTCTCTGTATCTCTATGTCTCAAATGAATAAATAAAATCTTAAAAAAAAAGAAGTCCCAATCAGTTTGGAACATATATCTAAACCCCAAGTTTATCAATGTCAAACCCTGTTCAAAAATACTCAATGGCTTCTTGCTACCTATCTTATATTAGGACTTCCCAGTTCTATTACCACTTTCTTAAATTGTGGTTTGAAATTAATTAATTTTTGAGGAAAACCAAAGAAAATCAGAGGCAGCAGTCAGTACTTTGGAAAATATATATATTTTTAGAGCAGTGTATTCATTTCCTAAGGCTGCTATAACAAAGTACCACAAACTGGGTGGCTCAAAACAATACAAAAGTACTATCTCACAGATTGGGAGGGTAGAGGTCCAAAATCAAGGTGTTAGCAGGGCCACTCTCCCTCTGAAACCCATAGAAGAGAATACCTCCTGTTGTTTCCAGCTTCTGGAATCCTCGACATTTCCTGTCCTTTATATTCATGGTTCCAAACTGCCTCCATGTCACATGGCTGCCTTCTCCTTGTGTCTGTGTCTTCTTCACATGGCATTCTTCTCCATGTATATGTTTGTGTCCAAATTTCCCTCTTGTAAAGATACTAGTCATGTTGGGTTAGAGACCACTCAAATGACCTCATATTAACTTGATTAAATTGAAAAGATTCTATTTCCAAGTCAGGTTATATTCATAGAAACAAAAGCTTAGGATTTTCAACATTAATTTTGGAAAGACACAATTCAACCCATTGCAAACTATATTATGCATTTATCCCTTTGAAAAACAAACACAAAATCACAGTATGTTTAAGGTTTATGCTGTGAATAGGTTTACAGCAAAATGTATAAAGAATTAAGAGTTTGCATTGGCCAAAGGGGTAAGCTATAAAATTATTAGGAATTTTTGGGCGCCTGGGTGGCTGAGTTGGTTAAGCGACTGCCTTCGGCTCAGGTCATGATCCTGGAGTCCCTGGATCGAGTCCTGCATCGGGCTCCCGGCTCGGCAGGGAGCCTGCTTCTCCCTCTGATCCTCCCCCCTCTCATGTGCTCTCTCTCTCTCATTCTCTCTGTCTCAAATAAATAAATAAAATCTTTAAAAAAAAATTATTAGGAATTTTTGACATTTTTTTCCTAAATAAGCAAAAGCATTTGAGTCAATGATTTTATACCTACCACTCTTCCGGCAAGGTCTTCATAGTAAATAAGTCAACAAAAATTAATCTTTTACTTTAATTTAATAGTGTTGTTAGAGTTGGAACAGTCAGAAGCAGCTTGTTTCTAATGGGTTAGAGAAACTCAGGCAGGGTGGTAGGGTGCTAAGTTCCACTGAGCATGGAGTGTTGCAGTACACAGTTCATTGGTCCAGATGATGCTTTGAAACCCAACACAATTTCAACCATTCCTTTTTAAAGAAGCTAAGTAATGAACACTAGCCATGACAGTGAAGGCACAACTCAAGGAAAGGATGAACATGCCCTCTATCATCAACCACATCTGTTTGAAGAGTAAGATCATACAAACTATGAGTGGTTTCTCTTTATTAGAGGTACTGATCCTTAAGTAAACAGGCTTTTTTTTTTTCCATTTCTAAATGCTTTGTGGAAAACTCAATCAATATCACTGAAAACTGTGGACAAGCAAGGGGTGATCAGTATAGGCTAGTTAGTAAGATTACTAACAAAACTAGGAAATAAATGAAAAAGCAAGGTATTTCCTGGTTAGTTATAGCAGGAGAGTATAAGGACCTTGAGACCTATGGCAGAAAAAGTGTTTGAGGAAGCTCTGAACAGTAGTAGTTACTGAAAGAATATTAAGCCTATTATATAAACTACATTGCTAGTGAGTTGGTATCTGTGACAAAGACAATGTATCATTGTGCCCCAAGAAAAGGGTAGGACACAGAAATGGGGAATGAGAAAGATAATAATTTTCACTTCATTTCCCCCACTGGAGTGCCACCAATTTGGACTTGCCAATTTCCAACCTACTCTCAAAGCCATAAACTGTCACTCAGTTGTATCTGTAATTATGTGATACTATGCTTGTTTTGTTAACTATGATTTATCTTTACAATTCAATTACGAAACCCTGGACCATATTATTTGCTTACTAGTTTTGTTTGTATTTCTTTAGTTTCCAAGACTCTATCATTATAGAAAATATCAATGAAGAACTATTATAGCATTTTTTTAAATCTATTTTTTATTTTTGGGGGAAAAAAAACAAAACTTCATCTACCTTAACACTAGATAAATGTTAGAAAAAAAGAAAAACTCTTGACAAAATCATCCTTTCCCTGTTTCATTTAATATGAAGTACATAGATAGTATTGTGGGTTGACTTGTGTCTCCCTCAAATTCAAGTCCTAACCCCTGGTACCTGTGAACGTGACCTTATTTAGAAATAGGGTGTTTGCAGATGCAATCAAATTAAGATGAGGTCATACTGGATTAGAGTGAGTTCTAATGACAAGTGGCCTTATAAGAAGAGGGAATTTTGGATACAGAAACATGGTAGAAAGCCATGAAGACAGAGACAGAGATAGGAATAATACATCTACAAGCTAAGGAATGCCAAAGAATGCCAACGATCTGGGGCAACAATCAGAAGCTAGAAGAAGCAAGGAAGGATGCTCCCATAGAACCTTCAGAGAAAGCATGGTTCTGTCCACAACCTGTTTTTAATCAGTTCAGGCTGCTGTAACAAAATATCATAAACTGAGTGGCTAATTGTTGTGACTTTTGTTGAATTAACGTTTGTTAAGTAGAGCTGAGGGTGTGGGATGTTGAGCCCTGATTCAACAAAGACCACAGGGAAACTAAAATAGAAAACTTAATTACTCACAGTTCCTGGAGGAGGTTCACAGCATAACTCAAAGGGCCACAAAGGAAAGTCAAGGCGGGGTGCAGGTGGAGCATGTGCCTTTATTAGGATCCACCAGCGAAGTGCTTTGGGGTTCCTGGGCTAAGTTTGAATTGGTCAACACAAACCAAAAAGAGCAGGATTTTGGTAAGCTCCCTGAGGGTCTTATCTATGGGGCATAAAGAGGAAGGAGTTCAGAGGCAGGGGAGGCTGTTTATCACCAGGTGCCCTGGGGAAGATAATAAGGAACTTACACTTACTTGTGACTCTGTGGGCTGTTATCTAAAGCATACACTCCAGGGAGGGCCTGATGTCAGTTCAAGGCCCCTGCAGGCTGCTTGGCCACACAAAATAGGTGCTGAGGCAGCAATATTATGGAGTAGTTTAGGTAAACTCTCAACACAGAAAATTTATTTCTCACAGGTCTGAAAGCTAGAAGTCTGAAATTAAGTGCTAGCATGGTCATTTGTGGTAAGAACCCTCTTCTGGGTTAAAGACTGATGCTTTCACATTGTATCCTCACAAGGAGAATAGAGAGAGAGGAAGCAAGTTTTCTCATGATATTTATAAGGGCACTAATCCCATTCATGAGGGCACCACCCTCATGACCTCATCTAACCCTAGTTACTTCCTAAAGGAAATAATACCATTACATTGGGTGGTGAGTCTGCGGGAACTAAAATATCAGACCATAACACCGTGATTTTAGATGTGTCTCTTTCAATACTGTAAGAGAATGAATTCTTGTTGTTTAATCCACGAAGTTAGTGGTACCTTGTTACAGCAGCCCTAGGAAACTAATAGAGACTACAACCAACCCTTCAACTAATGGTTTTGAACATCAGTGATTAGTGGGTATGAAAAATCCTTTCAGGTCTTTTGGTCAATATAAAACTACTGAAAATGGCAGGCATTACTGAAATTCTTATGTAAAATATATTAATTCAAATGCACAGTAATACTTCAACTATAAGTCATATAAATATACACATATGTAAT
Organism: Leptonychotes weddellii; assembly: GCF_054177405.1. Lineage (NCBI taxonomy): Eukaryota > Metazoa > Chordata > Mammalia > Carnivora > Phocidae > Leptonychotes > Leptonychotes weddellii. The sequence goes on from NC_138370.1 coordinate 83,951,098, forward strand.
ATATATTTTACATACATAAAAAAGTTATAAAAATACATATTTCTTACATATTAAGAAAAGTTTTGTCTACATGTATATGTGTGTCTCTATATGCATATATGGAACAGGACAAAAGAATTGCTTATTACTTTTCACTAATCATTAATCACTTACTACCTTTATAAATAAAAATTTCTCAGCCAATCCCCACAATTTATAGTTTGGGGTTAGCAGGATAGAAATCTGCCTATTTCTACCATTCTAAGTCCTGCTACTGGTAGGTGATCCATAAACCACCAGAGATGAAGAACTTCAAGAGCCCCAGATAAGTTCAGTTAAATTTGCAAATATAAATAAAATTTGTTTCACATACCACAAAAGCAAAAATGATGCAATTAATCAAATGTGACATTCTTTTCTAGGGATCTAACCACAAGGGAAAATTGGTGAGAAGAAAATCAGAAACTCAAGCTCAAGCTCCAGATAAGTAAAAATTCCAAATCTTTTTTTTTTTTTTTATCAGCTGGGAAAGTTCACATCATAGTATAAGTACCGTTGTTCTGACTAATTACTGCTGTCTATGTCAGTGGGAATGCTGACCATAAAACAGCAGGAAAGAACACTCTTCTCCTATTCCACTAGAGGTAAAAAAAAATCATTTAAGTCAAAGACTTAAGAAATCAACTGAAAACAGGTAAACTCATTTGAAGATCAAATGGCTTATTTTTCTGGGAAATAAGTCAATAAAAAATGATTTTCTTCATTTGTTTGCTCTTATACTTTTTAATAAAGAACCAATGGTGTTAAATAAACCAACTCACAGTCACAAATGCCATTGAAAACAAGCTCTTTAGATTTGCTTTAATTCCTGTCCATTCAAAAAAGCATGATTCTCTTCCGCTTTATTTTATTTTTGAAAAAAAAAATTATTACATTTTCCAACTGAGTTCTAGTAAGCCAGCCAACATCTCACTGATATCTAGTGTATATTTTGGAATTTAAAGCATAAAGTCAGCAGTGACTTGCTGTGGGGTTAAGGAAAATAAGTTATTTCAGATTAAGACTCTAATTAGATAAAAATCACTAAGAAAATAAGTAATTTGGTAATGTCAGCTAAATTTACAAAAGCTCATATTCATCTTTAAGTCAAAGGTTGTGTGTATAATGGCAAGCTAAAATGAAAAATTGAGTCAATTATTTAGATAATTCAGGTCTAAAATTGCTGCTATTTAGGAAGAGAATATTTAGCTAATGGGGTCATGATTTATGTAAATAAACTATCAACATTGACCAATTAACAACCTTTCTCATTTCATTGGGAATATACAGCACTGTCTTAATGATTTTCATGGGAATATGTTACAAGAAAGCCTCCATGTTAAATGAAAACCACAAAAGATCTCATAAATCAAGCAAAGTAAAACTAAATAGCTCAGTGTGTACTTTCTCTTTGTCCCCAATAAGATCAAAGAAAATAGGACTCAACAGGAATTATGTTGAATTCCAAATATCTACATTTTTCCATTTTTATTTGCATCTTGAAAGGACTCCTTTTCACCTCATTTCTTAAAGTAAATTGTAAAGCTTCTAATAAAAGGTAGTGTTTCCACATGATTTCTTTTTTTAAAGCAATCTTAAAATAATAGAACCAGGTTTGTAGAACAAGCATATTTTGCTTATTTTGTTTCTCTCATTGTTTGTCCCTTCACTGATCACTCTTTTTTTTTTTTAAGATTTTATTTATTTATTTGACAGAAAGAGAGACCGTGAGAGAAGGAACACAAGCAGGGGGAGTGGGAGAGGGAGAAGCAGGCTTCCTGCCGAACAGGGAGCCTGATGTGGGGCTCAATCCCAGGGTCCTGGGATCATGACCTGAAGTGAAGGCAGACGCTTAATGACTGAGCCACCCAGGCACCCCATTCACTGATCACTCTTTTCAAAATTGGGGCAGGGCTAATAAATATGTATTAATAATACTTTTACTGAAATGCATTAATACTAAAATCACCATAACCAGATATTTGCATTTAATTTATCTTAACATATAACTAACAGTGTAGCTAATATGTTCCTAACATTGTGGTTAGAAAATGTCCTTGTGTTATCTTCAAAAGTTTGTAACTTCAGTTAGCTTCATTCCTATCCTATGACGTAAACACTTCAACTTTTCAGATTGTATTATTGGAGTTTAGAAAGGTTAGATATCTCCTGGGACAGATAGCTAGTGATGTTAGAGCTTGGGTTTTAAACTCTGATGTGTTTATGCTGTGTTGTTATTTCTAATTGTTGAATGAAAAACATTTTAAAAACAAGCTAAATAAGGAGCTATGTGGAAAAGAAAAATGTGGTATGCTTGTGTGTGGGTGGGTGTGTCTAATGGGAGGGTGACTAGCTGAATCCCGAAGTCATATGGAACCCAATTTACTAGCTTCAGGTTGAAAATTATGTACTTCTTTAAACATTTTAGGGCTGTGGTTCATAAACCCATTTACATTAGAATTACTTGGGCAGGTTAAATAAAATACCAGTGTTTTGAAAAAGAAATGAATTAAAGAAACTACCTTTTAAAGAATTAAGACTTAATATTATCTACTTTCTACTATTAAGGGGCTAAAGACTGTCATGATTGTGGCCCCTACCTACCTCGTTTACTTCATCTCATCCTCTCATCCTATAGTGTCTGTCTTACCACCCTGGACTTTGAATTCTCTCAAACAGGTCAAGATCATTCTTCTTAGAGCTTCTACCTTTGTTGTGTTTTCCTAAAGTGCTGTTTTCCCTGATGTTTGCATGGCTGTCTTTTGTTCCTTCCCTTCATCCTTCTTACCCCAGTTGACCACCCTTTCTCCTAGCCCTAGACCTTTCCATTTCTTCCCATTGCTCCTTTGTCCTTCCTCCTCCCCTCCCGCAGCATGGCACCCTTCCCACACTTCCTGTCCCTCTCCTTTTCCCACATCTTCCCTTCACCTTCCTTCACACTCCTGAGCCATCTTCTCCAGCATAGTCTAGCTTTTTCTACAATGATGAAATGGCCAGCTAACAAGAGGAATTTGGGGGCCCTTCCCAAAAAGTTATCTGAAAGGATAAAGGCACATTTTCAGAACCTGGTTTATACACTAGAAGATATGCTTAATACAAGTAAATTAATAATTTTGTGTCTTATATCTTAATGGATCTTAGTGTTAATATTGGAAATTGTCTTTTTTACTATCATATTCCTTACATATTATTGTCTTGCTTAACTAATCTATCAGCCAGAAAACTGGGGAATTCACAAAGATTAAGTTGGATTTTTTTTATTTCTGCTATCTGGAAGTTTACTTCTTAAAAGGAGTGGCTAATAAATGGCTAATAAAAGTGGCTATCCTACTCAAGGATAAGAAAGAATTCTTCAACCAGCGACTGATAGGGCTTAGGCTATAAATATGGAGCTCTTGCCTCTCTGATGGGATAACTCTGAATTGCTTGTTCTACACTGGTTATCTGAATATCCTCAAAGGATTAAAATTCAGTTGCACACAAAGAAAAGTAGAAGATAGTTTACAAAGTAAATTGCAATGTGTCATTAGAAACCTGATATTTCCTATGTTCCCCAAGTAGTTTACTTCTCCCTTCTTCTTCTTTTCTCTTCTCTTCTCTTCTTCTCTTCTCTTCTCTTCTCTCTTTTCTCTTCTCTTCTCTTCTCTTCTTCTCTTCTCTTCTTTTCTCTTCTTTTCTCTTCTCCTCCCTTCCCTTCCCTTCCCTTCCCTTCCCTTCCCTTCCCTTCCCTCCCCTCCCCTCCCCTTCCCTTCCCTTCCCTTCCCTTCCTTTCCCTTCCCTTCCCTTTCTCTTTTTCCTTCCCTTTCCCTTCTTTTCCTTTTCATTCCATTCCTTCCTATTTCAATTTTTGGGCAGAGGTACTCTTTACATTTCAGTGTGTGTGTGTATAATCGAGAATGGATAGGCATTACCATTAATTTTTTAGTTGCAAATCCTCCCTTCCCTAGTCCTAATTGTTTGCACAGAAAGACAATTACAACCATGTAATGCTTGTTTGTTCCATTGCATTACTGAGTACAGAGACAATACAGAAAAGGGAAAATTACCTTTTAGCAAATATCACAACATACTTTAAGAGTTTTCCTCATGTTTGTGTTGTCTGAAGTCTGGCATGATCTTAACTACTATAAAAAAGTTTTGATGATTCAAAGAATAAAAACATATGCATTAAATAAGCATAAAGGAAATTTTTAAAAAGCAAATGCATAATGCAAAGCATTATACTGCTCTGTTACTGCCTTAAATAAGTCACACACATGCATATGCACATACTCAGAGCATTGGCTTAGCAGTTCTTAACAGTTTCCTAATAGAGAACAGATGGAAACAAATGTCACTTTTATATAAGTTTATGTATTTTCACATTTTATTTGCCTGGTTTTGAAGTCTTTCACTTACTTCTTTTTTTTTTTTTTTAAAGATTTTATTTATTCACTTGAGACACAGAGATACAGAGAGCATGAGCAGTGGGAGAGGCAGAGGGAGAGGGAGAAGCAGACTCCCTGCTGAGCCAGGAGCCCGATGTGGGACTCGATCCCAGGACTCTGGGATCATGACCTGAGCTGAAGGCAGACGCTTAACCATCTGAGCCACCCAGGCGCCCCTTTCACTTACTTCTTAATCTTTGCCTTAACCATTGCATTGTTAAGATAAATGAATTAAGCAAATTCTATTTTATAACAAGCATGAAATTTAAAATGTGACTTTGTTCCAAAAGTTAATTGCTAAGCTTGTTTTCAAAGAGAACCAATCAAATCAGAATTCATTATTTACCTATATATCTAACTCTTCTTTCTGATATTTTTAGTTCTATCAGCATTGTATTTGTTTCGACAGTAACTCAAGCTCAACTTCTTAGGGTCAGTATCTCCTGAATTATCAAATGCTGCCATTTTTTTTTTTCAAAAGCTACCTTCTGACTTCCATTTAGTCTCCATGTGCATTTCTGAAATTCTGTTTATTGTGCACTGTTCTGTTCAAATATCACTCCAGCTAATTGGATTCTACACAATTTAATTAATTCTAAAACATTCAATCTAACAAACATGTGTTGAGTGCCTAATATACGCTAAGTACTCTACTGTACACAAGGAGCTTACAGTCTTCCGAGTGAAACACATGTAAACAATGACTCCAGAGTCTGTTCAATGAAACCGTTGAATTATGGTTGCAAACGTGCAAATGGCAGGCTGGGGAGTGAGGTAGAGGGAGAAGACAGAGAAAATTTTACAGGACAAGGGACAACCAAATTGAATTTTTGAAGGTTACAAGGAAGGTCTACCAAAATGGTAAGGGAAAAAAGAGGGAAAAAAAGTTTAAGGCCCAGAAAAACACACACACACACACACACACATACATACAAAAACACAAAAAACCTGAAGATATGCTTGTCACTTAGCAAGAGTTTTGGCTGAAATAACATAATAGTTAATTACAATTATTTAAGTAAATAAGATCACTCCTATCCCCACTTAGGAAGTCCAGTGGGGCCCCTGGGTGGCTCAGTCAATTACACATCGGACTCTTGGTTTTGGCTCATGTCATGATCTCATGGGTCGTGAGATTGAGCCTTGTGTGGGACTCTGCACTCAATGTGGAGTCAACTGGAGCTTCTTTCCCTCTTTCTCCCTTTCCCCCCACCCCGGCACACACTCTCTCTCTCTCAAATTAATAAATAAAACTAAAAAAAAAAAAAAAAAAAAGAAAAAGTCCAGAAATACAGTTCCTAATGTCTATTAGTGCCTGCCCCCCATATTGAACTCGGGCTGAAAGTAGCAAATTCAAAGCTACAGTGTGCATCTTGGTGCAATTGACGGAGATATATGGGAAAAGAACACATAGAACTAAATATGGCCATCTAAATATAATATAAAAGCCGATAGGGCCAGAAAGAGCTCCTGAAAAGGGGAGTGTAAAGGTAGGAATCTCAGAGCCAGAACAGTTCTTGCAAAGGCAAGTTGTTTAAGTAAGTGAAGAGAAGCCAGAAAGTGCCTATACTTTGCATCAGGCTTTACATTCCAGTCTAGGTAATAAAGGAGGGTGGCTCACCTGACTAGTAACCTCCAATAGCTGGGCATATCCTGGGAGCCATTGAAGGTTTTGAAGCTAAATGATCAGACTTTTAGGTTAGAGTTATTATGATAGTTACAACACAAAGATTGGCTTATGAGAGGGACACCTGAGAAAACAAAGCAGTTCAGAAACAACATAATGGCCCATGTAAGCATTTCCTCTAATTCGTCCAATTGATTCTATTTTAACCCCTCAAAAGAATGAGATTGCTATGCTTGATCTTCTGTCATAATACTCATAACCTCGTGCCCTGTTAGGAGGATTTCTATCTTCTTCACCCTTTTAGTTTCATTATTTGTTCATTTATTTAACACTTGAGTACCTACTATGTGCCAGTCCCTGTTGTAAATGCTAGGGAGATAAAAATAAACAAGAATTCTCTTCTGTTTCTGTTAGTGTGTTTGTATTCTAGTGATAGAGAGAGTTAATAAATACAAGTAAGCATATGCCATATCAGATTGTGATATTATAGAAGGAAAATGCAAGGTGGGTTAGGAAAATAAAAGAATGGGGAAGCTCTTATTTTATATTAGGATGGTAAGATAAAGTCTCACTGATAATCTAAGACCTGAAGGAAGTGAGGGGGTGAGCCATTTGGATATATGGAGGGAGAGGGATTCATGCAGAGGAAATGAGTGCAAAAGCTCCTAAAGTAAAGCATATGTATGATTATTAATTAACAACAAGGAAACTAGTGTAATTGGTGCATAATGAGTAATGGAAGAATAGTAAATTTTGATATCAAAGAATCAGTTATGGACCATATCATAGAGACTTATAGGTCATGATAAGGATGTTGCCTGTAAGCTTGGAAACCATGTAATAATACTTATCAACAAGTTGATGAGATTAGATTTAGGTCATACAGGATCACTGTGGCAGCTGTGGGTTCACAGTCTGGAGGGAGATATGAGTGGAAGCAAGGAAACCAGGTAGGAGGGCCCTGCACCAAACCAAGAGAGAGATGATGAGATTCTGGATATATTGTGAAAATATAGGCAAGAGATTGATGGATGGAAGAGAGATGTAGTGAGAACAAAAGAGAGGAGTCAAGGATGACTTTCAAGGTGTATGCTTGAGCAACCAAAGGGATGGAATTTCCATTAACTTGATGGGAAAGATAGTCAAAGGAAGATTAATAAAATTAGGAATTCTGTTTGGATCATATTTATCTTGAGATAACTATTAAATATCCATAATGTTTAACCCTTAAACAGTATTTTTTTAATCTCAGATACTGTAGTTTCTCCTTTAAAAGTTTCTGCTTCACATCATCAGTCTTTTCTCTAGCTTCTTACACCTGTGAAACCTAGTTATAATTATTTTATTGTGCTTTTCTACTAATTCTATCAACCGTGTTACTTGCTAATTGATTGATTTTTATTTTTAATTCAGTGTTGTATTTTCCTGCTTTGTTGTGTGTCTGATAATTTTTGTTGGATATTTGATATTGTGAATTTTACTTTGTCACCTAACATTGCCATAAATATTATTGAGCATTGTACTTGGGCAATTTAGTTGTTTGAAAACAGTTTGATCCTCTTGGTTCTTGATTTTAAGCTTTATTAGTGTCGGAGCAGTATTTTGTCTCAGGTAAATTTTTTCCTGCCACTACAGCAAGACCCTTTTTAATACATTATGCTGATGCCTTGTGAATTACACTCTTCACCCTGATTCTTGGGAACAATCAGCCATGTGAGTTTCCTCACATGTGTATGCTACTCAGACTCAACTGAATACTGAAGTGGACCCTCTGTAGATCTCCAGGTTTCTGTGCTCAGTTCTCCCCCCTCCAATGCTCTGCTCTTATGAACTCAAGCCATCTTGGCCTCTTCAGATACTCCCTCTATCTCCCTCACTTAGTGAGAGCATCACTTCCCCCCTCACTGGGTTGTGCCCTGAAAACATTTTTGGGACAGACATAAGTGGTGCAATTCTAGGATTCATCTTTGTTTCTCATTTCTCAGGGATCATTGGCTTTTATTGTCTGATGCTCAATAACTTGAGTCATTGTTTGTATACTTTGCCCATTTTCTTTTTAGACAGGAGACTAAATACAGTCTTTTTTACAAAGTGGAAGTCTATTCAGCATAATTCTTTTTTCTTGTCATTTAAAATCAGCATTGTTAGGGAAGCTATATTAACAAATTATAGAACACGTTTTACATTTGCAGTTCAATGACTTTTGACAAATGTATGCACACATAAGCACCACCACAATCAACACACAAACCACTTCCATCATTCACAGAAGTTCTCATTCCCCATTGTAGTTAACCATCCCTGCAACCCAACCACACACAGCCACTCATCTGCAATCTGTAGTGTAGATTAGTGTGTATAGTCTAGAATTTCATATAAATGGAATCATATAGTGTATACTCTTCTGTTTCTTGCTCTTTTCCCTCAGCATAATGGTGTTAACATTTATCCTTGCACATGTTAATAATTCTTTTTATTGCTGCACATTATTGCATCAAATGACTAGAACATGATTGTCGATAGACATTTGGTTATTTCCAGTTTAGGGCACAATGTTATTATTAGCATTTGCACATAGATCTTTGTATGATTATTTACAGATTTTACCCCTTCCAGTTACAGTTTTTATTCAGGTGTAAATTCCCCTCTACTATTATTCTGTCTTGGAAAACTTTCTAATATCTTCAATTTTTTTTTCTTACTACAGATTTTTACAATTATCACTGATAGGGTTTTTATAACCACTTCCCTGCACTGTCTTTAATAGAAGTTCCTCAGTTACAGTTCCTGCATGTAATTTAAACTAAATTAAATTTTAACAACTAATTAAAGCTCTTTTTTTTCATTTTAGACACTAGAGGATAGTTTATTTTTTTCTAAATCACCAACCAAAATATAGAAAATAAGCAAGCAAGACCTATAAGCAAAGATTTTCTACAAATGCTACCTTTTCTCCCCCTTATAAAATATATATATATATATATATAGCTTAGAATTTAGAGCAACTTACGAACAATAGTCATTAGTCATACCCTGTTAATTCCATCTGCTTTCCCACTAATGTATGTAATTATATAGTAATGTCAATGTTTTTTATCATCTCTCCTAATATATGGTCTCTTAGATCCTTGAGCTTTCCCTTCCATATACTTACCACAATTGTAAGCATATTCTTATTATGACTTCTTTAAAAATGTATCATTTTCTCATAGAAAGTCTTTAAAGTTCACAAAGGAAAGAACTATTTTGTTCATTACTATATTCCTTATTGCCTAGCACAAAGGCTAACACATATAGAATTATCTGAACATCTTGTTAAAAATGGTGTTAACTATGGGATGTCTGGATGGCTCAGTTGGTTAAGCGGCTGCCTTCAGCTCTGGTCATGATCCCAGGGTGCTGGGATCAAGCCCCGCATCAGACTCCCCACTTAGTGGGAAGCCTGCTTCTCCCTCTGCCTCTGCTTGTACTCTCTATCTCTGTCAAATAAATAAATAAAATCTGTTTTAAAAATGGTGTTAACTGTATTTTACTTGCCATAGCATGTTTCCTTGGTAATATCCATGGCCTCTTAAAATAAAAGTGTGTTTTCTTTTCCTATATTATCTGAAATAGCGTGTTTCATTAGTTAATATTATATTCTAATTCTCCCTCACCTTCCCAGGGTCCAGCATACCATAAATTTATTCCTAATATGTTTTACATTGCAAATCTTTCTCAATGCAGTGAAGTGGTTATAAAAACCTTATCAGTGATAATTGTAAGATCTGTAGCAAGAAAAAAAAATTGAAGATATTAGAAAGTTGTCCATCATCATTGATGGACAACACAGAGTACATAACACCTGAAAGAGAAATTTCTAGAAGGCAAGTATGAGAAAATATAGAAAGAGCCAGGTGTCAACTTCTAACTGACTGTGACCCTCTGCTACTCCTTTTTATTTATTTTTTTTAAGATTTATTGATTTATTTGAGAGAGAGAGAGCGAGCAGGGGAGAGAGGCAAAGTCTCAAGCAGCCTTTTGCTCTGAGCACAGAGCCTGGCACAGGGCTTGATCTCAAGACCCCAGGCTTTTTTTTTTTTTTTTTTTTTTTTTTTTTTTAAAGATTTTATTTATTTATTTGAGAGAGAGGATGAGAGGAGAGAGAGAGCACATGAGAGGGGGGAGGGTCAGAGGGAGAAGCAGACTCCCTGCTGAGCAGGGAGCCCGATGCGGGACTCGATCCCGGGACTCCAGGATCATGACCTGAGCCGAAGGCAGTCGCTTAACCAACTGAGCCACCCAGG